>NW_020945237.1:321224-350821 GCF_900497805.2 Vombatus ursinus | reverse complement strand
CCATCACCATCACCATCACCATCACCATCACCATCACCATCACCATCTCCACCACCACCACCATCACCATCACCAACACTACTCATGTTAGCTTTAAATTTTACAGAGCATTTTTCTTCCAACAACCTTCATGCAAATATTTTTCAGATGAGGAAATTGAGACTTTAAAAAGTTAAGTGCCTTCCCAGGATCACATGGCTAAGAGTCTGAGGTGGGGGTCCAAATCAAGGGCTCCTGACTCGAAGGCTGGCACTCTAGTCCACTACAAGGGACTCATCAAATATTTGACAAACAAGTTTCTTGGAGAATCTAATAAAAAGATTGTGTGTTTTCTGATCAGGTCATTGCGCTGGGATGTATTACACTCTGGAACCAAATATGTCCATGACCACAGAAGACTATTATCCAGACTGGCTGGCTAGCCCCTGCCCCACTGCATTCAGCCAGAAATCCAGCTCTCTGCTTCTCGCCTTGCTCTACTGCCTCCTCTTTGTCTTGGGCCTGCTGGGGAATGTCCTGGTCATTCTGGTTCTGGTAGCCTGTAAAAAGCTGGGAAGCATGACTGATGTGTACCTGCTCAACCTGGCCATCTCCGACCTGCTCTTTGTGTTCTCCTTCCCCTTCCTGACGCACTACACTCTGGACCAGTGGGTCTTTGGAAACACCATGTGTAAGGTCATCTCAGGAGTTTATTACATCGGCTTCTTCAGCAGCATATTTTTCATCACCATCATGAGCATGGACAGGTACCTGGCCATCGTCCATGCAGTCTATGCCTTGAAGGTGAGGACAACCAGGAAGGGCATGGCTGTCAGCTTCCTGGTGTGGTTGGTGGCTTTTTTAGCCTCTGTCCCTTCGCTGGTGTTTTACCAGGTGTCTTCCGAGGAGGGCACCCTCAAGTGCTATTCCTTCTATGATGACAGAACTATTGAGTGGAAACTCATCACCCACTTTGAAATCAATATCCTGGGCCTTGTCATCCCACTCAGCATCCTTGTTTACTGTTATGCCAACATCCTGAGGCACCTGAAGGGGTGTCAGAACCATCACAAGATCAAGGCCATCAGGCTGGTCCTCATCGTAGTGGTGGCACTTTTCCTCTTCTGGGTTCCCTTTAACATGATGCTCTTCCTGAATTCCCTACACAACCTGCATATCCTGGATGGGTGTGACTTGAGTCAGAAACTCACCCAGGCCACCCAGATAACTGAGGTCATCTCCTTCACCCACTGCTGTGTCAACCCTATAATTTATGCTTTTGTAGGGGAAAAGTTCAAGAAGCACCTCTCTGATATCTTTGGGAAATACAAACGTCATTTCTGGGCATACAAAGAAAGCTATTACTCCCAGGAATATACAGATAGATCATCTGTACCCCACTCAGCTTCCTCCACCACAGACTATATTTTGTGAAGGAGGGTAGTCCTGGCCCTGGTGAAAAATGTTTGTATGGAATTCAGGGATTGCAGGAAGGAAGCAGGGAGAAGATGTTTTGTTCACAAGGAAGACAGACAGACATTTGCTATTTTCTTCCGGTATCTCCTATTATGGATTAAATACTCTCTTCCTTCCCTCCTTCATTTCATAAGAGGCCATTTGCAATTTTCTGGATATATTCCCTGGCTAATGCTTTCTTTGGAGTTAGGAGGAGAGTTAACAGGAGCTAAATTCTGATCGCATAAGTCAGGGTGTGCCAAGGATTTGTAGAAGAATCCTTAAATTGGGAATGGTCAGCATCTAACCACAGGCTTTAGTTTCATCTAACCTGCAGGGCACGTATCAGAGGCATACATAATGTAAATACACTAGACTGGGGCTCAGAAGAAGCTGTGTTGTAGGCTTGGCTCTGCTGCTAACCAAATGGGAAACTGTGAATGTAACAGTTCACTTCTTCGTGAACAACGCTTTCCTCCGATCTCCCTGCCTTTACTCAGGCTGAGTCCCTGGTCTGGAATGCACTCCCTCCTTACCTCCCCCTCATGGAATAATCCCCAACTTCCTTCCAAGCACAGCTCATGGACAACTTTCCTCATGATCTACCTTTCCTAATCCACCTTGCCCCCCTCCCACCAAGTTGTTAATATTCAGTCATGTTCTTGAAATAACTTTGTATATCTTTTTTTATTTACTCACATGTGTAAACATTGTAGTCACTAGAATAATGTATGCTTCCTGGGGGGGTGGGGGCGGGGAACCGATTACTTTGTGTTTGTATCCCCAGTGACAGCTTCTAGCACTTTCTCTCGCAAACAGTAGGCACTTCTAAAAAAAAATTAAGTTGAGTTGACTTGCATTGAATTGAGAATATGGATTCTTACAAAGCCACCAGTCATTACGGCATAAAGAAAAAAGCAAGTGTATTCCAAGTGCCTCAGAGGGCTTTGAAGGAAACCCACCCATTTGCAGTCAGGCATTCAAAGCCTGACTCTGAATCCTAGGAATTGCAGTCCTGGAGACTACCATGTCACAAAACTCTGATCTAGTTCTGGGTGACCTTCTCACAAGCTGGAATTTTTTTTTTTTAACATGATTAAGGGAAAAAGGAAAGGCTGACAGTGAATGGGCGACAGGACAGAAGGAAACCCCTGCAGGGGTTTTATGCTGTGTGTTCTGAGCACAGAGACTAAGCAGGGCAGGCTGGTCCCAGCAGCCAGATCTCCACTCTACACAACAAAGAACAGAGATGGAGACTGATGGTTCAAAGGGTGGCCACTTCTTGGCGATCGACTCAAGGACATTAAAGATTTAATTTCCTCCCTGGTGTCTATCTCTGATAAACATTTTTTTCTGTGTCTACATGCAGTTTTTATTTGTTGATTTTTTTTGTTTTGTATTAAAAAAAACCCTATGATCAAAAACTTCTTGATGATGCATGTCTATACATTAATTTTGTGCAGGTAGGAGGGCAATGGAGGATGCCTGTGATTACCGGGAATATACAAAATTTAATCAGGACAAAGAACTGGGTTCAGAGCGGCTAGGATTTTCTGGATTCATAGCGAGCATTTTACTTAGTTTGGGGGCTCTGAGCTGTATTTGTGAGAGAAGTTTATGGTTTTGATGTTTATTGGTTGTTAATAATGTTTACCTAAAATAATAGAGAGAAATGATTCATGTGGAACAGGACCAATTCAGTCCTAGTCATAGTTGTAACTGAGGTTGGGTTTGGTTTAGAATATAGGGTACATCTAGGGGAAAACACTCCAGGCTCTTGAATAATGGGAGAAGAAAGAGGTGGTCTGGAAGAGTCCACTCCCCCTCCCCTCCTTTGGAATTACTTGGGGTGGAGGAAGGGAAAGAGCAAGAACTAGTGGAACATTTTATTTATATTTTTAAATTTTATTTTATTTTCAATTCACGGAACAAAACAAACATTTCCGTAACAGAGTACAATGAAAAAGATAATTGTACATGAAACTGCAAATCTACCATCTACAACTTGCTATTCCTTCCAAATTTACAACGAAGTCACCATGTAAATTTCTTTATTTCTTTTTTTTTCCCTCCCCCCTCCCCCACCTTAGAGATGGCTGCCATTAGATAGAAATGAGTGTATATATATATATATATATATTTATACGCATATATACACACACATATATACCTATATATGTATATTTGTAAATTTATTCTATATATGCTTCTATTTATCAGTTCCTTCTCTGGATGCGGATAGCTTCTAGGGCTTTTTGAAAAATTTTCAGATTTCTGTTCTATAGCCAAACTTTGTCTCAGAATAGCAGCTGCTTGGTGATCATTGAGGACTCATGCGGCATTTGAATACAGGACCTCTCCTACTTACAAAGTCACTTCCAAGGCTGAACACACTTCAAGAACCCATCACCTTCTCAGGAAAGGAAACAAAAGCAGAAATAATAGCTAGGGGACCAGTCGCAAGCTCACCTAGTCGAGCCAGTGTTCCATGCTGCCCACCTATTCTCCACACCCCTTCATGAGGAGTCCAGAGACAAAATACACTCCCTGAGACGAGGAAGAGCCCAAGCCAAATGCTGTCTTTTCCTTTAACTGATAGAGAATCCTGACCCCCCTTCCCCCAACCCATTCTGCTCTGTGTTGGCACAGGGAGGACCAAAGAACTGTTGAGAGCTTGCTGGATTACAGAACAGCATCCAGTGCTCCCAATGCAGGACCACTGAATGGCCAGAGGAGAGCGCCAGAAGCTCCCCTAAGGTCATCCTGAACCAGGAAGGACAACTCTAACTTGGGCACTCCATGGGATGGTTCCTTCCTACACTCTCCCCTCAGTTCTACCATCTAACAGCATTGACTGTCCAATGCATTTTTTTCCTCTGATCCTTTGCAAACTATCAGGTACTTTTAGGGTTTAAAAGTTTATTTCTTTTTTTCTTCTTTCGTTAAGGGGGCTACAGAAGGAATGCTAATCCATTAGATTATACATTCTTTAAGGGCTGGGACTGTCTTTTGACTCTCTTTGTGGTACCTGGCTCTTAGGAGACCTTAATGTTTATTGATCTTCTAGTCTTAGACAGTTGCAGGGGGGAGGGGCACTAAGAGGTTAAGTGATTTGCCCATCTGTGGTGCCCATCTGTGACAGAAGCAGACTTAAATCCAGGTCTTCCTGACTCAGAGGCCGACTCTCTGCTATTGTCCACTGCCTCTCCCAACCGGAAACATAAATCGATTTTTCACATTCAGAAAACTTTCAGAAGTCTATAATGGAAATAAACTTTCATTTAAAAATATCTTTAAAGTCTGAAATGAAAAACAATCACTTCCCAGTACAAAAAAAAAAAAAAAAAGACAGTTTCTTATCTGGCACAGAGCGGTAATTACAAATTTAAATATATTTGAATGCCCACAGCTCAAGTGAAACTGAGAAATGTGAAAAGAACAGTTTAGATTTGACAAACTCACCTCAGAGCCCTTCTTCCTTCTCCCTCTGAAGTTAGTCAGTGCTTCTGGTCCTGACACAACACTAGTAGCTCTGATGGGTGAACACCCCACCTTAGAGGCACCTGCAAGCAGCTGGCCTATGTAGAGGCCCTGGCTTGCACACATGGCACCATTTGAATGCTGCCTGAGTTGTTGCATTTCTGCCAGCTCTGGAAAAGAGTTACCCTTATCAAAAGGTGGAGGGGGGAAGCAAAGGAGGTCTTCCTAGAAACCTGGAATAGGCACTGTTAAGACCCAGGAGTATGGATTCAGTCCCTACTGTATATCAGTTTAATATTTCCAGGTACCAGAGTTTGCAGAACTAAGTTTGTAGGCCCATTGAAGTAGGGAGAGATTTTTTCTTTGCATGACTTCTTTGTACTTATATCTCCAGCCCAGTACAGTGCTTGGTACATCATAGGCACTTAATAAATACTTGTTGATTGGACTTTTTTTTTTAACCGAATTGGGTTTTGGCAAGGCTGCTGGACCAGCCTGCTCTATGCCTTGCAGCTGTTTCTGATTTTCCCCTTGTGAGAGTCTCAGGTCCTTTACCCATGATCAAGGGCTTCACCAAAGTGACCCAGTGATGTTTTTGCATGGTCCTAGAGAAATAGGACTCCTAAGTGCTCTATGTGCAGTCAGGAGTATGTGATCATCTGAGGACATTCTGTTCGAAGTGGAACCATTAAGCAGGGATCAGAGGTCTGTGGTGAGAGAAGTGACTCCCAGACTAACGCCTGAGGCAAAGCTAAACTGAGAGCAGCCTTAGCTAAAATCAAGGAGGAAAATAGCCCAGATGTAGATGCAAGGGGATGTCCATTGGTGGGAGACCGATCAAACAAGTGGTGGCCCAAGAATGTAGTGGAATATTTCTGTGCTACAAGGAACAATGAATATGAAGATTACATGGCAAGACATATATGAACTGATGACAAGTGAAGTGAGCAGAACCAGGAAAAGAAGATTCCTAATAACTGCAACAATGTAAATTGAAAGAATAACAAAAATGGAAACTGGACACTGTGTAATTACAATGGCTAAGCATGACCTTAAAGAAGAAATTGGAAAATGTCCCTCACTTCTTTGCAGAGATAGGGAATGGTGGATGGGGAAACTGAGATTCTGGTCAGATCTTATTCATGTTTGATTTGTTTTTCTGAGCTGATATTTTTCTCTCTTTTCTAGAATCCTTGGCTTCATTTCAAGACTCAGCTCAAATCTCACTTTCTGTAGGGGAATTTTTCCACCACTACCCCCACCCCCAGATTACTTTCCATATGCTATGTACATGGTACGTATATACATACATACATTCCTCTTTAGAGGTTATTCACATGTTGCCTTCCTCCATAAAATGTGAGCCCCCTGAGGACAGGAACTGTGTTTTTGCCTTTGTATCCCCAGCATTTAGCCCAGTGCCTGGTACATAGTAAGCACTTAAGAAATGCTTCTTATTGTTTTAAGGGATGGTTTTCTGGGTCAGGGAAGGGAAAGGAATATATTGTTAAATGAAGGTGATTAAAAGAAAAGTTATCAGTTTTTAAAGATGCAGGGAGGATAATGACGGGGATGGGGAATGGGGGTTTAAGTAAATTGATAATCTTCTTGTCATTCTCTCTCCTGCTTACAAATTTGCTAAATGTTGGTGAATTACAGTGAATTAAATTGACCGGCCATGATGTGTCTCTCTCTTCTTTGCTTCCTTGGTGATTGACTGGTTTTCCTGCCCTTGTCTAACACCAGTAAAGGGAGGATCTCCCACCATTCTGTCTCAGATGAGAGTGTGAAAACAACCAAATTACAGATGTCCTGAGCTGCTGTTGGCTGTGTTAGCCTAACAGGACTGACTACTCAATTGCCTTTGCCCCACTCCTAAAAGGGCCAACATCTTCAGGAAACTGGCCCTGCCAAGGGTTGGAAATTTGGGCCAAGAGGAGGGGACCAAGCAGAAAACTGCATCTCCAACGTGGTAAAGGCAAATAAGCTGCAATGCCTTCTAGCTTATGCCGTTTTCTGACACTGGAGAAATC
Source organism: Vombatus ursinus (assembly GCF_900497805.2). Taxonomy (NCBI): domain Eukaryota; kingdom Metazoa; phylum Chordata; class Mammalia; order Diprotodontia; family Vombatidae; genus Vombatus; species Vombatus ursinus. Next base: position 343,874 of record NW_020945237.1, on the reverse strand, counting down.
TTCCTTTCACAGCTTTGCGGAGAGGGTAGAAAATAGTATTTATTTGTAAGACCCCCTCCCCAAACAGCACACTAGCTTTGGAGGACCATCCTAGCTCACTTCCAGCTTGGCCAACTCTGGGTGATGCTAGTAGGAAGAGACTGGAGCTCCTGGAAGGTGCATCACTGTAGTAAAAGCTAACGTTTGTACGGTGTTATAAGGTATACAAAGTACACATGTAATTGGTTCCCTGAACTCCCACTGCCTGAAGGCCAAGTGTGTTACATTTCACTCCCACCTCTAGGATTTTCCTTAGGGGGTTGGAGGGCCCCTGATCACTGCCATTGTCTGAAACCCCTACAGATTGTGTCCCCCCACTTTTAGGAGTTCAAGTATTCCAGTTCTAATTTACATGTTGTGTTCCCCATCAGATTCTACGCTCCTTGAGTGAAGGACTGTCTTTTGCCTCCTTCTGTATCTCTAGCCCTTAGCACAGTTCAAGGCACATAGTAGGTACTTAATAAATGTTGATTGGTTGATTGATTGATTGCTTAACAGTCAGATTAGCTTTTATAGAAAAATATTTACTTCAAAGGTATAGCAAGAACAAATATCTTTGTCTCTCCCCCAGTTCCTGGGGAGAATAATCTTTCTTATGCTACCTAGGTGTTTGGGGAGAGGAAAGGGATTAGGTTCACATGGCTTAACTGTGTTCTTACAAATTAGTCCCAACCAAGTACTAAGTCCAAAGTCCCTGTGGGCTAGCTTTCTGGGACCCTTGCTTCTCAGGGCTTCCCTGTTGAACTGGCCACAACATATGACCTGGAATTCTGAATTCCAGGATCCCCTTGGCTCCAACTTCTGGGTTAAGGACTCCACTCCCTGCACCTAGAACCAAAAATGACAAGCAAAACAAGACTAAAACTTCAGGCCTGCTTTTTGGTGCCACTGGACCTAAGGGGAGGAGAAGGTAACCTTCCTTGCCTAACTTGTTAAATGATACCACTGCTACAAGTGAATGAGTCTTTCACCCTTGGATGCCACAGAAGAGAGAGGTAGATTTAAAGATTCAAACAGTTCCACATATCCAGCCTTTGGAAAGAAGCTGCTCCTAACCACATGGTAAGCCAATGCAGAATGTCCAAGAAGTTTATACAGGTTATACATGAACCAGGTACCCTTTCTCATAGAAGCAGGTCCCTTGAATCTCCCTTGTGGGTATCTCCCATTTTAGGTGAATGGGGCATGCACACACCCCTGTTACCCATGTATTATCTCATGTAATGCTTAAAACACTGTAGGGTAGGTGTTATTATTATCTCCATTTTACAAATGAGGAAACTGAGGCTGAGAAAAACTGACTTGAATCACATAGTTAATAAATGTCTGAGGCAGGATTTGAACTGTGGTCTCTCTGACTCCAAGTCTAAAACTCTTTGTTGGTTGCCTCATCATAGATGGGTTAGGTCCACAGAAGGTCAATGTCATGATCAACTGAAAGACATTCAGAAAACCTGTAAGACTTGACCACTGATTTCTGGATTTTGCCAGTTACTGCCAAATTATACCCCTCCCCTCAACATTCCTATCCTTGATTTTTTCTGCTTTGAAAGCCTTCTTAACTGACTTCCTTCTATTACATGGGTTCCCTACAGTCAAGCAACTCATCCTAACTCATCCATAGAACTGAAAGGGACCTGGAAGCTCATGTAGTCTAATCCCTACATTTTCTAGATGAGGAGCCCAAAGCCTAGAGGGTGACTTCCCCAAAGTCACAGTAGGAGTCAATGGTAGAGCTGGCATTTAAACCTAGGTCTTCTGACTTCACATGGAGTTCCCATTCCACAGCATCACATTCTCCAGTTTTAAGCACTGCTTCATTTCCATCCTATTCTTGACTGCCCAGCCCAATACCATCCATTTATAGTCAAAGATCATTCATTCATCATGGAGGGAGGGTCCACAGCAACATTCTGTTAAGCCCATCTGCTAAGTTATAAGAGGGTTGTAATCTTCCTCAGTGGAAGTATTATTCATATAGGTGAATTAATAGATCCCTAAAGTTATAATATACTGAAGAAAATGTCAACAAATGTAAACCAGTAAAAAAAATAGCAAAAAATTCCCAAATAAAACCAGAAAATCTGAACTATACATATTTCAATAAAACTGTAAACTTTAATAAAAATCATAATAATTTATTTCATCTGTGTCCACTTCTGATATATTTTCTGTGTATTTATGAGATTTGTTGCTGTTATTTTTATACAGTTTTATTCAGTAGATAGGTGGGTTTTTTTCAAATTCTACTTTCTTTGTTTTGCATCACTATATGACTTTCCTTATTTATTTGTATTCTTCCTTACTGATATTTTTATGGGATAGTAATATCAAATTACACTGATATGCCAGAATTTATCCCACCATTCCCTCAACTGTTAGACAATCTAATGGACTATGTAATCTCTAGGAGTGCAAAGATGCTATTGTGTCTATATCTCCCAGTTCTCAGCACAATAGTCTGTATACAGCAGATGCTTAATAAATGCTTGATGCAGTATATTTGTGTGGTAATTCTGTTACTCTTTTCAGGGTGAGCTGGCTCCTTTACTGGCTATACTTCTAACTCTCTGGACTTGGACACCATGCTCCTGTCTGGGCACCTTCTACAGTCCCTTATTTTCAACTCCCTTTTATGTATTGTCTTCATCCATTAAAATGTAAGGCCCATGAAGGTAGGAACTTTTTTTTTTTGCTTGTATTTATATTCCTAGCACAGTGCATGGCACATGGTAAGCACTTAATGAATACTTGTTGATGCTTTTTCCTTAGGATATGATTCTAGGAGGAGACTCACTGAGCCCAAAGGTATCTTTTTATATATTAATGCCAAGATGCTAAGTTAAGTGGCATGGGATCCTTTCTAAAAAACAATCATGGGCAGCTAGGTGGTACAGTGGATAGAGTTCTAGCCTTGGAGTCAGGAGGACCTGAGTTCAAATTCAGCCTCAGACACTTGACACTTACTAGCTGTGTGACCCTGGGCGAATCACTTAACCCCAACTGCCTCACCAAAAAGCAAGAAAAAAAAATCATGGTGGTACAATGGTTAGAAGTAGAGTCAGGAAGTCTTTGATTTGTCTCCTGATTCTCCCACTTATTCAGAGTGTGATCATGAGAATTATTGGGAAGCTCAAATGAGATAATCTATTTAAAGTGTTTTGTAAACCTGAAAACAATATGTAAGTGTCAACTCATTATTATTATTATTCCAAAAGAGGTGGGACCCCATGGACCAAAATTCAACAGAAAAAGTCAAACTTTTTCTAACTAGGTGGCACCATACCTGAAGTCAGGAAAACCTGAGTTCAAATCTGGCTTCAGACAGTTGCTAGCCCTTTGACCCTGGGCAAGTCACTTATTTTCTGTTTGCTCAGTTTCCTCATTTGTTAAATGAGGATAATAATAGCAGCTATCTCCCAGTGTTGTGAGGATCAGATCAGATAATTGTAAAGCTCTTGGCACAGTGACTGGCACAGAGGAAGTGCTATATCAATTTTTGTTGTTGTTGAGTTGCTTCAGTCATGTCCAATGCTTTATAAGCCCGTTTGGGGTTTTCTCAGCAGAGATACTGGAGTGCTTTGCCATTTTCTTTGCCAGCTCATTTTATAGTTGAGGAAACTGAGGCAAACAAGGTTAAGTGACTTGCCCAGGATCACACAGCTAATAAGTGTTTGAGGCTGGATTTGAACTCAGGTCTTCCTGACTCCAGGACTGGTGCTCCATCCACTGTGCCATCTAGCTGCCACATATATCAATAGTAGCAGCAGCAGCAGTAGTAATAGTAGTAGTAGTAGCAGTAGCAGTAGCAGTAGTGATAGTGGTAGTAGTAGTAGTAGTGGTAGTAGTAGTAATAGTAGTAGTAATACTTGTCATTATTATCATCATCATCATACCAGGAAGGATTAGGGACCTCCTGAGAATGAAATTGTGAAGAGACAGAAAAACAATTGTGATGAGGAAAGAGGGGAGCTGTCTCAAAACCCTCTTCATCTTATTAATGTGACCTCAAAATGGAAAATAATCCTCTAGACAAGGTCTGATGAGAGCAAAGCACAATGGAACTCTTACCTCCCTTCTCCTGAAAGTTATGTCCTTCCTAAATCAGCTCAAGATCCAATTAACCTTTAAGGGCTGCTATATTACCTTGCTAACACACATTGAGCTTACGGTTCACTAAGCCCCTCTGATCTCTTTTTCAAACTGTAGCCTAACCATGCCTCTGCAGGGTCCTTCTAATAGAATAGAAAGAATATGTGTGTGTGTATCTATATATCTATATCTATATATCTATATCTATCTATTTATCTATATATACATATATGTGCTTGTGTGAATATACAATTGTACATAGGTGTTCGTGAGTATGTATGTATACCTATGATTTCTTAAGTGTAGAGGGTCACACAGCTAGTAAGTGTCTGAAGTTGGATTTGAACTCAGGTCTTCCTGAACTCCAGGCCCATCCACTGTGCCACTTAATTGCCTCTAGATATACATTTAAAAATATAAAATATATGAGACTCAGCTTGGCACAGTAGATAAAAAGCTGGCCTAAAAGTCTACTTGACTTGAGTTCCAGCACTGATTCTTACAGTATGATTATATAACCCTGTTTAAGTTACTTGATTGCTGGTCGGGGACTGATCTGTACTAGTAGGGAAAGTTTTCTCATTCAGGGCTCTCTACACTTAGGAAATCATAGCAGCCCTTAAAAATTAATTGAATCTTGAGCTGATTTAGGAAGGACATAACTTTCAGGAGAAGGGAGGTAAGAGTTCCATTGTGTTTTGCTCTCATCAGACCTCATCTAGAGGATTATTTTTCATTTTGAGGTCACATTGATAAGATGAGGAGGGTCAAACTTAGAAGACAACAGTGTCAAAATGGCTACATATGAAACCTGAAAGAAAAAATGTAAATTAGTTGCAGGCCCAAAAAGAACTCCTGGAAGAGCTCAAAAAAGGATCTTAAAAAGCAAATAAGAGAAGTAGAAGGAAAATTGGACAAAGAAATGAGAGCAATGCAAGATGATTTTGAAAAAAAGTGTCAACAGCTTGGTAAAAGAAGCACAAAAATAGAAAAAGATATACAAAATTTCACTAAAGAAAACAACTGCTTAAAAAGTAGAACTGGCAAAATGGAAAAGGAGGTACAAAAGCTCATTGAAGAAAATAATTCCTTAAAAATTAGAAGGGGGCAATTGGAAGCTAATGTCTCCATGAGACATCAAAAAAAAAGATGAAACAAAATCAAAAGAATGAAAAAATAGAAGAAAATTTCTCCTTGGAAAAAGAATTGACCTGGAAAATAGATGCAATAGGGATAATTTAAGAATTATCAGACTACCTGAAAACCATGGTAAAAAAAAAAAGAATGTGGACATCATATTTCAAGAAATTATCAACTGCCCTGATATCTTAGATCCAGAAGGCAAAATAAAAATGAAAACCATTGATCGCCACCTGAAAGATATACCAAAATGAAAACTCTCAGGAATATATATCATAGCCACATTCCAGAGCTCCCAGGCAAAGGAGAAAATACAGCAAGCAGCCAGAAGGAGACAATTCAAATATTGTGGAACCACAGGCAGGATTACACAGGATTTAGCAGCTTCTACATTAAAGAACCAGAGGGCTTGGAGTATGCTATTCCAGAAGGCAAAGGACTTGGGATTACAACCAAGAATCACCTACCCAGCAAAACTGAATATAATTTTTTTGGGGGGGATGGACATTTAATAAAATAGATGACTTTCAAGCATTCCTAATTAAAAGACCAGAGCTGAATAAAAAGTTTGATCATCAAATACAAGACTCAAGAGAAATACAAACAAGAGAAAAGAAAAACAAAAAAAGTAAACAAGAAACAAGACAAAACATAAAAGATTCAATAAAGTTAAACTGTTTATATTCCTACATGACAAGATGATATTTGTTACTCTTAAGAACTTCATCACTATAAGAGCAATTAGAAGGTGTAGACACACACAGAGAAGTGTGGGTGTGAGTCAAATATGATGGCATGATACAAAAAAAATTAAGGGATGAGAAAGATTACATTAGGAGAAGAGGAAAGGGGAGGAAATAGAATGAGATAAATGATCTCATATAAAAGAGGGGTGAAAGAGTTATTACAGTGGAGGGGTAGATGGGGGGATGGTGGGCAATGCTTAAACCTTACTCTCATCAGAATTGGCTTAAAGAGGGAATAACATACACACTCAGTTGAATATAGAAATCTCTTTTGCCCTATAGGGAAGTAAAAAAGGGACAGGGAGGAGACTGGTAGAAGGGAGGGTGAATTGGGGGTGGCAGTCATAAAAAACTTGTAAGGAAGGGGAAACTGAGGAAAGTTCCAAGCACAGGGAAAGACCCAAATAAGAGGCATCAGAAAAAGTCATGGCATCATATCTTACTTCAAGTATTTCAGAAGGGATGATGTGCTCTATTTGTCCAGATTTCTTCTCATGTGTCATGTCTATAGAATGTGGTCACAATTTCTGCAAAAACTGCATCCTTCAGTACAATTATTTAGCTTATGGGGACATTTAAATGCCCTGAGTGCTGGAAAATTTGTGTTGTGAAGAATCTCTGACCCAATCAACAACTATCTATAGTAGCACAGTCCTTCAAATTGCTCCAGTCTCATTTGAGGAGGAGCTTGAATCAGAGAAAAATGATCAAGACAAAATTCCATGAGGAAATCAGTCTGGATCCTGAAACTGCCCATCTTGGAATCATCATATCCACAGATATGAAAACAACGAGAGAAAGAGATCCATGGAAGAAATTGCATTGTACTGTGGAGAAATCCAGTTTATGTGGTCCTGTTCTAGCAACTCAGAGCTTCATGTCTGGAAGACATTATTGGGAGGTGACTGTGGGAAACAGTTCTGCTTGGGATGTTGGTCTTTGTAAAAACTCTGTAAAAAAAATTGGAGAGGTTTTACCATCTTCTTCTACTGGATACTGGCTTTTGCATCTAAGACAAAATAACTGTACAGTTATATAACTGTATAGCATTCCTAGGACCAGAATTCCCTTAACAGGAAAACTCTACAATGTAGGTATCTTTTTGGCAGGAGACATAGTGTTTTATGATGCAGACAGTAGATGCCACATCTATACATGAACCAGCTCCTTTTTTTTGAGACTCTCTGGCCTCTACTTTCCATTGGCCTCTACTCTAATAATGAAAATATTCTGACTATTGACCCAATATCAGATGAGGCTGAAGAAACCACAGAGCATGATGATGACAATGACACTTGCTTCATGACACTTCCTGACACTTCCTCCAAAGGGAAACCCCAGTCCCTGCACTCCATATATGATTTTTTGTTCCTATATTGTGATGTACTTCATTTTGGGAGCAGGGAGAAATTTGCCTTATTTTGTAATATTCAGGCAATGAGCTGCATACTAGGGGGAGGTCAGCATAAGATATATGGATAATCCATGGATGAGAGACAGGATGTGCTCAATAAACTATGAGAATTTAGAAAATTCAAGAATGAGAAAGTTGATTTCCAAAAGATGTAGACGGAAAGACCAATGACCCACCAAAGAATCAAAAATAAACAAAACAAAATTATAAAGATCAAGTGGGACTCAAATGAAGAGATATGAAAATATACTCCTAATCTACAACTTGATGGCCGTGGGAGGTCCACAGATATTACACACTTCACATGTTTTGGGGCTTTCTCAATCCATTGATTAATTATGCTTATTTTCTCTCTCTCTCTCTAAAAACCAAACAAACCACTATTTGTTTTATGGGATGGCTCTTGGGAAGAGGTAGGGGAGGGGGACCATACATAGGATACTATAGTCATGTAAGAAACAGAAAATATCAATGAAATTAATTTTTTTAAATGGAAAGACCTGCTTGAACTGATGAAGAGTGAAGTAAGGAGAACCAGAAAAAGTTTATTCTCTGTCATCAACTGATTAAAAATGAAATTAATAGAACCAAGGAAAGGATTTTTACAATAAGAACACTGAAAAAAAATCAACTTTGAGGGCTGAATGAACTATGGTCAATAAAATGACTATCTGTAATTCTAGGGGATTGGTGGTGAAACATGCTATCCATTACAGAGATGTGAAAAACATAGGGTATAGAATGAAACACATTTTTTATTCAACCATTGTGGGAATTAGAATTTTATTATGCATGATTGGTACAATAAAATATTTTCCCCAATGCAAAAAAAAACCAAAACTTAGAAGGAAGGATAGGGTGAAAGGTAAGAAAGAAGAATAAACAAGGGAAAAATAGGATGGAGGGAAATACAGTTAGTTACTATAACTGTAAATGTGAATGGGATTAACTCATCCATAAAACAGAAGCAGATAGTAGAATGAATTAAAAACTAGAATCCTACAATATGCTGCTTACAAGAAACACATCTGAAGCACACAGACACAGAGTGAAGGTAAGGGTCTGGAGTAGAATCTATTATGTTTCAGCTGAAATAAAAAAAAAGTGGGGGTAGCAGTCATGATCTCAACAAAAGAAAAGCAAAAATATATCTAATTAAAAGAGATAAGGACAGAAACTATATCTTGCTAAATGGTACCATAGACAATGAAGTAATATCAATACTAAACAAATATGAACCAAATGATATAGCATTTAAGTTTTTAAAGGAGAACTTAAATGAGTTACAGGAGGAAATAGACAGTAAAACTATACTAGTGGAAGACTTCAACTTTCCCCTCTCAGAACTAGATGAATCTAAAAAAAAAAGAAAGAAGTTAAGGAGATGAATAAAATTTTTTGGAAAGTTAGATATAATAGACCTTTTGAGAAAATAGAGTGGGAATAGAAAGGAATATACCTTTTTCTCAGTGGTACGTGGTACCTACACAAAAATTGACCATGTATTAGGGCATAAATACTTCACAACAAAATGCAGAAAAGCAGAAATAGTAAATGCATTCTTTTCAGGTCATAATGCAATAAGATTACAATCAGTAAAGGGTAGTTAAAAGATAGATTAAAATTAATTAGAAATTAAATAATCTAATCCTACAGAATAAGTGGATCATAGAAACAATCAATAATTTCACTAAAGAAAATGACAACAATGAAATAACATACCAAAATTTATGGGATGCAGCCCAAGCAGCACTTGGAGGAAATTTTATATCTCTAAATGCTTACATCAATAAAATAGAAAAAGAGCAGATCAATGAATTGGGCATACAACTAAAAAAAGAACCACTAGAAAAAGAACAAATTTAAAATCCCCAATTAAATACCAAATTGGAAATCCTGAAAATCAAAGGAGAGATTAATAAAGTTGAAAGTAAGAAAACCATTGAACTAATAAATAAAACTAGACACTGGTTTTATGAAAAAAAAAAGCAATAAAATAGAGAAATTGTTGGTTAATTTTATTTTTTTAAAAAAAGAAAGAAAACCAAATTACCAATATCATTCACAACCAATGAAGGAAATCAAAACAATTTTAGGAGCTCTTTTGCCCAATTACATGCCCACAAATCTGACAATCTAAGTGAAATGGATGAATGTCTACAAAACTATAAATTGCCCAGATTAACAGAAGAAGAAATAGAATACTTAAATAACACAATATTAGACAAAGAAATTGAACAAGCCATCAGTGAACTCTAAGAGAAAGTCCCCAGGGCCAGATGAATTCACAAGTGAATTCTACCAAAGATTTAAAGAACAATTAATTTCAATACTATATAAAGTTTTTGGAAAAATAAATTAAGAAGGAGTTATACCAAGTATGGTGCTGATACCTAAACCAAGAAGAATGAAAACAGAGAAAGAAAGCTATAGACCAGGCTTATACAACTTGCAGCCCACCAATGGATTTCAAGCAGCCCTCAAAAAATTTAGAGGAAAACACCCTCTACATTTTTCATAGGCTGTGTGAAATTCTTTGGCACGTCCACAGGGCTGCAGGTTGTACAGGCCTACTATACACCAATTTCCATAATAATTGTTGCTGCAAAAAATTTTAAATAAAATAGTAGCAAAGAGATTACAGCAATATAACACAAGGATCATAGACTATGACCAGGTGGGATTTATACTAGGAATGTGGTCTGGTTCAATATCAGGAAAACTATCAGCATAATTGACCATATCATTAACAAAACCAGTAGAAATCATACTATTATCTCAATAGATACAGAAAAATCCTTTGACAAAATACACCTATTCCTATTAAAAAACACTAGAGAGCATAGGAACAAATAGAGTTTCCCTTAAAATGATAGGTAGTATGTATCTAAAGCCATCAGCAAGCATTATCTGTAATAGGGATAAGCTAGAAGCCTTCCCAATAAAATCAGGGGTGAAGCAAGGATGCTCATTATCATCGCTATCATTCAATATTGTACTAGCTATCACAGTAAGAGAGAAAAAAGAAATTGAAAGAATTAGGATAGGAAATGAGGAAACAAAACTATCACTCTTTGCATATGATATGATGGTATATTTAGAGAATTCTAGAGAACCATCTAAAAAACTATTCAAAATAATTAACAACTTTAGCAAGATACAAAACGAACCCACATAAATCATTAGCATTTCTATATATTACCAACAAAATCCAGCAGCAAGAAATAGAAAGAGAAATTCCATTTAAAATAACTGTAGATAATATAAAACACTTGGGAGTCTACCTATTAAGACAAACTCAGGAACTATATGAACACAATTACGAAACACTTCTCACACAAATAAAGTCAGACCTAAACAATTGGAAAAAAAATTAATTGCTCATGGATAGGCTGGGTCAATATAATAAAAATGACACTTCAACCTAAGTTAATCTACTTATTCCGTGCCATACCAATCAAATTACCAAAAAATTATTTTATAGAGCTAGAAAAAATAATAAAATTCATCTGGAAAAACGAAAGGCCAAAAATAGCAAGGGAATTAATGAAAAAAAAATGTGAAGGAAAGTGGCCTAGCCATACCAGATCTCAAGCTGTATTATAAAGCAGTAATTATCAAAACAATCTGGTACTGGCTAAGAAATAGTGTGGTGGATCAGTGGAATAGATTAGGTGCACAAATATATTGTAGTAAGTGACCATAGTAATTTAGTATTTGATAAACCCAAAGATTTGTGTTTTGGGGACAAAAACTAATTACTTGATAAAAACTGCTAGGAAAACTGGAAAATAGTATGGCAGAAGAAACTAACTATAGACCAACATCTTATACCTTACACTAAGATAAGGTGAAAATGGGTACATGATCTAGATAAACAGATATCATAAGCAAATTAGAAGGACATGGAACAGTTTATATGCCAGATCTATGGATAAGGGAAGAATTTAGGACCAAACAAGATGCAGAGAGCATTTCAAAATGTAAAATAGATAATTTTGATTATATAAAAACAAAGTTTTGCACGAACAAAACTAATGCAACCAAAATTAGAAGGAAAGCAGAAAACTGTGAAAAAAATTACAGCAAGTATCTCTGATAAAGGTCTCATTTCTCAAATATATAGAGAACTGAGTCAAATTCATAAGAGTATAAGTCTTTCCCCAATTGATAAATGGTCAAAGGTTGTGAACAGACAGTTTTCAGAAGAAATTAAAGCTATTTACATTCATATGAAAAATGCTCTAAATCACTATTGATTAGAGAAAGGCAAATTAAAACAGCTCTGAGGTACCACCTCACACTTATCATATTGGTTAATATGACAGAAAAGGAAAATGATAAATTTTGGAGAAGATGTGGGAAAACAAGGACACTAATGCATTGCTGTTGGAGTTGTGAACTAATCTAACCATTTTGGAAAGCAGTTTAGAACTGTGCTCAAAGGGCTATAAAACTTTGCATATCCTTTGATCCAGCAATACAACTATTAGGTCTATATCCCAAAGAGATAAAAAAAAAATGAAAAACAACCTATCTGTACAAAAATATTTACAGCAGCTCTTTTTTTGGTAGCAAAGAATTTGAAGTTGAGAGGATGTCCATCAATTGCAGAATGACTAAACAAGTTGTGGTATATGATTGTTATGGAATATTATTGTGCTATAAGAAATGATGAGCAGCATAGTTTTAAAAAAACCTGGAAAGACTTACTTACATGAACTGATGCAGAGTGAAGTGAGAAAAACCAGGAGAACATTGTACTCAATAATAGCAATATTACATAATGAGCAATTGTGAATGACTTACCTATTCTCAGCAATACAGTGATCCAAGACAATCCCAAAGAACCCATGATGAAAAATGTTATCCACCTGTAGAGAAAGAACTGATGGAGTCAGAATGCAGACTGAAGCATGCTATTTCTCTCTCTCTCTCTCTCTCTCTCCCTCCCTCTCTCTCTTTCTCTCTCCTTCCCTCCCTTTCTTTCTTTTTTCCTTCTTTCCTTCCTAATAACCTACTATATGCCAGGCACTGTGTTAAGTGGTGGGGATGAGAGAGAGAGGGAGAGAGAGAGAGAAAGAGAGAGAAGATAGTTTCTGCCTTCAAGTTTTCTTGCAAAAAATGACTAATATGGAAATGTTTCACATGATTGCACATGTACAACCTATATCAAATTGCTTACTATTTCAGGAAGCTGGGAGAGGAAAGGAGGGAATGAATTTTTTTAAGAAAAGAAATAATGATACAAAGTAGTAGCACATGATAGTATATTCATTTAAAAGAAAAACAATGTTATTTTTTATCATGTAAATTGTTCTCCTGGTTCTGCTCACTTTACTCTGAATCAGTCCACATGACTCTTCTTATGTTCTTCTGAAACCATACCTTTCATAATTTCTTATGAAACAATAATATTCTATTACATTCATGTACTCTAATAAGTTCAGCCCAACCCCTAATTTTGTAGGTGAGAAAACTCACTTGCCTCAAGTCACATAGATAGTAAAATAGTGAAACCACAATGAGAACCAGATCCAGTATTCTTTCCATTACAACACACAGCATAGGCTATTCTCAATTGAGAAATCCAAAAGTTGTGCATATATAAGAAATATAACTTGTGTTAGGATTACAAGCCCATTCTTTATAAGTTTGAAGATGAACTATGAAAAAGGAGGACTCAGTATAGATATGTTAGATTGTGAGCTCTTTCAGAAACTGTCTCTCTCTCTCTCTCTCTCTCTCTTTCTTTCTCTCTCTCTCTCCCCATCTCACACACACACACACACACACACACACACAGTACTTAGCACAGTGCCCGACACATAGTAGGCTCTTAATAAGTGTTTATTGATTCATTAACTCAATCTAACTCTAATCCTCAAACTAAGACATATTGGGAGTCAGAAGACCTGGGTTTGATCTAACAATATTGAGCCCAAACCCCCCTAATGTAACTCTCTAAGGTAGGAGTTTTTAATTTTTTCTGTGTTATGGACCCCTTGGTCAGTGTCTGAGAAAGCCTATGGATCTCTTCTATCATAAAGGTTCTTCTTCCCTCCAAAAGTTTAAAAATATAAAAGAGCACCTGTAACAAACAAGAGATTTAATCTCTCTAGTTGTGGAAAGGTACATCTGGTAACCTGATATTTATGACAGCACAAATAATTCGATGGTATGGACCAAGCATAAGTTCTTCTGTGATCTCTTCTTACTGCTCAGTACCCTGCAACCACAACTATCTCTCCCACACAGGATATATTTGACCGCAGGATATAAGGTCATGTTCTAAGACATGTGCTAGGGATGTTGTTTATCATTTGTAAAAAGTTCACCGTAGAACCTATGATTTTGTGACTCTTTAAAGCAAAGGTCAGCCACCCAGTAACTTATAAACGAAACCAGTTGTCCAACATTTCCCTAGGTTCCATCAGGTACCTTTGGCAGAAGAAGCAGAAGGAGCAGGAACAAAGTAAAGATGGAGGAAAAAAAGGAAAGAGGGAAAGAGAAAAGAATGAGAGAGAAAAAGTAACAGAGAAGAAGGAAGAGAAATAGAAGAGAGAAGAAAGGACAAAGTGAGATGAAGAGAGAGAAAGAGAATAAGAGGAAGAGAAGAGAGGTGCAAGGAGAGAGAAAAAGGATAAGAGATAGAAGTAGAAAAGTTGGGGGAAAAGAGGGAAAGGAGAAGGAGGAAAATGGAGAGAAAAATGAAAAGGGGAGAGAGGGGTTTAAAGTGAGAGAGAGAGATGGAAAAAGGGAGGAAGAGGGGTAGAGAAAGGGACAGAAGTGGAAGGAGAGTTAAGGAGAACAAAGATTTGCTTTCTGGTAGAACTGGATATTGGAATCAGCGAGACACTGTTCTTGGTGTCCCTATTCCATTCCCACTCTCCATAGCATGTGTTTTCCCTGATCATCTGATAAATATAGAAATATAGGAAAGATTGGACTCAAGATTTTCTTAAAATCACAGTAAGTGCCAGACTTCTCATTCCAGATAAACTGGTTTAACATGGGGCAACTGATAGTCCTACTGGTAGATCTGGAGTTTTTTAAAGAATGTATCAGTTTGGGGCAGCTAGGTGGAGCAGTGGATAGAGCAGGGGCCCTGGAGTCAGGAAGACCTGAGTTCAAATTCGACCTGAGATACATAACACTTACTAGCTGTGTGACCCTGGGCAAGTCACTTAACCCCAATTGTCTCACCAAAAAAAAAAAAAAAAAAAAAAGAATGCATCAGTTCACTGTGATCTAGTCAACCAAAGACAGAGCAAAGTAGGAATAAATCAGTGACCCTCAATCTGGCTGCTGAATCTGTCTGATTTGAAGGTTGCAGAGGTCCTGTGTTATTTATAAAAATGATATCTGGAGCCCATTTAGTGAACTTACTAGACATAAAAATGCCATACCCTACCCCCAACTTTTCCCTACTACAGTCCCCTAGTGGCAATAGACAAACCGGTTTCTCATGGACAGAATTGTAACACTCACTTAGGGCAAACAGCTTGAAAGAATCCTAAATCAACTTTTCAAGGTAAATTTAGCTGTTGGGGAATGTTTAGATGTTGGGGAAAGGCTTCATAATGCAAGGGCCCATGGTGGAAGATTTCAGCACACTTTAAGATTGTGGAGGTCAACAACGGCAATGGTGAAGATGGCAAATTGGCATGGTCACCTAAGCACACGCTGCAGGAGCTTCTAATTTTAACTAATTATTCTTGCTAATTAAGGAGCAGCCTCAATTAGTTCTAGCTGCCAAAGGAATACAGGTTGCGCTGGTGTCGTCTCATTTCCGGTCCCCCAAGACAAAGTCCAGATGGCCTCTCCCTAAGTGCAGCTTAGCTCTCGGATCCTTTCTAAATTGAAGCTGCCCAGTCAGGTAAGTTCCTTAGCCTTTCACTGAGGCTGGGGGGTTTGGAGAGGCTAGTGTAACCACACAAATACAGGTCAACTACTTGTTTGCTTTCCAACCAGAAGAATTAAGGGTCTTGTAGAATATGAAAGAAATGATAGCAGTATCATATCTCACACACAACTTCCTGCCGTTCTCTCCCGTTTCTTATACACAGGCACATTGTTTTACTCTCACATTCACTGACTTAATTGATCAGTTTTATCTCACAATGGCAATGATGCATTAGATGCAATGCAGACTATCAATTTCTCCTGTGGGTACAGTCATAAGATTAAAAGATTTTGAGCTGAAAAGGAAGGACCTTAAAGATCCTTGGATCCAAGGCTCTTGTTTGACAAAGCTTAAAGATCCTTGGATCCAAGGCTCTTGTTTGACAAAGCTTAAAGATCCTTGGATCCAAGGCTCTTGTTTGACAAAGGAGGAAACTGAGGTCCAAGAATATAAATGACTAGCCCAGGTAGCAAGCTGAAGAGCCAAGATTCCAACCCAGGTCTTTTGACTCTCAGTATATCCCTATTAATCCCTCCTTTTTTCATAGTTAAATCCCAAACTCATATAGAGCGGGCTTGTGGTCCTAACAATAGCTACATTTCTTATAGCTAGCATAAACTTTGAATGTCCTATGCAGTGTGTTTTAATGGAAAGAATACTGACTGTGGGGTCAGAGGATGTTAATTCCCATTCTGGTTCCACTTCTTTTTTTAATATCTATCTTACCTGAGGCAAGTCATTTTACAGGTGAGATTCTTTACCTATAAAATGAGGGGATTGGACTGAGTTAATTATGGTAGATGAATGTAATGGAATGCTATTGTTTCATAAGAAATGAAATAGATGGTTTAAGAGAAACATGGGAAGAGTCATATAAGCTGATTTATAATGAAGTGAGCTGAACAAGGAGAACAATTTATATTATAGAAATAGCATTGTCAAAACAAGCAATTTTGAAAGACTTAGGAACTCTAATCCATGCAATGACCAAATGAGATTACAGGTAACTGATGAGGAAGCATGTTACCCACTCCTGACAGAGAAATGATGGCCTCAAGCTGTAGAATGAGGCATATTTTTTGGACATGGCCAATGGGAGAATTTGTTTGGCTTGTCTATGCACATTTGCTACAAGGGTTTTGTTTTTCTTTTTTAGGGAAAAGTGGAAATAGGAAGAGAAAAAGAATGGATACTTGTTAATTGAAAAAAAATAAAAAGTAATAAACTTAAAAATAAATAAAGTGCAGGAATTGCACTAAATCGTTCCTAATGTCTCTTCAAGCTGTAGATCATTGAAAACCCTTGTCCACAAAATTATCCACAGTGATCTGGACTCTTGTTCACCCAGACCCCTGGACAGGCTTGGGGCTCCTGGGAAGAGGGTAGAACTGAGATGGTTAGCTTGAGGTCAGTCTTGGGGGAAGGAGGAGGTAGAAGAGACAAGGACAAATGCATCTAACTATGTTCCAAAGTCAACCATAAATGACATTTGCATCCTTCCTTATCTTACCTACATCTTCCTCTCTGTACTTTAACACCTCGAATTCAGAGTTGACTCATTATGGGAAATACAGAGATACAAATCTGTTTCTTGAATGAGGTGATATGAACAGAACTGAGACATCACTTTGAGAGGAGGAGGGACAAACTGCTTCTCACATGACATGGTCTTCAGTTTCTTTATTATGCTGATCCCTTCCTGTAGAGGTAGGTGGGGCTGTAGTAGAGTGTCAGGTCTGGAGTTAGGAAGACCTGAGATCAAATCCAGCCTCAGACACTTATCATCTGTGTGATGCTGGGCAAGTCACTTAACCCTTGTTTGCCTCAGTTCCTAATCTGTAAGATGAGCTGGAGGAAGAAATGGCTAGGTGATGCAGTGGATAGAGTTCCCGGCCTGAAGTCAGGAAGACTTATCTTCCTGAGTTCAAATCTGGCCTCAGAAACTTATTATCTGTGTGACCCTAGGCAAGTCACTTAACTCTATTTGCCTCAGTTTCCTGGACTGCAAAATGGGGATAACAATAGCTTCTAACTCATAGGTTTGTGTTAAGGATCAAATGAGATTTTACTTTGTAAAAGTATTTAGCACAATGCCAGGAACATATAGGTGCAGTATAAATGCTTATTCACTTCCTTTCCCCTGACTTCCTTTATGCTGTCCATCTTATGAGTGTCCTTAAAAAGTGTGCCTATCACTAAGTACAATGCTCCACATGTTGTCCAGTAAGGCAGAAAGAGAAGAGTGGGACTTTCATCTCCCTTGTACTTAACACCGTGCCTCACTTCATGCAGCCCAAGATCTCGTTAGCTTTCTTGCTTGTGATATCTTGCTGTTGACTCATATTCATTGAGCCTGCAGTCTATTAAAACCCTTAGAAGAGATTTCAAGGGGAAAAAATCAAATGTTTGCCACATGTCTTTCTTCTTAACCAAAACTTCCTCATGCTCTTTATTCCCTCCAATACCAGAATCCCACACAAACACTGTTCCCTTTGAAAGGAAAAAGGTAGGAACATACACAAAGTTACAATGTTTCACAAGATATCATCGATGCTGAAGGATCATGAAGAGAATAGGTGCCCAAATGTTCCATCCATGTGCTCTTTGTCTAGCCAGGGATACTGTTTGAATTTCTCAAAGATATCAGAGAGGTGCTTCTTGAACTTTTCCCCTACAAAAGCATAAATTATAGGGTTGACACAGCAGTGGGTGAAGGAGATGACCTCAGTTATCTGGGTGGCCTGGGTGAGTTTCTGACTCAAGTCACACCCATCCAGTATATGCAGGTTGTGTAGGGAATTCAGGAAGAGCATCATGTTAAAGGGAACCCAGAAGAGGAAAAGTGCCACCACTACGATGAGGACCAGCCTGATGGCCTTGATCTTGTGATGGTTCTGACACCCCTTCAGGTGCCTCAGGATGTTGGCATAACAGTAAACAAGGATGCTGAGTGGGATGACAAGGCCCAGGATATTGATTTCAAAGTGGGTGATGAGTTTCCACTCAATAGTTCTGTCATCATAGAAGGACTAGCACTTGAGGGTGCCCTCCTCGGAAGACACCTGGTAAAACACCAGCAAAGGGACAGAGGCTAAAAAAGCCACCAACCACACCAGGAGGCTGACAGCCACGCCCTTCCTGGTTGTCTTCACCCTCAAGGCATAGACTGCATGGACGATGGCCAGGTACCTGTCCATGCTCAACATGGTGATGAAAAAGATGCTGCTGAAGAAGCCGATATAATAAACTCCTGAGATGACCTTCCACAGGGTGTTCCCAAAGACCCACTGGTCCAGAGTGTAGTGTGTCAGAAAGGGGAAGGAGAACACGAAGAGCAGGTCAGACATGGCCAGGTTGAGCAGGTACACATCAGTCATGCTTCCCAGCTTCTTACAGGCTACCAGAACCAGAATGACCAGGGCATTCCCCAGCAGGCCCAAGACAAAGAGGAGGCAGCAAAGCAAAGCAAGAAGCAGAGAGCTGGAATGCAGTGCGGCAGGAGCTGGACAGCCAGTCTGGATAATAATTTTCTGTGGTCATGGACCCATTTGACTCCAGGGTGTAATCCATCCCAGCTCCTGATTTCACCTAATTTTAGCTCTCCAAGGCAGTCTGTAGATCTTCCCTCTCCTAACTTGAACTATCATACTATTTCTCAGTTTTTATGAAACGGCTTCCAATGAAATATACTTCCGCAGTATGGGTGTGTTTGCTATAAGCTAGGTTTAGCTAAAAAAGGAACCACTATCAAAGGTTGGTTCCTCCCCTCGTTTTCCATTTCCCCCTCAGTGGTCTGCAGCATTTGGTTTCTTTTTAATACCTACCATCAAGCACCTCTCAACTTGACTCTAATCCCTTCACATCCACATCTGTAGTTTTTAGGTGTAGGTCCCGGCACTGGTAAACCCTAGCAGCTTATGGTGCCATGCCAAGAAAACTTAAATCACAAAAATTTGACACAGAACATTTCCATGTTAGGTCTTGGTCCAAAACCCACTCTTGGCAACAGTGTTTATCTGATTGACTCCTTAGAGTCAGTGTGGTACAGTGGGTAGAAAGTGAACCTCTAAGTCAGGAAAAAGTGGGTTCAAGTCTTGCCCTTGAAGCATACTGGGTCTGTGACCTTAGGCAAGTCACTTAATCCTAACCTTTGGCAGGAGGTCTTTCTTAGTCTCCTCCCCTCCTGCCCACTCAGAGGCAAGTCATACAGAAATCCTTTTGGTCTTCAGTGTGCAAAGGAAATGGTAATTCATTTCCTTTCATGTGTTTTTCCCTATTAATAAAACCATAACATTTCTAACGTTAAACCATTTGACAGTGGCAAAGACTTTGGCAGTAAGAACTTTTTTCCCCAGGTCTTGATCAAGTAGCTGTGACTCCTGGGGAAACAGAGGCTGCAGAAGTCATTACCAGGTCCCATCTCTACAACAACTGATTCCCTGCATGCTGGCTGTGGAGATTGGGCCAGAAACAGGGCTATTCCTGGAAACAACCTATTCCTAGACTGTTGGGCTTAGGATCCTGGGCTATCTACACTTGAGTCCTAGGGGATGTGGTAGCAGTGATTTGAGTTGCCCATCACATGATGTCTCCTGTCTCTCTCCCTTATGGTGCCTTGCCACTTTACCTAGGTTTGCTGGGTGGCTGATGGTTAGTAGTAGGTCGGGTTGGTAGGCCCATTAGCCACAGGGATTGCTGTCCTGGATGATGGCTGCAGGGGCTAGGATAGAAGTAGGGACAGTGTTCTGAGGGATGATGCACTTATTCAGGGCTCCTGGGATTATCTGCCCATTGCTGGCAATTGATGTTGGTGGTGGTGGTGAAGATGGTGGGTTCATTCTTCATACAGGTTGCTCCTTAATGCCTTACATCAAGTACCTCTCAACTTGACTCTAATCTCTTCACATTCACATCTGTAGTCTTTAGGTGTAGGTCCCAGCACTGGTAAACCCTAGCAGTGAAGATGGTGGGTTCATTCTTCATACAGGTTGCTCCTGCTTCTGACGTATATTGAGTATGTGACCCTAGGTAAATTGCTCAACCCTTCAAAGCTTTAGGCAACTCCCTACAACTATCAGTTTCATAGAAGTTGGTATTGATAGAGGGCACTTTCCCACCTGGGAGTTCCCTATACCTGTGAAATCACAGTCCATTCTCCATACTTAACACATGTGAAAGCATTTAAAATATATAGCATGTCTCAAAAGTCTTAGAGCCAGTCTAACAGCTTAAAACAGCATTAAATTTTTTTAAGAAATTCTGTATAATTATGTGATAAGAACTAATATAATCTTCATAGTAGTTTACCTTATTGATCCTCTTCTTATGCAGGAAAAAAAATGTTTTTTTGCAACATCGGAACAAACTTTCTCTCCTTTCAATCCATTTAGAAAGTAGGGATATTTTGACAAATACTCATGCTAGGTCAAAACCCAGGATAGAATCCAGGGGATCTCCCTGATGGCAGTCAGCCATGGGACTGCTTAGAGATTTCACTCCCCAGCGTCTGTGGAGTGGCCCAAAGGCTCAGGTTCTGAGAGCCTCAAGGATCACTCTCATTCCAGCTCTCTGGAAGAGTAGTGCATAAGCAAAGATCTATTGGCTCCAAAAAGTAGACTTGGTATATATTGGGCAGAAGGAGAGGGAGGGGCTTAACCACTCTACAGAGGGCTACAAAAGAGACAGCACCTTAGAATAGGGGGAACTTAACATTCCCTGGAAAGGACTCTCACTGCCTAAAGTAATATTGAAAGAATGGCTCTCCTCCTCCCAAAGTGACATTCTCAGTTCATATCACCTCATTCAAGAAACAGATCTGTATCTGTGTATTTCCCATAATGAGTCAACTCTGAATTCGAGGTGTCAAAGTATATAGTGGAAGATGTAGGTAAGATGATGCAAATGTCATTTATGGTTGACGTTGGAATATAGTTAGATGTATTTGTGCTTGTCTCTTCTATCTCCTCCTTCCCCCAAGACTGGTGTCAATGCCCTATTAACTTGTGAAAGCAGAACCTGTGAACACCCCTCCCCCACCCACTTCAAAGTGATGGCACCAAGTATCTGGAGCTACCAAGATACTTGAGAATTGTGGTGTTAGAGCATCCAGATGCTCCTGGAGACCGACCCACCCTCCTAGAGTCTACACTTCAAAACCAGCTATTCCCTTCCAAACTTTTTCCTTTCCCTGAACAACGAGGGATGGGACCAGGTGTCCCGCTCTCCCCTCCAGCCCTCACCATCCAGGCTGTGTGCTTTCCCAGTTTGACAAGATCTGACTTGGAGCCAATGGGTCAGAAAGCTAAGGCAGCCGGGGTCTCCAGCACCTGGCATAGGGTGGAGGCCTTTCCCTAAACTATGAAACTATGAATTCTTTTAAATGGTTTTCCTAAGGCTGCTTCTGGTGACTGTAGACAGCATCCTTTCTCTGCCCATTACTGACTTTTTTTTTTAAATTTCCAAGAGTTCATTTGGCTTCCTTTCTTTGGGTTAGGATGATGCCTTACATATACCAATCCAGGGCTGGTTAAGACTCGGGAATGGGGGGGTGGGGAGTGATTGATAAATCTTATAAGGAAAGATCTTCCATGTCCCCTGTATGACTCTAAACATTGGGCTATAAGCCAGAGTGTGGTTATCTATGTTGACCTGAGAATTTAGCCAGTTCTCAGGAAAAGATGTGCTCTGGGAACCTGGCCAGTTCATCAGAGCATATCAAGTTAATTAATATTCTAAGATGTTTTGCTTACTCCAGGAACTTGGCCAGTTCCTACTAGAATCATGGACACCTCTAGCACTGGGCCTTCTTTGTTAGAGGCCCTATTTAAATCCTAATTCGGAAAGCCATTTTTGGATTCTCATCTATGGAGAGGACGCTCTGCCTGGGACTTTCCCAATCGGGACCCTGAAAGCTGTACCCCGGTAATCCCCAGCTTGGACTTCAGGTGTTGGTGCTTCCCTGAATTGGTGATGTTTTCTTGTATTATTGCTTTATCCTTTGTGTTCTTAGCCTAACTATAGTTATATTGCTGATTGTATGTTGCTGTAAATCTAGCTTTTCTACACTTATGTTAGCATCTTAAATAAAGGTACCTTCACTTCTTTCTCTAGGAGTAGGAGCTAATCTGAACCATGTTTTTCTTCCTTAATCACACAGAGGGATCCCATCTGCTCCATTCATCCTCTTCACATTGTTGGGCTCAGTAAGCAAAGAAATAAACCCACTGAAGCCGCTTCTACCTCCTCCAGTCTGGATCACCCTGCTAAATAGTCAAAGGCAGGATGGCCTGCCCTCTTCTATTCCCTCCTTAGCC
>NW_020945237.1:310274-321214 GCF_900497805.2 Vombatus ursinus | reverse complement strand
TTTACAAGACAAATCTTTTTATTAAGGGGATTTGTTCTGTGAAGTTTGTTAGAACTTGGAAGTGCTACTGTGATTGGATGAACAACTCTTAAAATGAGAGTGGGATGGGCTCCCTCTGAAGATTGGGGAGACGGACCATTTGAGGGGAGGCAGAATCAATTACCTTTAGTTGGAATCTTTAAAGGGTAATAGTGCTTCAGTTATGGTGGAATTTCAATTCAGAGATTCAGATTCTAGTTTCCCCCTAATTAGCTTTGGAAGGACTTTAGCTTCCAGGCCAGGCTTTGATTAGGTGAGAACATAATGTCATTGATTAGATCTTGGATTGGGCTGGGCTGGGCTGGGCTGGGGTGGAAGGGATGGGCCTATGTGGTACACTGGAATGTGAAGTACCTCAAGCCGTCTGATTCCAAAGACCTAGTTCAAATCCCAGCTCTGACATCTACTCTCTCTGTGACCTTGAGCAAATCTCCTAACCTCCATGAGCCTCAGTTTCCTCATCTGCAAGGATAGCTTATATCCTGTCATTCCCCATGGGGGCCTCCGGAGTCCAAGTGCAAACTGCAGGTCTGAATTCCTTTGCCTTTCAAAATTGAAATCTGCCCTATATCTAGGGCTCCTGAAGACTGGGAATAAGTACCCTATAAGTTCTTCCGGCATCCAAGATGCTGTGGCTTGGGAGCCTCTTTCTCATTATAGCAAAGGCATTCCTATCCTGTTATTTAAGACATGGTTAATTTCATTTGATTTGCAAACGAAATTATATATTTTTGGGATTACCTAATGCCTCCTGGCTCAATGGGTTCAAGCACAGGAGTTAATGGGTCTAAGGTTGTAGTTTATGCTCTTATCAATTCTTTATTAGGCAAATTCCATTCAGCTGAATCAACATTTATTAATCACCTATGTACAAAGCACTGTGGATAATTGGATCATGAAGCTGAAGCTTTGGCAGGC
This sequence comes from Vombatus ursinus, assembly GCF_900497805.2. Taxonomy (NCBI): domain Eukaryota; kingdom Metazoa; phylum Chordata; class Mammalia; order Diprotodontia; family Vombatidae; genus Vombatus; species Vombatus ursinus. The sequence continues at coordinate 320,257 of NW_020945237.1, read as the reverse complement.
ACCCTAGAGGATATTTAGTCCCACTCCTTCATTGTACAGATGGGAAAATTGCCCAGTTACCTTCATTCTCTTCTATAGGCAGGGAAAGAGAGGGCTTTGGAGCCAGGAGGATCACAGTTCAAGTCCCATTTCTTATCTATACCATCACATGATAAATAATATCTTAATAATAATACCTTATAAATTCTTGTGAACTGATTGCTCTGTGACCTGAACACCTCTCTAAGACCACAATCTACAGAGAAGGTGCTGACCTGCATTGGTAGAGGGAGCTCCCTCACCATGGGGTTCTCTATATTAATAAAATCACAGGTTCAGCTCCTGCCATACTCTATGACCATGTCATTCTATTTTTGTGTCTTAACACAATTCCTTACACTCAGAATGCATTTAATTTTTTTTAAAATTAAAATGAAGCTGGAAAGATGGCGGAGTAGGTCAGAAAATTCCAGGCTCTCCAAATTTTTCCTCGACAAACAAGACAGAACATAGTCTCAAAGTGAATGTATTGTGGGAAAACTAAACCAAAGTCAGGGTAAAGTAGTTTTTCTTCCTAAGACAACTTGAGAAGACCTCAGGAAAGGCCACATACATAGCCAAGGCATCTCAAACTGCTGACACAGAGGTGGCAGTGGTATCCCTGCTCAGACTCTTTTTGGCCCATCATGCTTCTATTTGACTCCTGTAAAGCTTCTGTTGAAGTTTTCTGGTAATGTCATTGGCCTCTGAGATGCATTCTCCGTTGAGCTGGAATCCATTGTTCATACCTTGTCTCTGCTACATTGCATTCTTCTAGTATCTCTGTCGAGCTGCCCTTTTCTGGGCAAAGGGCACGTCCACTTTCCCAATTCTACTGTACTTCCTTCTAGGTAAGTCAGATGAGGGGCTGCTGCCCCCTCGTGGTTCCGAGCTTCCATGCAATTTCTTCCACCATAGAGGGAAGGGTCCTATTATCACTCCCTGTCCACATGGCTATTTTACATTGAGCTGATTGCATTTATTGAATAGCCAAGCTATAGAGGTATTGAGAATAAACATTTGTGAAGTGTACGGCATACTGAGAACTGTATTCCTTATTCTCAACATGCTTCGTTTCTAACCAGCCAAAGAGGGACAGAGCAGACCCTACGTCTAGCTAGAAGGAACCTTTGAGGCCGTGTCGTCCAATCTCTTCATTTTACAGATGGAAAAATTGAGTCCCGTTGAGGTTAAGAGGCTGAGGATCATGGATTTAGAGCTGAAAGGGGCCAGAGGTCATCTAGTCACTCTTCATTTACAGATGAGGCAAATGAGTCCTAATGGATAAAGAATTATAGGTCCGGCATAAAAGGCAGGTAACCTTATTGTAATCAACAACAAAAACTACAATTAATATTCTGAGAAGTGTGATACAATATAAAAAGCATGGATTTGAGAGATAGGAGGCCAGAGGTCTACTATGATGGTGAATGAGTTATTTAACCTTTTGAGTCTCAGTTTCCTTTATCTGCAAAATGGGCAGAATAAACTCATCCTATTTACTTCACAGGGCTATGGTGAGCATAACATGAAATAATATACTTAAAAGGAACAAAGCAGTAGTTCCCACTTACATGGTGCTTTCAGACTTACCAAGAACTTCCCCCACAACAGCCCTATGAGGTAGGTGGGTAATATTATCAGCCCTGTTTTGCCCACCGTCACACAACTGCTAAGTATCAGAGTGAGATTCAAATCAAGGTCTCTCCTGATTCCAAGTCTAGTGTCTTTTCTAGTCTATGATGCTGGAAAATTATAAAGCCACAAGATCATAAAATATAGAATAGAAAAAGACTTTAGACATCACTTAGTGCAATGGTCTCCAACCTGTGGGCCACAGACTCCTCAGGACAAAAGTAACAGAACTGCAAGAGTCCAGTGAATCCATACATCCTTAAATGTATTTCCTATAGCTAGCATAAGTAATGTGTGTCATTCATATTGTATCACTGTTTTTCAAATGTATGTGGATTCTATTGTGATTTAACCAAATATAGTTTTATTAAAAAGCATTTCTGAGTTCATAGTAACTTCTTGTCAACATGCATTTTCTCGATCAACAGATGATTATAGTATGGCTACTATCATAGAGGGAGGCATCATTTTTCAGAGGGCACTTAATGCTGGAAAAAGTTGGCAGCCATTGGGAGCAAATATAGGTAGCATTATTATGGCAAATCTGTAACAATGTAAACATTACACACAGTTTCCAAAGGCTATCCAATGTTAACCTTGTTGAAATTTAAATAGACATAAATTCATCATATGTTACTTCCCTGCTGGAGAAACTTAAGCAGCTCCCCACTTTAGAATCACAGATTTAGAGCTGGTGAGGACCCTAGAAATAATCTTGTCCAACTCCCTCATTTTACAGAAAATGAGGCTCCTAGAGATTAAATTATTTACTCAAGGTCATACAGGTAAGGAGCCGAAAAGGTGGGACTCACACTCAGGTCTTACTTAGAATTGTTACCACTACTTTATATAATTCATATTTATCTACAGTAGAAATCAGTGGGGTATCCCTCAACTCAGGGGGTGGGTGCTCCAGGGGATGGCTACTCAAGGTTTGTGGTACTCCAAGGGTCAGTACCCAGAATACTATAGCCCATGAGCCCCCACTAATGTGTTTATCTTTAACCATCAACCAGAGAACACAGTTAACTTCAGGCAAAGATATTTAATGAAATAGAAACAAATCGTAGCCCCAATAGTGTTCACTCTTTTATAAATATGCACAGTATCAAAAGTTGGGGAGCTAGGTGGCGCAGTGGATAGAGCACTAGACTTGGAATCTCTATGAGTTCAAATCTGGCCTCAGACACTTACTAGCTGTGTGACCCTGGGCAAGTCACTTAACCCTGTTTGCCTCAGTTTCCTCATCTGTCAAATGAGCTAGAAAAGAAAATGGCAAACCACTCTGTTATCTTTTCCAAGAAAACCCCAAAATGGAGTCACAAAGAGTCAGACAGGACTAAAAAACAACACATAAACAGAACATAGATGGTAAGGCACACAAACAAGGATCATGTGTGGCCAGGGTCTATATTTGCAGAGGTACACACACACAGACACACACACAGACACACACACACATACGTACACACACAATGCCTTCAACTCTGTAGAGCCAATGATTTCTCTTAGTGATGTCATTGCACTGCTCACCCTAATATAGATCTGTTATTGGTCTCATCATTTCCACTCCAGTGGTTTCCATCTAGGATATAAGTTATTTGGGAGCAAGTCAGTCAAGTAGCCCAGTGGATAGAGTGCTGCTCCTGAACTCAGAAAGATACGTCTTTATGAGTTCAAACCTGGCCTCAGACATTTACTATCTGTGTGACCCTGAGCAAAGTTTCCTGTCTATAAAATGAGCTGGAGAAGGAAATGGCAAACCACTCTAGTATCTTTGTCAAGAAAACCCCAAATAGGGTCGTGGAGAGTCAGACATGACTGAAAATGACTGTAACAACAAGAAGTCAAAAAACATTAAGTACTAATTTCGTACCAGATTCTATGCTGAGTGCTGGGGATACAAATACAAAAAAAAACAAAAAAAAGCAAAAAAAAACCAAACCTGGCCCTGCCCTCAAGGAGCTTACATTCTAATTGGAAAAGACAACACTATGGGAAAGTTTAAAAGGGATGTGAGAAGGTACCCACATGGGGGTATGGTGGAGAAGACCAGAGAGTCAAGAGGGGAATCTCCAAAATGGAGGCCCCTGAAGGGACTCTTCAATGGCAGAAGAGGTTTCAGGGTAAGTTACTTAGAAGTCAAATATCTCATTTGCCTGCCTCTAAGGTATCTATATCTGATATTTGGCGATATTTTATTTGTAAAAAAGGGCTCACCAATGTTGGTTTGCTTGGAAAGCCTCGGGATTGAGAATAAAAGACTTAGAGGGGCAGCTAGGTGGTTCAAATCCGGCCTCAGATACATAACACTTACTAGCTGTGTGACCCTGGGCAAGTCACTTAACCCCAATGGCCTTGCCCCCAAAAAAAAAGAAAGAAAGAAAAAAAGATCTACTGAGAATAAAAGGCTTAGAGACCACAGGATGGACCTATGAGAGGTTGGGGGGAAGGGAAGAGGATGGAGAAAAAGAGATAGATTCCAGTTTTCCAAGATTTCTGGCTTGGGGCTCAAATGAACCAGATTTTTTATTGCAAGAATATTATTCAGCTACTTAAAAGCAAAGATTAATCCTGACTGTCTCATTACCCTGGGCAAAGAATGAGCAAATAGTTGTGTTAAGGAGGAGAAAACAATAATAATAAAAACAAAAACAAAAACAAAAACAAACAACCAAAAAAACCTTGTTAGGTAGGCTCCTTAGAGTTCTTTTTCAATGACAGAGTTGTCTACCTACCTATTTCCCTACAAGAAAGTTTCTCCCTCTAAATGGCAGAGAACAGGGCCCCATAGAGCCAAGGCTAAAGGGAGGAGTTGGGAAAGACTAACTTGGGGAGAGGGAGAGGCAGGAAGATGAGTCTTCTGGACTCCAGACCCTATACTCTATCCACTTTGCCATCTAGTTGCCCCTATGTCAGGACACCCAAGCTCAAATCCGGCCTCAGATACTTACTAGCTGTGTGACCTTGGGCAAGTCACTTCACCCTGTTTGCCTTAGTTCCTCATCTGTAAAATGAACTGAAGAAGAAAATAGCACTTCAATATCTTTGCCAACAAAACCCCAAATAGGGTCACCAGAAGTGGGACGTGACTGAACAACAATAACAAATTTAGGCTCAAGTCTACCAGAAACAATTTTATAACATTTAAAATTTAATTAATTTAATTAAAATAATTTTGTTTAACATTTATTTGACAGTTAATAAGCATTTATTAAATATATATTATGTGCCAGTCACTGTAGTAAATGCTAGGGATGCAAAGAAACAAAAAAAGACAGTCCCTTCTCTTAGGGAGATCACAGCCTCATGGGGGAACCAACCTGGCAACAATTATGTGCAAACAAGATGTAATCAGGATGGATTAAATCAATTGAGAATTAAAGGGACCAAGAGGGTAGGCATCATTAAAAGGTTTGTACCTACCCTTAATCCTGAGAAAAGCCTTTTTGTTCAAAAGGATTTTCCAAGAATTTGCAAAGTGCTTCTGAGGAGAATATTATTTCTTAAGGTTGCTAAAGAAAGGAAACAAGGATTTGTTTTTTTTTTAAATGGTTTCACCAAGGCCAAGTGATATGCCCTAGGGATCACATAGATAGTTATGGACAGAGTTGGGACTTGAATCTAAATACTCTGACTCCCAATCCAGTCTTCCCATATTTATATCCACCTAGAAAAAATGAGTTAAGGAGGTTATTGAGTATAAGAGTCAGTATCTGAACCCTGGCCTCTGGTTCCATATCCAGCAATCTCAGAGATTCCCTTGGAGACTCTAGAAAGAGCACGACCTGGAATCAGGAAGACGTGAATTCCAGTCTAGCCTGGGATACTAACTGTGGTACCCTGGGCAAGTTATTTAGCCCCTTTGAGCCTGTTTTGTCTTCTGTAAAATGGGAATAATCATAAAACTTCTTTCTTCTTTGCCAGGGTTGTTGTGAGGAACAAACGAGATAATATTTGTAAAGTTCTTAGCATAGCGCCTGGCACATAGTAGGTGCTATATAAATGTTAGCTGTTGTTGTTTCATTATTATTACAAACCCTAAATGCTTGCTAGGGGTTCTTAAATTTGGGGGTCCATGCACTTGGCCTTTTACTATTTTGATACTTGTATATCAATATAATTTCTTCCTTTTGCAATCCTATGGAATTTATTTCATGACTCTAAAAGCATTACTCTGAGAAGGGGTCCATAGGCTTCACCAGACTTCAGGGAGGTCCAAACGGGACACAGAAAAGGTTAGGAACTCCAGCCTCAGAAGGAGCATGGTGTAGGAGAAAGAGGTGGATTTAGGGTCCCTGGGTTTGAATCCCGACTGTACCCCCTTGCTACCTTAGACAAGTGGCTAACCTTCTCTGGGCTTCTGTAAGATTAAGAGGGCTGGCTTATTTGACCTCTAAGGTCTTTTACAGACACAGACAGTTACAACATAGGAAATGAAACATTGTCTCAAGGCAAGGTGAGGTTAATTACCCAGCGCAGTTCTAGACATTTCCGCCAGGTGTCACTGCAGGCAAGGATTGATTGGCACCAGTTCTGCTGCTGCAGGAGCCCCGGCACTAAAGCTAACCCCGGAAGCAGATCTTCTCGCTTTTCTCCACCCACTTTAAAAAAAAATGTCGTGGGTCTGATCTGCTGCTGCGTGGCCCGGGGCTTGGGGGAGTAACTTGCGCGGCTCAGAGGGGTCTGCGCAGGGGAGTAGAGGGAGGGTGCAGGGGGTCAAGGGCTCCGAGGGCTTCCTGGCTCCAGACGGTCCTGGGACGCGAGGCTCGTGGCGAGTGATTAAACTGCCGGGGGAGGAAGATTTCCAAGAGAGAGGCCACAGAAGCGGGTTTGTAGGGGCGGGGGGCGTTTTCTGGGACCTCCCCACGTTTCAGCAGCAGCCCCCGAGGAAGGCAAGAGGGTTGGAAGATGGGGAGACAGATGCAGCAGCGCCAGGGAAGCCCGTGAAAAGGGCCTCGCTGTCTGTCGGAGGAAGCCTCCCCTCCCTAACAGGTAAACGTCCGCAACTCACATTGCCTGTGCTCCCTCTCCCCAGCAATCCTGGACGCTTGGGGTAGTGCTGGTTAGCAGCAATGCCCCCGCGTCGCAGAGGAGAAAACTGAGGCTTGCAGAGTTTGAGAGACTGGCCTAGGGCCACCAGACGCAGGAAGCGTCTGACTCTAAGGAGTTGGACTCCAGAGTCTCGTTAACTCAACGCGATCCCGGGTACCCGGTTGGGAAATAGTATGAGCAGAAATAGCAGACTTCGTTCTATTCAGCACGCGTGTGTTAAGCGCCTGCTGTGTGCCAGGCACTATTCTGTATGTTGTGATTACGAAGACGAAAGCTTAACTTGATCCTGCCCCTTGGGGTGTTTACATTCCACTGGAGGAGAACAGCTTGCGGACAGATAAGTAAATGCGGGAGAGAAAGAGTCAGAGGGAGGAGAGAGAGAAGGGCGGGGGAAGGGGGGAGGGATAGAGAGAAAATAAACTTTATAAACCAAAGCAGGAAGGGATTTGACGACTTGGAGGGGGAGTGCAGCTTAGGAAAAAGATGACCAATTAGCCCTTAATCAATTGCCTTCCCTTTCTAGCAGTGACTTCCTCCTGGGATACCGGTCCCGGCCCACCTCGCTCCTCCTGGGTCCCACGGAGCTGGGAGTGAGCTCCCGGGGAGCCTGGCGGGCTTTCTCTGGACGCTGCCTTTCTCAGCCCGACCCGAGCGCATCCTCTTCAATGATCCAAAAGTCCCGGGCCCCGCTACTCAAAACTCAAGATGTTGGAGACAGAGTGGAAACTCTTATGGTAATAATGGGGGGGTGGGGGGCTGGGGTCTCAGAAGTGCGTGAGTGAGCTGCCCCGGGAGCCCCTGGGGAGAGAAGAGCGTTTCTCTTATGAGTGTCGTCCAGGCCTGGTTGATATTGCTTGGGTATGGGTGGAGGAGGGCGGGGCTGGTACCCCAAGCTGCAAGAGTAGATTGAGTGAGCTGAAAATTGATGTTTCCCATCCGTCCAGCTTGAAGCCTTGGGGTTGTTTGTTGCTGCGCCGGGAGAGAGACTGGGGTCATTTGCAAGTCTGGTGCAATGATGGGCGAATGTTTGTGAGCTCTCTCCCCCACCCCTGGTGCATTTCTCTGACTTGGCCCTGTGTGCCTAAAATGAAAGATTTTTTCTCTTCTCGCTAATGCTGGTCAGAGGGGATAGGCTGGGCCCAAGCCCTTGCTGCTGAGGTCTGTGGGGCATGACAAGGCTTTTTGCATTTGGACTTGCTGCCTGGCATAGAGTGGGGGAGGGAGGGAACAGAGAGCCTGGAACATGTAGAACTTGCTTCAAAACAGAGCTAGTAATTAATATTTCTAAAGAGAGAGAGGAAGGAATAAGCATTTATAGAGTGCCTTCAATGTATCAGGCACTGTGCTAAGTGGTTTTTTTGTTTGTTTTACAAATATCTCATTTGAACTTTCTACAACCTTGGGAGATAGGTGTTACTATTAACCCTATTTTACGGTTGGAGAAACTGAGTCAAATAGGTACAGTGAGCTGCCTTAAGTGTCTGAAGCCTAAGGTCTTCCTGACTCCATCCTCAGCTCTTTTTCCACGGCTCCCGTTAAACCATAGAATAAAAGGGTCTTGTGTTTTGTTTTGTTTTGTCTTGTCTTAAGCCTCTCTGGTGGAGAGGCAAAAAAACATAAGATTTGGAATAGAAAAGGTTGAAAGATGGAGGGGAATGAGTTCCAGCTGCAGCAGCATCAGGGAAACCAAGAAAGAGGCTGAAGGGGGATTTCAGATCCTGGGCAGTCCTTTGACACCTGTGTGATCTGGTTGGACTGCTTGGTAGGGCACAGAGAGCCCCAGCTTTGAAGTCTGGCCACTGAAACTGGCATTCCAGCTCAGCTGTCACTGGCAAGACACTGGAAGATGAGAGGTTTGGGCTAGATGCCTCCTTCTACACACTTGGCCTCTACAACTAGAGGGACTGCCTGTGTGCACACACCTACAAATGAAACGATCATAGATTTTTTTTTAAAGAGCTAAGAAGGGCTTTAGAGTTCATTCAGGCCAGCCCCGCCACCCTTAATTTTACAGATGAAGAAAGTGAGGCCCAGAGAGATTAATTGACTTGTCCAGTTTCACACTGGCAGGAAGTGACAGAGGAAGGACTTTAACCCAGGTCATCTGACTTTTGGTAGTATACCATGCTGTATCTCCATGTCTGTTAGATGGCACAGTGATTCCTGGAGTCAGGCTGAGTTCAAATTGACCCTTAGATGCTTACCATCTGTGTGACCCTGGTCAAGTTACTTAACCTCTATTTGTCTCAGTTTCCTCCTTTGTAAAAAGGGAATGATGATGATAACAATAGCACCCAGGGTGCCCTGCCAGGATTGTTGTAAGAATCAAATGAGATCTTTTTAAAGAGCTCTATAAATGCTACCTATTATAGTTACTAGCTATGTGACCCTGGGCAAGTCACTTAATCACTGTGTCTCCTTCCTTTTCCTCTTATGTAAAATGGGTTAATAGCACCTACTTTCCAGGGTTGCTGTGAAACTCTCAGGAGATACAGGCATACCTTGTTGTACTGCACTTTACATTATTTCGCTTCAGAGATATTTCGGGTTTTTGCAAATTGAAGGTTTGTGGCAGCCTGCGTCCAATAAGTCTATCAGCACCATTTTTCCAACAGCATGTGCACACATTATGTCTCTGTGTCACATTTTCATAATTCTGGGAATATTTCAAACTTTTTCATTATTGTTGTATTTGTTACCATGATCTGTGATCAGTGATCTTTGATGATACAATTGTAATTGTTTTGGGACCCCTCAAACCTATAAGGCATCAAACTTAATAAATGTTGGGTGTGTTTGAATTTTCTGCCACGGCTTCCCTATTCCCTAAGACTGAGCAATATTGAAATTAGGCCGGTTAATAACCCGCAATGGCCTCTAAGTGTTCAAATGAAAGGAAGAGTTAGTCTGTTGGACAGACGTCCTTGTCTTAGTTGAAGAAACTGCCACAGCCACCCCCCTGATCAGCCAGCAGCCCTCAGCACTGAGGCCAGGCCCTCCGCCACTCACTGAAGGCTCGGGGGATGGTTTACATTTTTTAGCAATAAAGTATTTTGTAATTAAAGTATACACATTGTTTTTTTAGACATGATACTTTTTTTTATTTAACAGACTACAGTATAGTGTAAACATAACTTTTATATGTACCAGACCATTTGTGTGACTCACTTTATTGCCACCTTCCTTTTGTTGTAGTGGTCTGGAACTGAATCTGCAATCTGTCCAAGGTATGCCTGTATCTTTATATAAATATGTAAATCCTGGGCAAGTCTGTT
>NW_020945237.1:300723-310264 GCF_900497805.2 Vombatus ursinus | reverse complement strand
CCTTATCTGTAAAATGGGGATAATAATAGCACCAGTCTCCCAGGATTGTTGTGAGAATCAAATGAGATTTTTAAAGAGCTCTCTAAATCTTTGTGACCTTGGACGTGTCATCTAACTTCTGTTTGCCTCAGTTGCCTCATCTGCAAAACGGGGATTATAGCACCCATCTGGCGGGGTGGTTGTGAGTTTGTGAAGCACTTAGCACACAGTAGCTGTCATGTACATGTCGGTAGCTTTAATGATGAACATGGACTTGTGCTTTCAGAGACATTGCCCTTTCTTTCCAGTAGGCACGTGGGAGGGCTAGAGCCCAGGCGTCTCTGCTTGCCCGAAATGCCGGGCCCCCCCACCCCTCCCCCACCACCTGGCCTCTTGCACTTCCCTCTGACTCTTCTCCCAGCCCCTCCCGCTGGGGCAAGGTCACGCCTTGTTGCTCGCCTCTGCCTTCTGATTGGCTGAACTTCTCTGGCCTTCTCGGGATTGGCGGAGGCGGAGTCGGCCGGGGCCTGGCGCTTCCTCCTAGGCTGAGGATGGTTCTCTTCGAGTTCTTGATGGGGGTGGGTGTGTGAGCACCTGGGACCTGGCCGGCCTCCCCCTCCTCTCAGGGGAGGGGAAGGTGGGGGGGAGGGGGAGGAGGAATGCGGAGGAAAGAACCCCACCCCCCACCCCCGGGGTCCGTGTTGCCCAGCAAGGAGGGGTCCGGAGGCCCCCAGTCATGGGCCCTTGAGCCCATTGGGTGGAGGAGGAGAGTGAGGCCTCCTTTGTTAAGCACCTACTGTGTGCTCGGGCCCGGGGGGTGGGGTGCCGTGGAAGAGAGGCTTTATTGACAATGGGCTTTGCTATAGCGCTTTACTACTGTCAGTAACACGTTGGCCGCTAGGGGGCGCCATAGTGTGTAGGGCGCTGGTCTTGGAGTCAAGAAGACTCCCCCATCTGAGTTCAAATCCAGCCTCAAACACTACTGTGTGACCCTGGGCAAGTCACTGAACCATTTGCCTCAGTTTCCTCATCTGTCAAATGAGCTGGAGAAGGAAATGGCAAACCGCTCCAGTATCTTTGCCAAGAAAACCCCAAATGGGGTCAGGAAGAGTCAGACAGTGCAGAAACATCATGTGCTGAGCACTGGGCTAAGCACTTTTTCAGATAGTATCTCATTGGACTCTCACAACCACCCTGGGAGGTAGGGATTATTATTACTTCCATTTTACAGATGGGAAACTGAGGCAGACTGGGGTTAAGTGACTTGCTCAAGGTCACACAGCTAGTGTCTGAGGCCACATTTGAACTGGTTTTTCCCAACAGCTGGTCTAGATACCACCTAAGCTTCTTATGGTCCCTTTCTCAGAATCATGGTTTTAAATAATAGAAAGAAAGAAAGCATGTTTCAGTTGGAGCTTATTGGGAAGAAAGATGACATTTTCATTTTCCATCCAAGTTCACACACCCGCTGAAATATATTCCTGGACCCCAGGTTAAGACCTCTAGTATGGTGCCTTGCACACTGTAGGGGATTGATAAATGGCAACCAACCTTAAATTTCAGTGATGGGGAGGGATGGTGGGGGCAGTGGGTTGGGAAGTGACTTCCTGGATAGAACCAGAGACCTAAAGTCGGGAAGATCTGGGTTCAAATGTAGCTTCAGGCATTTACTGGAAGTGTGATCCTGGGCAAATCAGTCACTTAGCTTGTACCTCAGTTTCCTCATCTGTAAAATAACACATATTTCCAGTACTGTTGTGAGGATAAAATGAGATGATATTTGCAAACTCTGCAAAACTTTAAAGCAAAATAGAAACATTGGGTGGGGGGCGGTCTTCACAGAGGAGGTAGGCCTAGAGCTGAGCCTTAAAAAAAGAGCCAAAAGGGGAGAGGACTGGGGCTGCTCTGGATTCTCAATTTGTTGTTGTTTAGTCATTTCCTGTTGTGTCTGACTCTGAGTGACCTCTTTTGGTGTTTTCTTAGCAAAGAAAGTGGTTTGTCCTTTCATTCTCTAGCTCATTTGACGGAGGAGGAAATTGAGGCAGACAGGGTTAAGTGACTTGCCCAGGGTCACGCAGCTACTGTCTGAGGTTGGATTTGAGCTTGGATCTTCTTGACTCCAAGCCCGGTACCTTGTCCACTTCACCACCAGCTCTCATCTCCTCACTTTATAGAGGAAGAAATTTAGCCTGAGTCCCTCAGAGGCTAAGTGACTCATTGCAGGGCCCACACATGGCAGACCCAGGTCCTCTGACTTCAAATGCAGGGTTCCTATCATTGAACCAGAATAGCTTTCTCTAAATTCATCTGTGTAGTAACCTCAAAAGAGTATTACCCGATTTGACCATTTTATTCAGGCTTGATTCTGGAGGCTTTTTGGTTCTTTCAAAAAAGTATGTCCAATCCATATCCTTACAAAGCTAAAAGTCTGCTGTTGAGGAAATAGAGAAAAATGGGCCTAAGATTGTAAAGGCCATTCTAAAGAAATTATCAGAACTTTTGACCAGTGACAGTCTTGGTTGTATCACAGATAACTCTAATGTATGGTCTCCCAAGGTTATTGTTTAAGAGGAGACAGCTTTCATTTGGATGTAAGAGTCCTAATGTGGTTTTTAAATGTATTTGTTTAGTCTCACCTCATATCAGAAACTTAATATTCATTAATTTTGTTGTTGTTGTTCAGTCATATCTGATTCTTTATGACCATTTGGGGTTTTCTTGGCAGAAATAATAGAGATACTGGAGTAGTATGCCAGGTTAAGTGACTCGCCCAGGGTCACACCGCTAATAAGTGTCTTGAGGCCAGATTTGAACTCAGGAAGGTGAGTCTTCCTGACTCCAGGTCCAGCACTCTGTCGGCTTTTCCACCTAGCTGCCGCAGTTCATTAATTTTCCAAGCACGTATTGCTTCTTCTGCCTTCTAGGGATCTGCTGAAGGTGTTGAGATAACACAGACCTATTGGAATGACTAGATCGCTCCCCTTAAAGTGGTTGTTTCCAAGAATCTTGTGACACATTTGCCTCTAAGCTAGGCCTTCTTAAACTTTTTCCACTTCTTAAACCCACAGTTTAAGAAGGATCTAAACAAGTGGATCATTCACATAGGAACTGTATAGACCTATGTAATCATGGGCCATTCAGTCATGTTGAGCGTCTCTCAGTTACTTCATTTAGAGATGGAAGTAGTGATGCCTGTGGTATTTAAAGAGCTATCAGGAGACTCATAGGACTTTATGGAAAGCACTTTACCAACAATAAAGAACTGTCTAAATGTTAAGAGAGGCACTGTGTAGCTTGGTGTCTGGACCTGGAACTAGGAAGGGTAGAGTTCAAACCCTGTCTCTAGCTGTGTGACCCTGGGCAAATCACTAACCCTCTGCTTCAATTTTCTAATCTGTAAAATGGGAATAAAATAGTGGCTGCCTCCCAGGGTTGTTGTGAAGCTACGTGTGGAGCACTTTGCCTACCTTAAAGCCAGTATATAAATACTAGCTGGATTTGAAGATAGAAAGACCTGTGTTCAGATCCCCACTTTGATTATTATTAGTTGTATGATGATGGGCAAGTTACTTAATTTTTCTGAACCTACAAAGTTATGTGCAGTTTACAGTCTGCACCAGTGATATCACAGGTCCTTGACTGCTGAAGCTAGGTTCTTTTCTGCTTAGGTTAAAAACATGGCTTTTATTTGCCATCTTGTGAGCATGACTGCAAAGGTCTCATACTAGTTATCACTGGCTGGCTCAAGCTAAATTGTGTATAACGTAATTTGTCCCTGCACGAGGTTTCCTGACCCATTGTATCAGAGCTAATAGCTGGCAGAAACAGTAAGATATGTTTTATTGCCCCCTTTATCAGACTGGATCAAAAAGTAACCTTTCAAGGAGGGTTGACTTGGTGATATCTGTAGCTGCTGGCACTGTTAGAAGTAGTAAACTCATATAGAGACTTTTGGTCTATAGGGGATGACTGATCAATTTAGAAATTGTGATGGGAGGAAAAAGCGTTTTGTTTTGTTTTTTATTAGTAAATGGAGAAATGAAGAAAGGATGTATTATTTAAACTAAGATGTTGGATTTTTTTGATTTTAAAATGGTTTTTAAAAGTGATTGTACGTAGCAGCTAGGTGGCGCAGTGGATAGAGCTCTGGCCTTGGAGTCAGTAGGACCTGAGTTCAAATCCAGCCTCAGACACTTGACACTTACTAGCTGTGTGACCCTGGGCAAGTCACGTAACCCCGATCACCTCACCAAAAGAAAAAAAAAAGCACAAAAACAAAAAGTGATTGTGGAGGATAGTATAAGAATGATGTCTTGGGTTTTGGGGGAGGGTCTTAAGGATTTTTTTTTTTTGGTAATAGAGAATAGTAAAGTGGTAATCAAGTAACGAGTTCTGATCTTTCATTTCTGTTTAAGTTCTTGAAATAATGTCGATAATAATATTTTGAAAAGAAGATTCAGTAGTATTAGTTTTTGAGTAAAGAAGAGGTTGAGTTCCTATAAATTTATGTGATGATTTTTTGTTCTTCATTTGCATCATGATGTTCAATTGTCTTTCAGTTGCATCCTGCCATAAAGGCCTTTCTGTGTGGTTCCATCGGTGGGACCTGTTCTGCTCTTCTTTTTCAACCTTTGGATCTGCTTAAAACCCGACTGCAGTCTCTCCCAGCACACCATGGGTAGGTGCTCCCTACTAATTGCTATCACTGCTAATTATAGACAGGTCTTGCTTGATGTAAATTTGTATTAAATAAATTCGACTCTGTGGAAGGAATTCTGAAAGAAATCTGCATTTCCTGCCTGCCCCCCTCCATCCCTTTACCAAATCCTCAAGTAAATTTCCTTAAAAATTGCTTTGTGTAGAGGTCTTCAGAATAGTCCACTTATTATAAATCAAGAACTGTCTGTACATCTTACCAATTAGAAGTAGGTTTCAACAACTCTGTAGAAAGAAGAATCCTCTGAGTATTAAAAGACCTTTTCGGTTCCAGGTGTTGTGCAGAAAAATACTACCTTCACTAGTACTATGTAACTTCCACTAGCACTTTTTGTATTTTTCTTTTCCGTTTTCTTTTAGTAACCATTATTTTGTGTGAAATTATTTTCTGATTAGCTCCTAGCCTCCAGTTAGTGAGTTGCTTTTTATGATTGCAGCAGGGGTTTAAATACATTGACTATTCCAAGTATAATGTATGTGGGGTGATCACCCCTCTATCTGCTACTAGCTCAATTTCTTTTTTTGGGGGAGGGAGGGTGAGGTAATTGAGATTAAGTGACTTGCCCAGAGTCACACAGCTAGTAAGTGTTACTTGTCTGAGACTGGATTTGAACTCAGGTTCTTCTGACTCCAAGGCCAATGCTTTATCCACTGCACCACCTAGCTGCCCCCTCGGTTTCTTTATTAGTTTTCATCTGACTTTGTCAATCTAGGGATACGTTCAGATTACTAAAACTGCAATATTGCTCACTAAATAATCAATTAGCTCTAACCTGCACCCTTAGTTTATTAAATGTTAATTAATAAACAATAGAAACTTTCCCTATAAACTTTTTCTTACCTCTCTATCAAACCCCATGATTGTCTGGCTTTAAAAAAATATCATTTGTTAGCCAAAGAAATATTAATGGTATTGACAATAAAACAGAACAGTTATTTAGAACGTATGTGTTGTGAGTAATAGCACAACCAAAATCACCTCTTCCATCTCTGTTGTTGCCGACTTCTCAATTCTGGAAACACAGGCCCACCATTCAGCTCTCTCAAGATAACAATTAAAGTCTCTTCTTGCTTTTTTGTTTTTTTGAAAGTTAAGACTTCATATAGTTCTCTTAGGAAAGAGGTTCTTTCTCCCCATCCTCTCAGTTTTCTCTCAAGCCATTACAAGTTAACAGTATTTCCAGAACAAGTCAAATTCTCAGTCTCTTAACAAACTCTTCAAAAAAATGACAGTTAAATTGTAGCTGTCCAAAATACCTTTGTCTCTTAAAGAAACAGGAACAGTGAGAGACTTGGTGAAGCTGGTGTTACGTATCTCTCTGAAGCAAAAATTTTACATCCCTGAAAATCATTTTAGGGTACATCAAATCCATATTAATATTCTATTCAATACACACGTTGAATGCAACACGGGTTGCTTCGTATACAAAACTAGCAATAATAATAATAGTTAAATATGAGACATGCATGACCCTGCATGCATGTGCAGTCATTTTTCAGTCATGTCCAATTTTTTGTGACCCCATTTGAAGTTTCCTTGGCAAAGATACTGGAGTGGTTTGCCGGTTTCTTTTCCAGATCATTTTGCAGATAAAGAAACTGAAGCGTAAGTAGATTAACTTGCCTAGTTAAGTGTCTGAGGTCAGATTTGAACATAAAGGCATAAGTTTTCCTGACTTCAGGCCTAGCACTCTATTTACTTCACCGCCTGTGTGTGTGTGTGTGAAAAAATACAAAGCAACATTACATATAATTCAGCAATTGCCTATATCTACCTTAATGGGTAACCATTTTTCCTGTAAAATCACAGTTAAGCCTATTTATAGGTTGGATACTTCTAATTCTTTTGTGGTCTATTGAATTTTCTACATCTGTACCCAAGGTGATTGATAATCTGGGTTCAATACCCATATTTCTAAACTCTGTGGCTTGTCTCCTTACCCTACATATCTAAGGTTTTAGGCAGGAAAGGTACTGTCTCTGGGTTTACTTCTCTCTATCTTGTCTTAACTGGGTTCCTCCTCCATCCTAGGCCTGATTTTACTCAAAGCAATACCTTTTCTGGGGCTCTCTTTGCTGACCGGGAAGTAAGCTGGGCTTTTATACCCTTGAGCCACTGTTTTAATGTAGCTATTTCCTTTGGAGTTTCTATTTACAGTTCTTTTATATCAAGATGAATTTCTTTTTCTTGGTCTTTAGCTCTCTCTTTAGATCTACAGTATGAACATTTTAACTTCTTTGAAGGGGCAGCTAGGAGGCTCAGTGGATAGAGTACCGACCCTGGAGTCAGGAGGACCTGAGTTCAAATCTGGCCTCAGACACATAACACTTACTAGCTGTGTGACCCTGGGCAAGTCACTTAACCCCCATTGCCCAACAAAAACAAACAAAAATAATTCTCTGAAACTTGTTGCTTTGCTTTTACTTTATTTTCCAATTTCTTTGTCAGCTGAGATATCTCACATTCAAGTAATTTTTTTTTTTAATCTGGCACAAGGTAAGCACTTAATAAATGTTTTTGGGTTGGTTGAACACTAAAGCTTCTTGGCAAAATTCTGTAATCTTGCTTCATGTCTTAACATATTCTTACCACCTACCCCCATTTAGAACTTGAGTTCCTTTATCTTAACCCTAAGTCCACCTAGTGTACGTTTATAACAGAGAAAATAGTTCCATCTCTCTCATCATATCTTGATGCTGGTATTCTTGTTTCACGTTGTCATGATCTGATTAACAACGAGGCCGTGCTTACTGAGTCCAGCACAGACTCGGTCCCTTGCCCCATTTTCTTTTCCCAATGCTGATTCCTTGGAGGTCAGCCTCTCGCACCAGCTCTGCATTCCTTTATGTGGGGCATTCATCAAGTTAGATTGCTGTACCCTTGGATGACATTTCACATTTTTGCCAATGAATTCATTGTCAAGAGACTTTCATATAATTAGTGACACTGACCAGGTCAGGTGGGAAGTGGTTGTCAGCGAATAGGTCCTTAAGGAACACCTAATGCTTGTCCTAACCTTTAAGCAGTTTGCTGTATAGTTAGGTAGACAAAATCTCTGCACTGAGATAGTAGAGAGCAGCACAAGACAATGTGTGACTCTATACGTGCGTGTGTTTCCATATAGTTGTGTAAATATGGGTACTAAGGGTCAAATTATATGAAACTGCAAATGTCGTGGGTTATGCAAAGATAATTGTTTATACCATGATGTCTCTGAAAAGCGGTTTGTTTGTTTTTTTGTGGAGATACTGTCTAAATAGTGACTCTTAACTTTCTGTCTTTTTGTCTCTTCTTTCAGGTCTAAACGCATTGGAATGGTCTCTTTGTTATGCAAGGTGGTTCGCACAGAGAGTCTGCTGGGACTTTGGAAAGGAATGTCTCCAGTAAGCTTCTGCTTGTCTTGGATCTTGAGCACCAGTTTTTGATGATTAGATATTTCTACTGAACTATTTAAATATACATGTGAACTAGGGGTCGGGGGGGGGGGGGGGGGGGGGGAGAGCCCTGTGATCTTCTTGGGTTTTCCCATTTTATCACTGCCTTCTCTGCTGAAAAGATGACTGAAAAACTGACTCTTCGCTTAGTTAATAAATGTTGGTGCTGCCGGGTTGGAGCAGGCCAGGGCCACGATGTCCTGGGTATTGGGAAGTATCTGAGAGTATTCATCCTCTGCGAATTCGTATGAGCACCTTTCTGGAAGTTGGGGCACATGGAGGTCAAATGACTTGGCCAGGGGTCCCCTGATCGTCCTGCCTTCAAGGGCACTTCTCTCCACTCTGCCTCTGCAGAAGGTGCTTTGGGCGTGTTATAATACACGTAAATGCCCATGAGATCTATCAGTGCTGTAGTCTGTGTCTGAGGCCGAGGCAGGGTTCAACCTGGCTCTTCTTTTTGTTCTCACCCCCTTCTTTACAGTCCATTGCAAGATGTGTCCCTGGAGTCGGGATCTACTTTGGGACCCTCTACTGCATGAAGCAGTACTTTCTCTTGGGGCAGCCCCCTACAGCCCTTCAGTCTGTCATGCTGGGTATTGGCTCCCGGGCTGTTGCAGGGGTCTGCTTGTTACCCATCACTGTGGTCAAGGCAAGGTATGAGGTGAGTCTTTGGCTTTGGAGCTAAATGCTGAATGTGACTGTCCCTGTGGCATTAGGGTTATTGAGGAAAGGCCCTGGGAACATGTGCTGGGCACATGAGGTTCTCTGAACCTCAGGCAGGTTTATAACTTTACACTGGATCATATGATTGGGATGCCATGAAAACAGGGCTGAATTTGGAAACCAAGGATCTCAGTTAGAATCCAGGCTGTGCTACTTATGGCCTCGGTGACCTTGGGCAAGTCACTGTACCTCAGTGGGCCTCCATTTCCTTATCTGTAAAATGAGGGGGTTGGATTAGATGACCCTTAAGGTCCCTTCCAGCTCTAAATCTGTGATCTGTCCATCACCAGGCATTTATTAGTAAGTGTCTACTGTGTGCTAGGTATTGTGGACACAGACAAAAATGAAATTGTCCCTGCCCTCATGGACCTTTTGGGGGAGTTAACAGGTAGGTCTATGAGTATATTCAAAATAAATATAAGGGGATTTTGGTGGGGGAAGTGGCTGGGGGCAGAGTCTGTGATTATCAAACTTAATTCAGAACACAAAGTGGGCCATGGGTGACTCCAAACCCTGGGGTGCATGTCACCCAACATCCTTTCAGTTCTAAGTGCAAGGTTTCCTGTGGGAGTCATTGGTCTTACCTGTACTTTGTAGAGTGGGCAGTATGGCTATGAGAGCATCCGTGGCGCCCTGAAGAACATCTATCAAACAGAAGGGCACAAGGGCTTGTTCAGGGGATTGACGG
>NW_020945237.1:297767-300713 GCF_900497805.2 Vombatus ursinus | reverse complement strand
CACTTACAACTATGGGAATAGTATGGTGCTGGTAGCGTGGAGGAGGATGGAGAAGGGGGGCACTTTGATCTAGCTTGACCTCAGACCCAAGATGGGAAAAGCCTATTGGTCTCTGCACTTACAGGAACAGGTGCAAGGAGTCTGTCTGGGCTGTTGTGTATTTAAAGCACCAATAACTGTAGAAAAATGACTTTATATTGGAACTCCACTGAGGGGAACCCCCTCACCAGGGACACAGGTCCCAGAGGATGAACAGGGAAGGAAATAAGCCTGGGTGATGATGATGGTGATGATGATGATGATGATAGTGGTAGTTAGGGTGGTGGTCCTGGCGGTGGTGGTGGTGGTGATGATGATGGTGGTGGTGATGATGATGATGATGATTGTAGTCAGCTCTCAAATCTCCCTTAATGGTTTAAGGCAGCTCTCCTGGAGCTGTGATTTTGTTAGTGTGGGGGCTTCTTCCACCAAAGTAGATCTCCATCCCTCCTTATTTTTCTAGATGACTTCACGAGTTGCTGTGGCCAGAAATCCTCTAGTGAGGAGCCTCTCCTAGGCTAGGCTGCTTCTCAGGCAGAATTCACCTAGTCAATTCCTGGGTCCAGGAATAGCCAGCATGGTAGG
Organism: Vombatus ursinus; assembly: GCF_900497805.2. NCBI lineage: Eukaryota > Metazoa > Chordata > Mammalia > Diprotodontia > Vombatidae > Vombatus > Vombatus ursinus. Next base: position 300,089 of record NW_020945237.1, on the reverse strand, counting down.
ACTTAGCTGAATTTCCACAACCTTCCCTATCCTAGGCTTACCCTCAGAGCTTAATACTTTACCAGAGTGTAAAATAGTCATTGAAAGCATCACCTCCTGAACCAATCACAAAACCGATCACTTCCTGAAAGATACCAAAAAGAAAACTCCAAAGAATATTGAAGCCAAATTCCAGAATTACCAGGGCAAGGAGAAAAATACTTCAAGCAGCCAGAAAGAAACAAGGAGCTACAATGAGTATTGCACAGGATTGCACAGGATTTAGCAGCTTCTACATTAAAGGATTGGAGGACTTGGAATATAATATTCCAGAAGACAAAGGAACTTGGATTACAACCAAGAATCAACTACCCAGCAAAACTGAGCATAATCTTTTGGGGGGAAAGATGGACATTCAATGAAATAGGGCACTTTCAAACTTTCCTGATGAAAAGACCAGAGCTGAACAGAAAATTGGATCTTCAAATACAAGACTCAAGAGAAACATAGAAAGATAAACAGGAAGTTAAAACAACCACAACACGTCATACAATAAAGTTAAATTTACATCCCTACCCAGATGACACTTGTAACTTTTGAGAACTGTATTGTTATTAGGGCAGTTAGATGGTGTATACATAGACAGAGGGTGTTGTTATAAGTCAACTTTGATGAGATGATATAAAAAAAATGAAGGGGTAAAGAAAAGTAAATATCAGATAGTTTGAAAAGAGAGCAGAGTGCTTTCAACTAGGGCATTATTGGAGACCGTATGACTTCCATTTGGGCTGCAGGTATGTACTTCCCTGGAGGGTGGTAGGTCAGATATTGAGGAATCATGGAATTTCAGAGTTGGAAGGAACCTCTTCTGCCATCTAGTTGAACTTGTACCTCAAAAAGAATCCTGCCTGCAGCATGATCATTATTTGGTCATCTAGAATTTGCTGGAAGATCTCTTCCACTAAGCCAGAATCTAGTCCTTCCTGAGCCAGCCCATTCCACTTTTGGATATCTTTAATTGTTAAAACATTTTACCTTCTGTGAAGTCTCAGTTTACCTTTTTGCTATTTCACCCTTTGTTCCTAATTCTACCCCCAGGGGCCAACCCTAAACATATGAATCCCCTGGCCCCTGGATAGCTTTTCAAATGTGCCTTCTCCCTGACCACGCCCATTTGTCTCCACAAGTATTCCTGATCCCAATGTTCCTATGGCCTGAACTTGAGACTCCTTTTACCATCCTCATTGCCCTCCTGCATACTCCAGTTTATTAATTTCCTTTCTGAAATGTGTCTCCCAGAACTGACCATAATACTCCAGAGCAGGCTGACCACAAGGAGTTCAACGGGAATCTCAAATTATCTGCACTGTGTTATTTCCTTCTTTGACTGCTCAACTTATTGCTAGCTCATAAGGAACTTCTGACAGCAGAAACTTGTCCTTTGGCTACTATAGTCCATGCCAAATCTTCTTTTTTCTTTTTCTTTTTCTTTTAAAAATTAATTAATTAATTTTTAATTTTCAACATTCATTTCCACAAGATTTTGAGTTCCAAATTTTCTCCCCGTCTCTCCCCTCCCCCCCACCCCAAGACAGCTGCATTCTGAGTACCCCTCCCTTCTATCACCTTGCTCCCCTTCTCTTATCTCCTTCCTCTTCTATTTTCCTGTAGGGCAGGATAGATTTCTATACCCCATTGCCTGTATATCTTATTTCCCAGTTGCATGTAAAAACAATTTTTAACATTTGTTTTTAAAGCTTTGGGTTCCAAATTCTTTCCCTTCCTCCCTTCCCACCCATCCTCATTGAGTTGGCAAGCAATTCGATACATGTTATACATGTGCAGTCATGCAAAACACTTCCATAGTAGTCATGTTGTAAAAAACTAACTATATTTCCTTCATCCTATCCCATCCCCTGTTTATTCTATTCTTTCCTTTGACCCTGTCCCTCCTCTGAAGTGTTTGTTTCTGATTACCCCTCCTCCAATCTGCCCTCCCTTCTATCATTCCCCCACTCCTTATCCCCTTCCCTCTCCTATTTTCCTGTAGGGTAAGATAGATTTCCATACCCAATTGAGTGTGTATGATATTCCCTCCTTAAGCCAAATCTGATGAAAATAATATTCACTCATTCCCTCTCGCCTTCCCCCACTTCCTCTCTACTCTTGTCTGTTTATGTGAGATAATTCACCCCTTTCTACCTCTCCCTTTCTCCTTCTCCTAGTATAATCCTCTCTGACCCCTTGATTTTATTTTTTTAGATATCACCCCTTCATCTTCAACTCACCCTGTGCCATCTATCTATCTATCTATCTATCTATCTATCTATCTATCTATCTATC
>NW_020945237.1:255693-297757 GCF_900497805.2 Vombatus ursinus | reverse complement strand
ATCTATCTATCTATCTATCTATCTATCTATCTATCTATCTATCTATCTATCTATCTATCTATCTATCTAACTATCCACATATTTTTTCCCTTTCACCTACCCTAATACTGACAAAGGTCTCATGAGTTACAAATATCATCTTTCCATGTTGGAATGTAAACAGTTCAACTTTAATAAGTCCCTTAATATTTCTCTTTCCTGTTAACCTTTTTATGCTTCTCTTAAGTCTTGTATTTGAAAGTCAAATTTTCTATTCAGCTCTAGTCTTTTCATCAGGAATGCTTGAAAGTCTTCTATTTCACTGAATGTCTATTTTTTCCCCTGAAGGATTATACTCAGTTTTGCTGGGTAAGTGATTCTTGGTTGTAATCCTATCTCCTTTGCCCTCCAGAATATCATATTCCAAACCCTCCAATTCTTTAATGTAGAAGTTGCTAAATCTTGTGTTATCCTGATTGTGTTTCCACAATACTTGAATTGTTTCTTTCTGGCTGCTTGTAATATTTTCTCCTTGACTTGGAAACTGAAATTTGGCTATAATATTCCTAAGAGTTTTCCTTTGGGGATCTCTTTCAGGAGGTGATCAGTGGATTCTTTCCATTTCTATTTTACCCTCTGTCTTTAGAATATGAGGACAGTTTTCCTTGATAATTTCTTGAAAGATGATGTCTAGGCTCTTTTTTTTGATCATGGCTTTCAGGTAGTCCAATTGGCTAGGCAGTGGGGTTAAGTGACTTGCCCAGGGTCACACAGCTAGTAAGTGTTATGTGTCTGAGGCTGGATTTGAACTCAGGTCCTTCCGGATCCAGGACCAGTGCTCTATCCACTGCGCTGCCTAACTGCCCCTCTAACAATTTTAAAATTATCTCTCTTGGATCTATTTTCCAGGTCAGTGTTTTTCCAATGAGATATTTCACATTGCCTTCTACTTTTTCATTCTTTTGGTTTTGTTTTATAATGTGTCGATTTCTCATAAAGTCATTAGCTTCCATTTGCTTCATTATAATTTTTAAGGAAGTATTTTCCTCAGTGAGCTTTTGGACTTCCTTTTCCATTTGACCAATTCTGCTTTTGAAGGCATTCACCTCATTGGCTTTTTGGACGTCTTTTGCCATTTGGGTTAGGCTATTTTTTAAGGTGTTATTTTCTTCAGTATTTCTCTGGGCCTCCTTTAGCAAGCTGTCAACTTGTTTTTCATGATTTTCTCGCATCACTCTCATTTCTCTTCCCAATTCTTCTCCTACTTCTCCTACTTACTTCTCAAAATCCTTTTTGAGCTCTTCCACAGCCTGGGACCAATTTATATTTTTTCTTGGAGGCTTTGGATATAGGAGCTTTGACTTGTCTTCTTCTGGTTGTATGTTTTGATCTTCTTTGTCCCCAAAGAATGATTCTATGGTCTGACTTTCTTTTTGCACAGTTTGATCATGATCCCAGCCAATTACTTGAGTTATAAACTCTTTGTTAAGGTAGGGGTCTGCTTCCACTATGGAGAATGTACTATTCCAAACTTTGGGGATTTTGTGCAGGTGTTTTCAGAGATACTTCTAGAGACCTGTAAATTTTCACTTCTTCTAAGGTGGTATGATCAGGGGTGAGGTGTTTACTCCTTTCCTGGCCTGTGCTCTGGTCTATAAGTGACCACAAGCAGTTTTCTACCTGGAACTGTGAGGAGGATTTCCTCTCCACCCCCACTACGAGCTCCACCACACCAGCATTCCTCCTGGCCTTAGGACTGCCACTCAGAACTGTGACCCAGATCCAAGCATGGGCAAAGCAAGAGAATCCTGCCTCAGCACCAGCAAAGAGATCCTTGTAATCCTTCTCTGATCAGCCACTAGATTCCCCTGCAGTCTGTGGGCTGAGAGCTCCAGAAGCAGCTGCTGCCCCTGGGTTGCATCAGAACTGGGGCTGGACCAAGTTCCTCTGTCACCCTAGTTTTTTTTTTTTTGGTTAGGCAGTGGGCTTGACTGACTCACTTGCCCATGGTCACACAGTCAGTGTTATGTGTCTGAGGCCAGATTTGAACTCAGGTCCTCCTGAACCCAGGACCGGTGCTCTATCCACTGTGTGACAGACCTTTCCTACTGACCTTCTAAGTTGTCTTTGGTGTTTGTGGGTAGAGAAGTCTGAAAACTGCCACAGCTCCTCTTGATTCAATCCCGAGGACTACTCTAGGTTTGCTGAGGCCTGGTCTTTGCCTTTTTGTCTATACTGAACTACTGCGCTTCTCTCCCAGTTTGGTTTGATAGACCTTTCCGATCAACCATCCAGGTTGTCTTGGGCTGGAAGTTTGTTTCACTCTGTCTTTTTGTGGGTTCTGCTTCTCTAGAATTTGTTTAAAGTCATTTTTATAGGTATTTGGAAGGGTTTGGGGGAGTGCTCAAGCAAGTCAGTTGGCATCTTGGCTCCTCTCCCCTCCATGCCAATTCTTTGTAAGAAATAGGCTTCATTTGGTAGATGAAATATGAGTAAAGTTCCTGATAAGTTGCTCTGAACAACTTGCTGGGTGGTTGGAGATCACAAATAGTATAATTATGATAACACAGGTCTTTTTTTAATTTTTATTTTTGGGGAGGCAATAGGGGTTAAGTGACTTGCCCAGGGTAATAAAGCTAGTAAGTGTCAAGTGTCTGAGGCTGGATTTGAACTCAGGTCCTTCTGACTCCAAGGCTGGAGATCTATCCACTGTGCCACCTAGTTGCTCCTCATAGGTCTTTTAATCTCTACATATTCAGTCACACAAGCAAAGGCTAGTGGCTTGTTTCTGCCATTGATTCTCTTTCCTCTCCCATATACCTTACAACATCAGTAACATCTTTTTCCTACTTAGAGACTTAGGATGCTTGCACAGGCTGTCCTCAGTACGTGTGCCATAATCTTCTTCATCCCAGAAGATTCACATCTGGAAATGAATACACCCTAAGTTTCAAGGAGTTCATCATATGGGGCAACCCAACTTAAAAAGTGCTTCTATTATCTCATGTGACCCTCAAGACAACCTCTTAGGAAGGCAGTGCAAGAATGATCCTTTTTGAAAATCATCAAAAGCAGGTCTTGCTGAGGTCATTCAAGTTATCCTCACTCCAAGCCTAGAGCTGTCTGCCCTGGGCCCCCTCACTGCCCCAAACTAACCTTGCTGGAAAGCAATTTGCATTTCACTATGCCTATTTCTACCTTCCAGTCACCTAAACTCAAATCCTCAGCCATCCTTGGCTTCTCTATATTTCCTGTCTCATTTGGTCAGTCACTAACTCCTGTCTCTCATTTCTCAAATCCATCCTTTCCTTTCTTTAAAGAATGTGGTGCCATATGGTTTAGCAAAGAGTGATGGACATGAAGTCAGGAGGAAGGCCTGAGTTTGACTCCTATCTCCTAGGTCATCTGTAAAATGGAAACAGTAATAGCTATAGTACTTATAGGATAGGGTTGTCAGAGTGAAAGGAAGGTAATGGAGTTAATGCACTTTGCCAGTTTTAAGGGAGGAGGTGATTGAAGATATTCCCACAGATCTCACTGTAGTGTGGCCCCTTCCCACAGTGCATCTGGATGATCCCAATGGCCTTATGTCCTGATCTGCCTTCCAGTCACTGGCCCTCTATTCCACCTTTGGAAAGTACCACTATTATGTCACACCCCTCAAGGGAGTTTGCAGCCTACGGGATCAGAGGTTCTGAACCAGAAGAGAGTTCAGTCTAACTCCCCCCACCCCTGCCTCTTTTACATAAGATAATACCATGGCTCTTAAAGAATAACTTGACCAAAATCACACAAGCAGTGAACAACAAAGCCAGGATTTGTACTCAGATCTTGACTCTAAATCCAGTGCTCTTTCTACAACACCACATTTAAGGAATAAATGGCAAAGCACATTGGTCAGGGCTTAGGGGTCTTGGGCTCTAGTCCCAACTTTCTGGCCACTTGACCTTGTTGAAATAACTCTCTGTTTATAAAGAGAGGAGACTGGACCAGGTGATCTGAAAAGTCCCTTCCATCTCTAAGTTTCTATAATTCTACGATTTTATTCCATAATCTGAAATCTGGTCTCACTCTTTCATCTGATTTACTCCTGCTCTCATTGTGAACCTCTCCTTCCAGCCAGACTGTCTCATCCTCAAGCTATGTCCCCTCCAAGCCCAGACTCAGTCTCCACTCCCCACCCCAGCTATCCAGCACCAGGCCAGCCTTTAGTGGCCAGCTCCTTCAGCCAATTCCTTCCAACCTAACCCAGGCATCTCTTCCTTCTCATCTTCCTCCTGCACAAATCATTTTGGCCCTTAATCATGATCACTGTCTCAGATCATCTGTTCCACCTTTGTGCTTGGTTTCCCTGAGGAGATGTTAAGCTTCTTGAGGGCAGGAAAATGGATACATTTCTTTTGTAATAACCCCCATTCCTGTTCCTATGGTCCTCAATTCTGAGCCCATTGTGGATTGATAATAGAGCCTTGTTGCTATAGAAGATCCCTCTATTGGTAAGGGCATGTGGTTAGGTGGATAGATTGACAAAACATTTATTTAGTACTTACTGTGGGCCAGGCACTGTGATAAGTGTCCAGGATACTAGTACAAGCAAAAAAAAAAAAAAATGAAGGCAATCCCTACCTTCAAAGAGCTTCCATTCTAATGGGGGTGGGGAAGGGGAGAGACAATCCATACCAAGGGACTGTAAGGGAGAAAATTCTGGAGAACAAGGAATGGAATTGGGAATGGCCTGGTGGTCAAGGCCAGGGTCTCACCAATCAGAAGAGAAGGCTGTAGGGCAGAGGCATCACTAGGGGGAGAAGGCTTCCAGGGAAAGGAAAGGAGAAATGATTGACAGATGCATCAGCAACACTTTGCCTCTTTGGAGAGTTAACTCTGGATCTGGGAGTCAAGCAGCAGGAAAAGGGCTGAGCTGCTACCACCCATCTTGCCATGTTTCTCCGCCCCGCAAATAATCCAGGCTCTGGCCAGAATTAGACTCCTTCTTAAGTACATGATTCTGCTCCCTTTCTGTTTTCCAAACTGAGGCTAGCTAGGAATCCCAGTATATCCTTCACCTTCCAGCTCAGATTTAATTGTTAATTTAATTTAACTGTTTCTATTCCTGACAGCATTGTACATTGTCTAGGAAGACCTTGAGCTCTGTATTGCTTGTACAATTCATGAAGAACATGTCTATAATTGGAAGGAACATTCTCTTTGGAAGCACACTAATCTTTGGATGAAGGAAGGATAATCTCAAAGTGTAGTCTGTTACTAAGAGATCTATGAATATGAAACATAACTTTAATACCTCATTCATCTGCTTTTATCCTTGAAATGTGGAGGGCTAATGGGATGGGCAGTGCAAGGATGAGGGGCTACTTTGGGGCCCAATAATCCCAATTTGGCCTTGGTGTTATGCAAAGAGACTTTCTTAAACATTTGATTTTGCCCTCCCAAATGCCCTAAGGGAGAGAGGGCTGGTTAAAAAGGGAATTGCTGGTGTCTATGCAGTCAGGAAACCTTGAGTAGAGTACTGTTTTGGGGACTATAGATCTAGTGTTAGAAGGCACTCTAGTCCAGCCTGCTCATTTTACAGATGGGGAAACTGAGGCTAAGGAAGTTCAAGTAACATTGCCCAAGGCACAGGGCAGGAACCTGCAGCCTTAAGGGCACATATGGCCTTCTAGGGCTTTAAGTGCAGCCTTTTGACTGAATCTAAACTTTACAGAACAAATCATTGAACTAAAAGGATTTTATTAAAAAAAAAAGTTATTCTGTAAAATTTGGATTCAGTCAAAAGGCTGCACTTAAGGCTCTAGAAGGCCACATGTGCTCTGAAGGCTGCAGGTCCCCCACCCCTGGTCCAAGGCCTCAAAGGCAACATATGACATAGGTGAGATTTAAACACAGGTCCTCTGATTCCAGAACTGATGATCTTTCCCAGGTGCTCCCCTGGCTCCCTCAAGGAGGTTGTCACAAAAAGTGGATAATAAACCCCTCACTACTGGCATCAGAGGATTATAGTGAGGAAAGTGCTCTGCAAGCCATTATTTCAAAGGTTTGTAATTCCCTCCTACTTTGTAATACCTCTTCTCTCACAGATCACAGCCCCCTAGAAAGGTTTTTGAGAGGTATTGTTGCCAGAAAGTCCATCACCTGGCAGCCCCACTGAGTATGAGCCTCCCCAAACTTAAGCTTGTCCTCATCAAATTGGCATCTTACAGCCCCGTCTCCCTGCCCATATTCAGGGCCTTTCTGAGTGGGTAGAATCTTTCACAGCCTATATCCTACTAGAATAGAAACTGAAGAACCTAGATGGAGACCTCATCGAATGGTGAAGGCAGGAACAACAAGCAATTACTTGCTAACTGTCCACAGAAAAATCATCTGACTCAGGTTAAGTATTGATGAAAGACAAGGTTGAACAGGTAGGGAGGACCCATATTATAGAGGGCCTTAAAAGCCAGATTGAAGAGTTTAGACTTTATTCTATGAGCCATGTGATGGTTATTAGGGATCACAGAATAGTCCTACCCTCACACTTTTTTTTTTTTTACCAATTTTGTAGATGAAACCCAAAGAGATTAAATGACTTGCCCTGGGTCAAACAGGTATTTTTTTTTAGGCTGGGGGTGGGGGGGCTATCAGGGTGAAGTGACTTACCCAGGTCACATAGCTAGTAAGTGTCTGAGGTCTGATTTGAACCGAGGTCCTTCTGACTGGAGGGCACTGGGCTAAGTAGCTGTCCCTTCAGGCGTTTTTTTTTTTTTTTTTGGCTAGACAATGGGATTAAGTGACTTGCCCAGGATCACACAGCCAGGAAGTGTCAAGTGTTTTGAGGCCAAATTTGAACTCAGGTCCTTCTGACACTGAGGCTGGTGCTCTATCTACTGTGCCACTTAGCTGCCCCTTGGCATTCTTTTCAATTGAGAATTCAAACCTAGGATCCTTTTCAAATTCCCAAAAGTGACCATCTCAGAGGGTAAGGGATCTGAGATGTCATCTCATAAGTTTGGATCTCCTTTGCACAGAGCATCCCTTGATGACGCTGGTGAGCACCAATTCCCTGTTTTATGCCTCACTTCAAGATATTTGTTCATTTCCTCTGCCACATCTTTGATTTTGAAATTGCCACCTTGTGTTGTGAGTCCTTCCAAAATACAATTTCTTTTCTAATTAAAAAAATGGGAGGTGTTTCAGAGAGATGGTTATTTGGGACAACTCTGATGATGGAAGAAGCTGAAGATGTGAGTAAAAATGTATTTTTCAAAATGCTGTGTGACCACAAGGGTAAAAGCAAGCTGAGAAAAATCACCGCAAGTGAGCAGTGGTTGGCTGAGTTAAGATTTGAAGAGTGGGTAAAATTTGGATATTCTGAGGCATCAGGGAATCACTGAATGGCCAGGTCAATGACAGAGATTCATTCTGCAACTTTGTCTCAAACCTCCAGTGCAATAAAGAGTTAGAAATACTGGACTTTAGAATGAGAGACAGAGCGGGGTGGGTTCAGAGGAGGAGAGTGGAGAGGGAGAGAGGAGGTAGGGAAAGAAAAGGGATGGAGAGATGAAGAAGAGGAGAGTGGAGAGGACGGGGAGAGAAGAGTGGAGGAGAGAGGAGTGGGAGAGAGGAACGGATGGGGAGGAAAGAGGAGAAAGAGAAGGAGCAGAGAAGGGAGGGAGAGAGACGGAGACAGAGACACAGACAGAGCCAGACCCACCGCGGAAGCAGGGGCGCAGGGACAGAAGGCTAGCCCCTCAGAGGAAAGCGGAGGGCAAGCCCATCCCCACCCTGGGCGGGTGCGCGCGGGCGCGCTCCTCCTCCCCGCCCCCGGACGGCCAGCCCCGGGTCTTTGTCCCGCTAGCGAGCGCTGTTTCCACGTCCGCGGGCATCTGCTTTCACTTTCGCCTTCGCCGCCCCCTAGCTCGGACCGTGTCCCCTCCCCGTCCCGCACCCTTCCCCAGCCGCCCCCGACGCTGCCCCCGCGGCCATGGAGGCGCTCAGAGCCCGGGTGGAGAGCACGCTGGACGGCATGACCCCGCCCGAGCTGAAGGAGTTCAAGTTCTACCTGAGGAACTCGGGGGAGGAGCCTAGGATCACGATGCACGACCTGGATAGGGCCCCCACGACCTCGGCGCTGGCCGATGTGCTGCTCAAGCGCTACGCCGTGTCCGGGACCCCCAGGGTCCTGGTCCGGGTGTTCCAGAGCATGCGCCGGAACGACCTGGTAGCCGAGTGGGGTAAGGCGGGGTGCAAGCTCGGGGCTCCCCTCCTCCTGGGCAGGCGGGTCCCGCTCTCTGGGTTTATCTCGCGCCGACACCCTCCTACTCCCACCTCCACCCCCCACCCCCCACCCCCTGAAGAATCATCAGGTGTGACGGTCCCTAAGCTCTTCAGAGCATCTCATGGGTGCGTCCCACGAGACTCCTCGTAAGCTAAGCTACTGCTCCATTTTACAGAGGAACAAACCGAGGCGTACAGGGTAAGTGACTTGCCTGTGTTTGGTCCCCCGGCTAGTGAGCTACCAAGCAACTTAATTTGCCCAGGTAGGGAGAGTCAGATGCCGTGTTGGAATCCAGAGCTTTACATGGCCCCCATCACCTTGCTGCCTCTCACCTGTCACCGAGGTAGAAAAGATGGAGAGAGTTTAAAAAGATCAGGGGCCTAGATGGGCATTTGAACCCCCAGTTAAAAAGATGAGGACTTGAAATAGCCGGGAGATAAACAGGAAGCCAAATGGGGAAACTGATACTTACAGAGGTCACTTGACTTGTCCAAAGTTACCTGGGGAGGTAGACCAGATTTGAGGTCTTCTGACTTCTAAACCAGGGCCCTTCTTAGAGTACCAGGCCTTCCAAGTGCTGGGCCCAAAAATATCAATAGATTGAAGATTCATTTTGATAACTCCATAAATGATTATTCAGGGGACATCTTCCCACCCCCCTTTCCATTCCAAACCAACAGGTATTTACTGAGATTCCCTTTGTTCAGCTACATGCTAGGCAGGGTGCTAGATACCTGAAGGATGTTATAATCTATCCGATCCTTGGAGTTGATCTCTAATCTTTTGAGATCATTGACGTGAAAGATCTCCAACAGTAAATTCAATATGATGAAGTGTGTGGTATACATTACATGTGTTTGGCATATAATATGAATTCCAGGACTGTATATAGTTGTCTGTTTGTTGTGTCCGCCATTAGGATGGGAGCTTGTTGAGGACAGGCAGAGACTCTGTTTTTGCCTTTCTTTATATCTTAGGTGCTTAGCACAGTGCTTGGCACGTAAAAAGAGCTTCATGCTTGCTGACCATAAGGAAGGATTTTGACAAAATAAATGGTCACAGCTATTTGCATGTTGTCTCCTCTAGTAGATATGAGCTCCTTGAGGACAAGAACTGTTTTTTACCTTTCTTCGTATCCTTAGCACTTAGTCCAGTGCCTGGCACATAGTAGGCACTTAATAAATGGTGGCTGATTTGACTCCAGTTTTAGAATATCCCTTTGTCAATTTAAAGAAAGCTAGAGTAAACTTTAAATTTGTACCTAATAAAATATGAGTTGCTTCTCTTTATTTTTTCCATCTATTCATTCATTTATTTATTTGTCCATTCATTAATTCATTTGTATCTATCTACCGTCTGTCAGTCTGTCTATCTATCCACCTATTTTTTTTTTCCTATTACAATCCTATATAGTCAAGCAAAACTTTTGGATAAAAAGCTCTGACTCTACCTATACTTTTCCCAATTCATGATGGCTGACTCCCTCTACCCTTAACTTCTCCCTCTCTCCCACAGACTTTTTGCATTTACGTCTTTGGTTTACTTCTGCCCTGCCTTCTGCCTCTCTCTCTTCCCTCCTCCCTCATGATTTACATAGAGCATTCAGCAAATAGACAGAAGCATGAAAACATAGGCAGAAATTAAACAAACAAACAAGTGAACAAACCCAGGACTTAAAAATCAATCAGCAACATTTACTAAGCACAGGCTGTGTGCCAGGCACTATGCTAGATGCTGGGGGTACAAAGACAAAAGTAAAATAGTTCCTGCCCTCAAGGAGCTTACATTCTGTTGAGGGAGACATGCGCACGGGAGTATAGATACAAAATGCAATCAGAATCCATACACTGATTTTTGGAAGTAGGGCAGTTGCAGTTGTAGGAATCAGGAAAGGCCTCATGTAAAGGTGGAGCTTGAACTGAATCTTTTTATTTTTAAATTTATTTTAAACTTAAATACCCAACAAGAAAAGAAAAAGCAACATAAACTAAAATATTAAAACTTAAATACCGAATAAGAAAAGAAAAAAAAAGCATTGCTCTGCACACAGCAGAATGTAAGAGAAGATTCAAAATATACAGCAATAAATTTCCACTTCAAGAAAGCCTATAGAATAAATACTATGCATTGTATTCAGAGCAGTCCATCTTTGCTTTCTTGTAAGTTTTCTTTTGTTCTCTGCTGTGCACTTTTTACTTTGTTCTTTTTTTCCCCCTTACCCCCACAAGGGACAATTAAACTAGGATATATGTATGTCTGTAAACACAGATATATACACGTACATACATATGTACATATATACAGAAAGATATATACTTGCATATACACATATATACATACACTTACATACATATACATAGATATCTATAATCATACTCATATATAGACACGTACATTTATATGCATCTGTGTAAGACGATATTATACTTATTTGTCCTCTGTTTCTCTGAAGGTGTTTAACATCTTCCTTTGTAAGTCCAAGTCTTTCCATATTTTTCTAAGTCTACCAACTCATCATTTTCTACACCACAGCAATATTCCAACCTTGTACTGTCTAGTTATTTTAAATAATCTAAAATAATCTTGATTAACATGGCTGACATATAGTGTACTTTCCCTATTTTTCTCTTATGAGTAAATCTATTTAGCTTTAACTTTGTCTGAGATCATTAATACTACCCCTGCTTTTTTTCCCCTAATAAATTCTATTCCTGATCTTTATTTTATATTTGTGTGTATCTCTTATTTATTATCTCTCCTGACTCCTCTACTTTGCTTCTACCTGCTATTGTCTTCCTATTACTTAACCTACTCCGCCTCCAAGGATTCCTCCTTACACTCCCATTCACATTAGTCTAAACACCCTTCTATTATGGTCTCCCCTCTCTCCCATCCTATTCCCTCATCCACCCCTCTAAAAATCCCTCCCTTATCCTCCCCCGCATCCTCTTAGCCTTTTATTTCTTCCTGAATTTAGAAGATTTTTATATCCTTCTAGTTATATATGTATTGTTCCCTCTTAAACCCATTCCCAATGAAAGTAGGGTTCCACAACTACCAGCCCTCCTACATTTAATTCCTCTGCATCGGTTTGTCCTCTCACACCTCATTTGTGTAATTACTCTTTTTACCTTTTCCTAAATGATTTTACTTTTTAAAATCATATCATACTCAGGTCTACCCCAATCTTTCTAACGAACTACCCAGTTACTAATAACAAACTTAGACATAGGTTTTACATTTCCTCATATAAAAAGTACACAGTCTGTCCTTATTGAGTGCCTTGTAATAAGTCTTTGATATGTATCTTATATTTCTCTTGGATCTTATATGTCAAAGATTTTATTAAGTTCAGGTTTTTTTTCCCCACAAAATCCTGAAAGTCTGACAATCCATTAAATGTCCATTTTTTTTTTGTTCAAGATTTTGTTGGATATGATATTTTCAGCCACAACCCCAGTTTTTTTGCTCTTTGATATATAGTGTTCCAAGATCTGCAGTCTTTTAGTGTCACTAGTGCTAGGTCTTGTGTGATTCTAATTGTGGCACTGCCATATTTAAATTTTTTTTCTTATTGTTCGTAATATTTTATCCATGAGCTGGGGTTTTCAGAATTTGACTGTGATATTCCTATAGGTTTTCCTCATAGAATCTCTTTAAGGTGGTGATTGGTGACTTTTTTTTTTCTATTTCTATTTCTACTTTTCCCTCTTGTTTTAATGCTTCAGGACAATTTTTAAAAATTATTTCTTGTATTATTATATCAAGATTCTTTTTTTGATCATAGTTTTCAGGTAGTCCAATTATTCTTATATTGTCTCTTCTTCATCTGTTCTCCAGATTAGTTGTTTTTCTTATGTTTCACATTCTATCCTATTTTTTCATTTTTTTTAATATTTTGTTTTATTATTTCTTGGTGTCTTATAACTTTGCTGGCTTTCCCTTACCCAATTCTAATTTTCTTTTTTTTTTTAGACTTTTTTTTTAGTTTAAAAAAAATTTTTTTGCGATTTGGGTTAAATGACTTGCCCATGGTCATACAGCTATTAAGTGTCAAGTGTTTGGTCTGACGCTGGATTTGAACTCAGGTCCTCCTGACTTCAGGGTCGGTGCTCTATCCACTGTGCCACCTAGCTGTCTGCCAATTCTAATTTTCAAGGAGTCATGTTCTTCCTTAAGATTATGGATCTCCTTTTCTAATTGGTTGACTTTCTTTTCATTTTCTTCTTGTTTTTCTTGGATTGTTTTTATTTTTTAAAAAAAATTTTCCCTTAATCTCTCTCATTTGATTTTTTTAAGTCTTTTTAAAGTTCTATGAATTCTTTTTGGGCAAGTGACCATTTGGTGTTATTCTTTGGGGTAGGAGACACTCTTTTGGCTTCCGTATCCTCTTCTGAAGACAAACTCTGGTCTTCTCTATTCCCATAGTAACTTCCTATGGTTGGATTCTTTATCCTTTGCCTACTCATTTTTTTTATTTGTAGCGGCTCATTTTTTGTAATCACTGTTAGTCTTGGGCTATGGGGGATGGTGCCTCTGGCCTCAGGTCCTCCATCAATACTCACCTCTAGCTTGAAACTGAAACTAAGAACTCTGTCCTTCTGTAAGTGACCACAACCAGCTGTATCCCTGCCCCATTGCTTTGACACTCACCTGGTACGTGCTGGTTCTTTCTCACCCAGGACGAGTCTTGGCAGCACAGCTGGGTCTGACTATCCTTATCAGCATGGGTTCCCTCAATCTTTCTTGGCTCAAACAAGGGACTCCTGGACTCCCAACACTGTCCTGGAAGTGAAAGTTCCTATTGTTGGGGCCAAGGCTACCTCCCAACACAGCTAGCCTTAGGACTTGCTGCTTGGTGATTCAACAGAACTAGCCTGGAGGTGTTTATTCTTCACAGGGACCAAACCTCAGTCCTGGGATTTTCTTCCAGTCTTCTGTGATTCTCCCAGGAGGACCAGTGTTTTGCCCCAACTCTTGTTTATTCTTACCACTCTATGTTCCCCCCTGAGGCATTATTTTATCTTGTTTGTGGCAGAAATCTGGAGAGTTTGGAATTTTCTGACCTCTTCCACCATCTTCCCAGAATCCACTTCTTGAACTGAATCGTGAGTTAGCAATGCTAAGAGTTAGCTATAAGGACAGAGTATATGGCAGTGTGGTGGACAGCCAGTATAAAGGCAGAGAGTTGAGAAATAGAAGGTTATGTATGAGAAGCAGGAGGAAGGTCAATTTAACTGGATTGGAGGGAACATGAAGGGAAATACTATGTAGTAGGCCTAGAAAGATAGAACTTTAAATAATATGGTTTTGTATTTGATCCTAGAGGTGATAGGAGTCACTAGAGCTTATTGAGAAAGGGAGTGACTTGGTCAGACCTGTACTTTAGGAAAATCACTCTGGCTGGTATGTGGACAATGGGTGGGAGTGGGGAGGGACTTAAGGAAGGGAGATTTGATAAGGAGGCTGTTGTAATAGGCCAAGGGAGAGGCTGAACTAGTGTGGAAGAGAAGGGGGTATGTAGAAGAGACGTCATGAAGATAGAAATGATAACAGATTGGATTTGAAGAGTGAGAGTTGGGCATCATGCCAAAGGTATTGAGTGATTGGAAGGATTGTGGTAGTGTCACCATAGATAAGGAAGTTTGGAAGACAGGTGTGTTTAAGAGGAAAGACAATGAGTTGTGCCTTAGATTTGGCTCTTATGAGATGTCTGTAGTATGTCCACTTCAGAAGCAATTGGTGATGTGGTACTTGAGGTGAGGAGAGAGGCCAGGGCCATATGTGTAGATCTGGGAGTTATTTGCACCAATCCCATGATTAAATCCATGGAGGCTAAAGAAGTTACTAAATGAGAGAATAGTAGCTGGGCTGATCTACCAATTGCAGAGGGAGGGCAGAGAAGCTCCTCCAGGACAGAGCCTTGGGCTATCCCAACTGTAAGGGAACATGAATATGGATGACGGTGAAGCAAAGGATGCTGAGAAAGAGCAGCCAGATAGGAAATAAGGAGAACCAAGAGAGGCAGCTGGTGGCACAGTAGATAGAGCCCTGAGCCTGGAGTTCAAATCCAACCTCAGACACTTACTAGTTGTATGACCCTGGGGAAATTACTTAACCTGTTTGCCTCAGTTTTGTCAGCTGAAAGATGGAAATAAAATAGCACCTCCCTTGCAGGACTTCTGTGAGAATTCAATGAGATAATATTTATTAAAAGTGCTTGGTACAAAGTAGCACTATATAGATCCTTACTCCTTTTCTCCAGTATCACAAAATACCATTGAGGAGAGAGTATCTAGGAGGAGAATGTGGGAGGGTCGTCAGTGTCAAATGCTGCTGAGTGGTACAAAAGGTGAGGACTGAGAAAAGGTCATCTGATTGGGCAATGAAGAGGTCACTGGTAAATCTACAGAGAGCAGTTTTTGTTGAGTGATCATGCCCAAAGCCAGATTACAAGGATTTGAAGAGTGAGTGAGAGGAGAGGAAATAGAGGGGATGATTGAAGACAGGTGTGTGGCAGAAAAAAAAAAAGGAGAGAGAGGGAGAGAAAGAGTGAGATAGAAAGAAAGAGAGCAATAGCTGGCAGGGAAGGTGAAGGTTTGTGGAAGGTAGGAAAGACTTGAGCCTATGTATAGACAGAAGGGAAGGAAGCCACAGATAGGGAGAGGTTAGAGGACAGAGGGGGAGGGGAAATGATTAGAGGAGCAATCTGCTGGAGAACACAGGAGGGAACGGGGTTAAAGAAATGTGTGAGATAGAGAAAGAAGATGTGGGAAAGCAATAAATGAGTAATGCTATTATTTGTTCTTTTTTATTCATTTTCCCTGAAAATAGAAACCGCTTCAAGGATGAATTTGAAGAGACGGTATGAAAATGATGGCCCTGACTTGGTAAATTCTTAATTTTTTTCTAAGCCTGAGTAATGTAAGTCTCTAACAGTTACATGGCATATCATTCAGGCAATTGAACTGGCTCCTTACCATAGCTGTAAAAGGGGAGATTTGTATGTTATTTCACTCACCTGTTCAAAAAACTCCATTGACTGTCTATTCCCTCTGGGATAAAAAACCAAACTCCTCTTCTTGGCCTTTAGAGCCCTTCGAAATCTGGCTCCAACCTAACTTTTCAAACTGATTTCAAATTGCACCCCTTCATACATTCTCTAGTCAAGTCAAATTGGACTGCATGATTTTCTCCAGAATCAGCATTCTACCAGACTGTCTCCCATTCCTCCTAAATCCTGTGGTCTTTCTTTTTTCCTAGACCCACCCTCATTTCTAGCTTTACCTTATTTGTCCCCTCATTACTACTTTGTTTTCTCCCCCATCTGAAAGCAAGGCAGTCACATCCCACCAGAGCTCCTAGGAAAGGGGAAGGATTGGGGGGTCCCTGCTGCATTCCAGAAGAAGGCTGAGGGAAAACTTAGGGAAACAAGGGGATGAGAGTGGTGGAACTGAGGCATGGCATCTCTAAAGAGTGTGTCCTCCTTAGTGTCAGTCACCCAGATCGTCCTAGAGGCATTCCCAGCCACTGAAATGGCTCGCTGCCCCCAGGAGGCCAAGGGGTGGTGCTAACCCAGCTAATTTATCCTAGGACAGCCACCATCCAGCCCCTAAGACCTAACCAGTTGGGCCATATTTGTCCGCTTAGCAAAGTGCTGATGGGCTTGTTGATACTGTATGGGAGGAAGGGTCTCTTCTGCTCACCACTCAGCTCCCAAGCTAAAATGTCAAGGAATGCCAGAGTTGCTGTCTTGTCCCACTTCTGTATCTCATTCTTTCGGTGGTGGGAGCCTCTGGACTGACTTATGGGAGCAGGAAAGAATAAGGCCACATCTCTCCAGGGACTTAAGTGGCCTGTTCTCATTGGAATCATTAGGACCATACCTCTGGAGTTGGGGAGATTTGGGGAACTACAAACTATGTCTAATCCACTGGAATCTGCTAAAGTTCCTGACTTGTAGAAAGGATGAGAAGGATCCAGCACCTAGGGAATCCATACAGCTATCACTCCTGTTCCCTCACAGGGCTACCTGTTCCCCAGATTAACTCCAACCCAACCCTGCCTTACCTCAGAGTGGTATGATTTTGATTGGTGGTGTTTTGTATGTGGTAGTGACACCTTCCTGCCAGTTTTGTTAGAATGCCCTGCTTTACTGGTTCTATGTACTTCAGAATGAGTGATTTGTATTGGAGGATTTCAGGGACCTATAAGTGAAACAAATCTATTTACACACACATACAAACACACACATACACACACACACAGACCTCCCCCAAAGAGAGATGGTCAGCTTTGGGCTCTCAGGTAAACCCCATCCCTGACCCCAGGAGGTGGACAGGCAGCATGTGGGCCAATGTGTCTAGGGTGTTATGTTCTCTGATATATGGGATTGAATTGTGCTTATTAATTTTACTTACAAACAGGAACGCTATAACATGGAACAAACTCGTAAGGCTTTTGTGATGTGTGTGAAAACAGGCAGACCAGGGGCCGAGCAGGATCTAAATATGATAACAAATTGGCTTGAAGAGTGCAAGTTTGAATGTACTTCATGCATGAATCCTGATGAAAAGGCAAGCATTGAGACACTGACTTTAATAGCCTGCTTCCTTCTTTTAATTTTTAGGCAATTGGGCAAGTGACTTGCCCAGGGTCACACAGCTAGTAAGTGTCAAGTGTTTGGTCTGAGGGCAGATTTGAACTCAGGTCCTCCTGACTCCAGGGCCAGTGCTCTATCCACTGTGCCACCTAGCTGCTCCCACTGCTTCCTTTTTTATGAGGTCATCATGAATACTATCTGAACAGCAAAGTCTCTTTCCTTTCTAAACTCTGATAAAAGAATCACAATACTGCTATTGAGGGACCAGTGTCAGGGAGTTAATGAATTCAACTGCATTCTCATGGACTTTTTAAGCCTTTTAAGTATTTCAGTGGTATTTGAGGGCCTAGAGAGCCTATTATTTTCCTACCTTCTCCTGTAAAGGAAAGCCTTTCTGTTTCAAGAAAATGAATGCTCCGTTAGTTGCTTTGATTCTACCAGGTTTATAGAGCTGAGTAGAATTTGAGATTCGTGGCCAGGAGGACGGGCCACTACAGAGTCCCCCCTCCGGTTGTCTCCCTCTTGTTCCCTATTACACTGCCTGATACCCTTCCTGACTGGGAAAACAGCCCAGGGAAGTCAATCCTCTTGCACTGGGGGCCATCACTGGTTCCATGACCCCTAACAATAATTAATGTTGGATTTTAGTCCTTTCAGTCATCCAATTTTATTTTTGTAAACAGAATTTGGAGATTGGATTTCCCATATGTAACTTGAATATTCATGATGAAATTTACATCAGATGCTATATGCAATCATATAAAATGATCCCAGAGTCCTAGTTGTAATAAAAACAAAATGTTTTACTCTTCCAATTTTCTCTTGCTTCTTAAACCTTCTGTCTTCCTGAGGGCCAGGTTTCTTTTCAAAATTACCTACAAAAATGATGATGATGATGCCATCTTAGACACTCACTTCATTTTAAGGGCCTATAATTTATGTTAGAAGATAAGCAATCAGTATCACAATCTATGCAAAATGAGGCAAAAGTCCACCCTCTGAATAAATCCATTTTGCAATGCCATTTGTCACAGGAGTTAATGGAGAAATTAAGAGAGTTTCGAGATGGAATAAATGGAATAAAAGATGATGTTAGCTGCTGCCTTGTTACTCTCATGGCCCATGGAGGAAAAGGTGTTATCAAAACAGTATTGGATGAAAGAGTCAACTTATCAGACATTTTTGGAATGTTCAACAATGAAAACTGTCCAGCCCTTCAAAAGAAACCAAAAATCTTTGTAATCCAGGCTTGTAGAGGAGGTAAGTAGAAGGAAAAAGAACATATCACGAGTGGCAGGGAATTTTTAGTTTTTACTATAAGCATTTTTTCCTTTTCCCTAGGAAATTCTGACCCTGATTTTCATCTGAGAAAGACTTTCCTTTCTCTATTGCTTCTTGTCATATCAAGAGAAGAAATACTCATTAGCCGCCCTTTGACATCCAAAAAGATGTCAAATTTTGTATGTTTCTAGCCCCAAACTACCATAGTGTTAGCATCCTATCAGTTAAAGTGTCTTGGGTCCTTTTAAATAAATGGATTCGAGATCTTAGCATTTATAAATCCAAGGTTTTACGGTTTCTCCACTGTGATACTCCCTCATCCACGTTTTTATGGGTGTTCCCCTGTATACTTCTCTTCCTCACTCACTGTGGGATAATTTTCTGTGGTTTCTTAGGGCCCTGAGAAATACAGTGGAAAAGGTACTGTATTTGGAAGCAGACAATCTGGCTTTGAATCCTGGTTCTGTCATTTAAAATACTACTAATAATACTAACACTATTAGTAAAACACTACTAATAATAACCGGCATTTTTATAGAGATTTGAATTTTGCAAAGTGCTTTACTTAAGTTATTCATACTAATACCCTTTGTGACTTTGGGCAAGTCATATAACCTTTATGGGCTCAGTTTCCTTATTTGTAAAATAAGGGATTGGGCTGGATTATCTCTAAGGTCCTTTCCAACTATAAGTTGGTAATGCTATGATCCTATTAGCCTCTAACATGGTGAAATTGCTAGTCCCTGGCCTATTTGAGAAATGTTACGGTTTGTATATTTGCAGTTTGCTTCTTAGATTGGGATCTGGCTTGCCCAGCTTTTCTGGAGCTATTGGGACCTATGATTGTGAGCTACCCTCACCAATGTATGTATAGTGAAACATGCTTGTTTCTGATGGGTTCATTTTTCATGAGTACGAGTTTACTGAATGGCTGTTTATCTCACTGTCTATTCACATCTTCTCTCACAAAAACAGATCGTAGAGATGGTGGTGTTGTTCAAGCCGATGATGAACCGATGGAACTGGATGATTCAGAGAAAAAGCGACTTCCCACATTCAGTGATTACTATATCATCTATCCCACCCAAGAAGGTGAGGCGGTGAATTTGTGCGCTGCTAAGGCATGTTAAGTGAAAGTGATCATGATTGTTCAAAATCTAGTTGTGCTTAATTACGTTTCATATTTGTCATAAAACTCTTCCTGTTCGTCACCATGTAAGCATAGATCACCAGAGACTAAAATGACTAATTCCACACAATATTTTTTCTAATGCAGAATTGGTTCAACCCACTAGGGTTTTGGTCTTCTGGTCAACCATTTGTAGTTACACAGAATCCCATTGGCTCTATGTTTAAAAAATATAAACAATATTCTTATTTCTTCACTAGCAGATCACGTTGCTTTACGCCACCCAAAAGATGGTTCTGTGATGATTCAAGCAATAGATGAAGTCTTTAGTCAACATGGCAAGAAGTTGCATATTGCGGATTTTTTTACTCAAGTGAGTTATCAGTAAATCAATTCATACTCCATGTTATGCTATTTTTCTTCTACCAGTTAACAAGCATTTATTTCATTCTATCAGCACATTCCCTAGAATTCCCTCACTTTTGCCTCTTGGAATCTCTAGCTCTTCTACTAGTTTTAGTTCGAAATTAATTTCTATGCAAAGGTTTTTTTTTTGTTGTTATTATTTTTTTTCTTGGCCCTGCTTTGTATGAATACCAATTTCATGGGGAAGTCATGTTTCAACCATTTATTCATCCATATAAATCACATTCAATTCAGCATCGCTCACATCATAATTCCTTCTGGAATAGTGGTCCCTAGTTGGGATAAATATAATAAAAGGTTAGGCATTAAGTGAAATAAAATCACCCAGCCATAGAAGACTCAGTGAACAGAAGCATGGATACTCGACCTTAGCATTTCCCTTAATCCAGGTTGCAGTGCACTGTGACTTGAGTGAGGCTTATTGGGGTTGTTTTTTGTTATTCTTAAAGAAAATTCTAAACCTGCATTTTCTATAACAGGACATGACATTTTGGTCAATTAGAAAATAGTGGATGTTGGTACCTTTTTAAAGATATAAAATGCTTCACTTAATATTAATGTACATAAAGCAATTAGTTACTTGTCATGTGAGTGTTCCCCAAGATAGTGTGCTTTCTCCATTAGTATTTATATCTACATGCCATTATACATTGGATAGCACTAAATAGGCGAGATACTATGCAAAGGTTTTTGGAACTCTGTCGTAATCTCTCCCTTCCCCCATTACTTTGTCTTTATTTTGTATATACTCTGTTTATATTTATATGTGCCTATTGTGTCTCGCCTTAGAATGTTAACTCCTTGAAAGCAGACACTGTTTCCTTTTCGTCTTTGTTTCCTCCTTATCTACATTTAGGAGGCAAGCTTACTGTACCCTGAGTGCTTAATAAATGCTTGTTTAATAATCAATAAACATTTCTTAAGCACCTCCCATAAGCCAGACACCTTGCTAAACTTTGTGAAACAAAGAGGCAAAAGTCAGCCCTGCCCTACTCAACTATCTAATTGTTGAATTGAATTTTACTCATCCTTTGTGTAATTTGTGCTTTTTATTTTGTAGGTAAACAACAGAGTGGTGCACACAGACTTTTACATGAATAAGAATCCTATAAAGGTAGTACTGGTTATGGAGTCCACTCTCACCAAAGCGGTATACTTTTGACACTTGGTGGAAAAAGTCGAGGAGGTGGAGGATTTTCAATATAGAATAACTTGTTTATGCGTTAACATTGTGTTTCACACCGTAAAAAACTCTGGCTCTTGCATATATTGGTTGGAATCTGGTGTGGAGATTTCTAGGACTAGAAATCCTAGAAGGCAGAAGTGAATGAGAACAGATGTGAACTACAGACAGAGGTCTCCCTACGGGAGTTCTTTCTGTCAAAAGATGAATTTATCTAATTATTTTTAAATTTATTTTCATGTTTCTAGGATTTTTTAAAAAAATGGTTTATTTACTACTTGAACTTTTAATTCCCTTTTATTAAAAAAAAGTTAAATCTTTGTTCCCTGAGTCATTTAAGATTCTACTGAATACAGGAAGATACAGAGAAGGGCAAAAACAGTCACTGACGTCAAGCAACTCAGTCTAATGGGAGAGACAAGTAAATGTCTATGTGTAGAGATGTGTGTATATATACATATGTGTATATTTATGTATATATACATATACATATATGTATACAGACATGTACATGGGCACATACACACACACACACACACAGTGTTTCAGCTATTAAACCTTAAAACTACACAAAGACTTTTGTGTACCATAATATATACCTCTATGTGTGTGTGAGTGTGTGTGTTTATACCCACATACATATGTGGGTAATGGAGGATGAGGAGACAGGATGAAGGGGAAGGAGGGAGGGGTGAGAGAGAGAGGAAGAAAGGAGAAGGAGAGAGAGGGAGAGGGAGAGTAGGGGAGAAAGTAACTGGAATGTAATCTTAGGGAAATGACCCTATTGAGAGGGTGAGGAAAGCCTAATAGCTAACATTCATATGACTTTGTTGGACAACTAGGTAGTTCAAATCTGCCCTCAGATACTTCCTAGGTGTGTGATCATGGGTAAGTTACTTAAACTCTTATTTGCCTCAGTTTCCTCATCTGTAAAATGGGGATAATAATGGCACCTACCTTCCAGAGTTGATGTAAGGCTCAAATGAGATGATATTTGTAAAGAGTTTAGCACAGTGCCTGGCACATAGTAAGCACTATATAAATCTCAGCTGTTGCTATGGTTTGCAAAGCCTTTTCAATTTAGCGGCTCATTTAATCTTTACAGCTACCTTGTGAGTTAGATGCTGTTATCATATCTGGATTTTACAAATGAGAAAACTCACTAACAAAGGTGATGAGACTTGTCCAGGGCCACAAAGCTATTGAGTGTCATCGGCAGGATGTCCTGGCTCCTGAATGAGGCCAACTCATTCCCTTTTTTCAGCCTCTTGAGGCATACATCTCTACCTAACTGTTCTCTCTCTTCCACTTTTTAAATTTTATTATTTATTTTTAATATTTTTAAAAAATATATTTTGAGTTCCAAATTCTCTCCTTCCCTCCAGCCCCTCCTCAACCTCTTGAGAAGGCTAGCAGTATATCAATTGTACATGGGAAATCACGCTAAATATTTCCATATTACCCATGTTGGAAAAAAAAAACCAAAAAAATAAAGGAAGTTAAAAAAATTATACTTCAGTTTGCACTCAGAGTTCATCAGTTGGATCTCTGGAGGTGGACAGTATTTTCCATCGTGGGTCCTTTGGAATTGTCTTGGATCATTGTCTCGATCAGGGTAGCCGTGTCTTTCACAGTTGATCTTCATTACAATATTGCTGTTACTGTGTATATTGTTCCGGTTTTGCTTATTTCACTTTGCATCAGTCCACACGAGTCTTCCCAGGTTTTTCTGAAACCATCCTGCTTGTCATTTTTTACAGCACAATAATATTCTTTCACAGTCATGTACCACAACTTGTTCAACTGTTACCCAAATGATGGGCAATCCTTCCATTTCTAATTCCACTTAGCTATTCTCTAAGGCTTCTCTCAGGTCCCAGTTCTTCGATGAAACTTTCCTAGGCAGCTTTAGCAAACATTGGTTTCTCCTTTCTTTAATTTCTGATAAGGCAACTTAGCATTTGCTATGTACTGTCTTATTCTCAAATTATTTCTTAATATCATAGGCTTTAGTTGGTCATTTTTTTTTTTAAATTTCTAGGCAGTTGGGGTTAAGTGACTTGCCCAGGGTCACACAGCTAGTAAGTGTCAAGTGTTTGGTCTGAGTCTTCAGGGCCAGTGCTCTATCCACTGCGCCATCTAGCTGCCCCTAATATCATAAGCTTTAGAAAAGGACTGAAGCTAAGGAATTGTTTTGTTCAATCCCATCATTTAGACAGATGAGAAGACTGAGACATAGAGGTCACCCAACTAGCTAGGTCTGGACCCGAGTTCACAAGCTTATAAGAGCTTTTTCTGCAAAGAAGCTGAACTCTTATGTAAGATGTATCACTTCTACCAGTAACAGACCTATTAATGGTTTTTGATGAAAATACAGATATATTTGGGAGAAAAATGTGATTGGAGATATAGAAAATGGTCCACTTAACTCTTGAGTATTGTTATAAAAATGTGATTCTTTGATTCTGTGACGTCATGAAACATCAGATTTCTGTGTCCTTTAGTAAAATTCAATATTATGGTTTAATCAGGAATGCATACAAAATGAGAAAAAAATTGACTCTTTCCTCAAACCTTAAAAGATGCAAATGACACATATTTGTCACAGAATTTCCTAGCAAGGTGTTAATGAAGCTCTAATTTTATTTCTTACATTTTTATTACCTTTTTGTGTCACTTTTTTTTCCTGAATATATTTTCTCCTCTTCTCTAGTTAGTAGATTGCTTTTTGTAGTAAAAAAAAAATTTAAAAGGAAGAGAAAAAAAATTTAGCCAAACCAACTAACCCATCAAGAGAGTCTGATAGTATATATAATGCTCCATATCCATGGGCCCTAACCTTTGAATAGAAGGGAGGAAGGCATATTTTTTAATTTCCTTTACAATTCCAAATTTGGTCATCTTAGTTACATCATATTCATTTTCTGTTCTTTTGTTGTAATGTGGCATTTTTTTGGGGTGGTTCTGCTTACTTCACTCTGCATCAGTTCATATAAAACCCATGCTTCCCTGAAGCCTTCATATTCAGTATTTCTTATGGCACAATATTCCATTACATTTAAGTACCACAACTTATTTGGCCAATCTCTAATCAGCGAGTATCTGCTTTGTTTCCAGTTGTTTGTGTGGCCCTGATTTTCATGAAGTTCAGCAAAACTGGACTGAAGTCTTTGGTGCTTCTTTCATTTTCTTTCTTTTTTTCTTTTCCGGTGGGGCAGTGGGGTTAAGTGACTTGCCTAGGGTCACACAGCTATTAAGTGTTATGTGTCTGAGGTTGGATTTGAACTCAGTTCCTCCTGAATCCAGGGCCGGTGCTCTATCCACTTCACTGTCCCCTTTCATTTTCTAATGTCTCCTGCTACTTTGCTTTGAGCATCAAGCAAATGGAGAAAGATATGTTCTGATAGTTAAAATATTACACAGAAATTATAACCAGGCCTAATCTAAAGTGGTTGTAATTGGGAAGACTGGACCAAAAAGGAAGAAACCAATACAAGAAAGGATTTAATGAATAGTTGGATGTAGGGTAAAGGTTAGGTGTGGGAAGGGAAGTTTTTGATTTATAAATCTGTATCTTCACGTTTCTATCATAGCATTTGCCATAGAAGTATAAAGGGGTGATAATCTCCTTCTAGTTAGTACCTCTGAAATTAGCCACATTGCTTAGTTATCATCCCCCCCCCAAAAATGGGTGGGTGGACTTGGAGTAGGCAAAGGTTTACAGGAAAGTCTTTTCACCTTGAAAATACCTCCCACACACATTCCAACAAAGATTCCTTTAGATTAACTATCATTTAAAATGCAAATCTCTCTTCGGCTGTTTTGTTTTGTTTGTTTTTAGACATAGTGTTGGGAATTTCCTGTGTGGAAACTCCTTCCAACTCAGATCTGCATCTTCTCAGCTACTTAGTGTCTTAGAGAGTTTCCTATGGTGATAAAAGTTTAAGTGACTTTTTCAGGGTTGCACAGCCAATATGTGTCTGTCCAAGGTGAGACAGTTGTTCAATTGTTTTTTGATTTGTATCATCCTCTTTGTGACCCAATCTAAAGTTTTCTTGGCAAAGATACTGGAGTACTTTGCCATTTCCTTCTCCAGTTCATTTTACAGAGGAGGAAACTAAGGTAAACAGGGTTAAGTGACTTGCCAAGGGTCACACAACAAGTGTCTGAGGCCAGATTTTAAATAAGGAGGATGAGTCTTCTTGCTCCAGGCCCGGCATTCTATCCACCCTATCACCTAGCTGTTGGAGGTGGGACTTTAATCCGGGTCTTACTCATTCCAAGGCTAGTTTTATAACCACTGTGCCGTAGAGAATTGCTTTAATCCAATTGCTAAGGACCAGACATTGTAGGAATGGGACTCTTGGAAGGGAAAGTATAATTCTGGAGAAGGTAGGCAGCAGGTAGATGCAGGAAAGGTATAAATGCGATGACCGCATGAGGACACTGGGAACCTGACCACTAAGAAAACCACAGACATTTCACTTAGTGCCTACTGTGTGCCAAGCACTTTACACATGTCATGTGACCTGATGCTCACAACAGCCCTGTCAAGCAGGTGCCACAGGTATTCTTCTGCAGAGGAGACCAGAAGGTGGATGAGGTGCCTTCCCACGCTCCTGTGGATGTTGGATGAACCAGTGCAGTGACAAAAACTCCACGTCTCCGGCTCCCGTGACACACAACTGGCCTCATCCCGCTCAGAAACAGAGGAGCGGCTCTGGGCTCTATGAAGGCATGCTGGGGGATTTGACTTCCTCTAAGAATCTGTAACAAGGTCCTCCTGGGTGCCCTGGGTCACCTGCAGACGTGCGGCCGGGACTCTGCGTCACATGCACTCATCAGAATATAAGCTCCCAGCGGGCAAGGCCTGCTTTGGCTTCCTCTTTGCATCCCCAGAGCTTGGCACACAGTAGGGCTTCATGCATTTCTTTCTTTTCTCCCCCCTGTTTCCTTCCTCCTCTCTCCCTTCCTCCCTTCCTTCCCTACTTTTCTTTCCCTCCCCCCAAGACACTATAGGGACTTAATAATTGAATTTAATTTTTTAAAGTCGGTGGCCCTCAGGGAAAGGGCAGAGGATGGCGCGCAGGCGCAGGCGCAGGGCGGTGTTTCCCCGCGGCGGGGGCGCTCTTTCCGGCGCACGCGCACGCACAGACGGGACATCGTCGGGAGGAGCGGGAGAGGGAGGGAGCAGCCGCTTCCCTTTCCAGTTGGCCTCCAGTGGAGGGCCGCTGACTCAGGAACGTCACTGCACTGCTCTGCCCCCTGGCGGCTACTCACACTGCCCTTAAGGAAAGCACTTCCTGCGTTCGCCCCGCCCACGGCGGCGGCTGGTCTATATAAGGACGTCATTTCCGCCCGTCATCCCTTTCCTCGCTGCCCAGTAGTGGGTTCCATACGGCGTTGTTCTCGGTCAGTGTCTGCGCGCTACTTGTCGCGTCCAGCCGCCCCGGGCAGGAGGAGAGGCGGGGGGCGGGAGGCCTCAGGGGCCGGCGGGGTGGTGGGGGGGCCCACCCCGGGCTGGCGCTGACTCCGCGCGGGCCCCAGGCCTGGTTAGGGCCGGCGCACGTGGCGGCCCCGCTGGGCCGTGTCTCGGCCGCCCGCCCGCCCTCCTGCCTTCCGCGGGAAGGTTCCGGCGCCCTCGCCCCGCCAGGGAAGGGAAGGAGGGCCATGGCCGCCGGGGAGCCGCGCTGCGTCCTTGCGGCTAATGCAAGAAAACATCCTCCTCGGGTCCCCCCAGATACGATCTGAGGCTGGGGGCGGGCACCTCCCCCGAGACCCTCGGAGGAGAGGAAGCACTTGTCTGGGGTCTCAACCCCGGCACACAGTGGAGCGAGGCTGGGGGCTGGGGCCGCAGCCTCTGGTACGCGAGTTAGGTGCAGTTGGGGACCCACGAGTGGCA
Source organism: Vombatus ursinus (assembly GCF_900497805.2). Taxonomy (NCBI): domain Eukaryota; kingdom Metazoa; phylum Chordata; class Mammalia; order Diprotodontia; family Vombatidae; genus Vombatus; species Vombatus ursinus. The sequence continues at coordinate 270,983 of NW_020945237.1, read as the reverse complement.
AAGCAGCCGCCGGCTCCTGCCCAGCACGGCAGAAATGTCATTTGCTGTGTTGTTTGCTGACGTTTTAGGAATAAGGGCTGGAGAAGCGCTCCGAAGACTTTTAAAATACAGGTTACTTTTAGCTACCTTATTAGAAATTAAAGGGTGTTTGTTTGCATTGTGGAAATAGTTTTGACGTGGTGGATCTGCAGACCACACTTTGAGAACCAGTGGTATCGACTGTCTGCAAACTCGACCCAACGCGCCTCTGCCCAGGCTCACATAGGATTTGAACCCTTGACTTCCTGGTTTGGAGGCTGCTTTCTATTTAAGATAGCTGTGATGCAGAATTAGTAATAAAACGACTTTAGATGTTAACAGAGATGGGTGAAACCATATTGCTCAAGTTTATACTTCTATTAGGCTTATTAGGAATTTGTGGGTCGATGAACGGATTTCTCAAAAGGCAGTCCAGTACCGGGGATTCTAATTGTTTTCTGGTATTTCAGGTTTCCGTCGTAACTTTAAAGGGAAACTTTCACAATGTCCGGAGCCCTAGATGTCTTGCAGATGAAGGAGGAGGATGTCCTCAAATTCCTTGCTGCAGGGACCCATTTGGGTGGCACCAATTTGGACTTCCAGATGGAACAGTATATCTACAAAAGAAAGAGTGATGGTGGGTCTCTGACATCAAAATAGGTGCTGCAAGGTTGGGAAGCCTGCTTATTCCTAACAGGTCATGTGCCTGGGTGTGCTATCTACCTTGTCAAGAAAGTAGCTGGGGCATTGATGCTCAAAAGATGATTTTTGGAGGGTGTGTAGGTAATTTATCAGGATCCTGAAAAGAGAGTAGTAGTAATAAGCTCATGTTTAATAGAGTTCAAGGTGAGTGTATTTTCCCCATTTTGCAGATGAGGAAACTAAGACTTAACCAAGTGACTTCTGATCACGTGGTAGGTATTTCTGAGTTAGGGATTTGAACCAGGTTTTCTTCAGATCTGTCATTCAGTAGAAAAAACTGTTGTGTATATTTGTAGCCATTTAAGGATTCTCAAATTTTCAAGTTCAGCTTGTGATAGGGCTAAATATCTCACCGTACTGTGCTTTATTAATGAGCTCGCTTAATTTTATAAGTTACGTAATCACGTGAAATCAATAATTTTGTTGTCATTCATTCATGTCTTACTCTTTTCAACCCTGTGGAGTTTTCTTGGCAAAGATAATGGAGTTGGTTTGTCATTTCCTTCTCCAAAATAATGTTGTATTTTGCAAAAGGAAAAAAGGCATTGTAAATACAAGCATTCTCATATTTCATTCTTGATTTAATATAATTTTAGAATTGGTAAATTCATAGATAGGTAAACTTTTTATCACCATGCCTTTTGATCATGTAATCATGCATTTGGGTTGTTGGGAACAAACATTTATTTAGTGTCTGCTGTGTACCTCGTGCTGGTACATAGAGTAAGGGCTTTACAGATAACTCCTTTGATCCTCATAGCCCTGTCAGGTGGGTGCTATTATGATCCCCATTTCAAGTTTGAGGAAACAGGCAGTTAAGTAAATTTGGCCAGGCTGACATAGCTAGTAAGTATGAGACTATTTAAAAGAAGATCTTTCTGATTCTAGGCCCTATATTTAATAGATATTGCAGTAGCTTTTTAAAAATAGTGAACTTTTCCTCATATTTGAATACCTTGAAATAGTTTGAGATAAATTACAAATAACAGTGTGTAACTGAAGGTAAGAGATTTGCAGTTAGCACAAAGGCATAGAACATAATAGAAGAAGCCACTTTACAGTGCTAATCCAGGTGAGGTTGTAGGAATGCAAGCAAAAGACTTTACTGTTAGGTTAATTCTACTCAGCACATTATTAAAACCCAGAGTTTAGGCCGGTTTTGGGCCAATAAACTTCTGAGTGTCGGAAGTGTGCTACAGTATGTTGGCAGGATTTTCGCTAACACCAGTAGAGCTTGCCTCTGTGACTGGAGTTTGATAGTAGTCACTGCCACAAGCCTGATTTTAAGTGGTGTTCTTAGTGTTACATGCGAGTTGGTTTTGAGAACTTGGTTCTGCCCCCTATAGGCATCTACATCATCAATTTGAAGAGAACTTGGGAAAAGCTTCTGCTGGCAGCTCGTGCCATTGTCGCCATTGAAAATCCAGCTGATGTTAGTGTCATCTCATCCAGGAACACTGGTCAGGTATGTGGGGCCCAGACTGCTGATAAGTCACATTGATAGTTTATCAGGTACATTCTCCTCTGATTCTCACAACAGGCCTAAGAAGGTAAATGGTACAGTAGGTCATCCCTTGTACAGATGAAGTGAGTGAGGCTCAGACAGTTAGATTGGAGCTGATATCACTGGGGTGCTGCTCTCGCACTCTAGCATGACCAGGGTCTTTTAGGTGGCCCAGAGCCAGCTGGAAATCTAGAGGGACAGACAGAGTGTCCATTGCTTTAACTTGTTGGTGTCTTTGGGGGGTGGTTTGCTGTCATGGAGTTTCAGTCTAATGAGTGATTACAATGAATGAAGTGACTGTTAATGAGTGAAGTTAAAGAAAATATGAAAAGATGAGTTAGCAAAATGTAAACATAAAGAATTTGGTTGTTGCTTTATTTCTAAATAATCCACATTCCAAAACAAATTCAGAGCCAGGCACATTCCATCTTGAAGGCAAAGCTGAAGAGTTAGCTCACTGTAGAATGGGGGGAAATTATAAGTTCACATATTGTTGGTGCCTTCACTGTTGCCCTCATTAGTGTTATACAATAACTGGTGTCAGTTGTGACCAAAATTCAAAGGTCGGGCCAATAGGAGACCCATATATAAAACCATTAGAAACTACATCTGTGACTAGAGTTTACTACATACATTTGTATTTGTTTCAATCTGAAGACAAGTTATATTAACAAAACTCCAAAAAACGAACCTTAGCAAGTATCCCTTTCAGCCAGATTTTATGTAGTTCATTGAAAGCATGAAAAAGTTAGGAAATTCATCAATACTTGTTTTTATACCTAAGATTTTCTCAGAGGAATATATTCTTAGATGTGAGACTTTAAAAAAAAAAGAACAAATCTACTTTTGTGAGCATTTATTCTAACTGGCCTTTCCCGGGAAAACAGTTTAGAAAACCGTCTTTGGATTTTAAATCCATTTCCTCTGGCAGGGTGTAGGTGGCATGATTAATATTCAGTCTTGGGGAGTTAAGGTTTATCATCTAAAGTCTTTGAAAGTTTTTCTCTATGATGTTATCATTGCACAGATTGTTCTTGTTCTACTCACTTCACCCTGCATCAGTTCACGGAGATCTTTTTGTTTCCTCTGAAACTCCATTTTGTCACTTCTTAGGGCATAATAATGGAGAGGCTTTTTCTACATAATGCTAGGAAATAGAAATGTGAGAGAATATTTTTGAAATTCATTACCAAAGAGAAGCTTGAGCTAATTGGGTATGTGCATGGAGGAATTGATGGCTCGCCATCTTCTTTGTTCTTGCTGGGCAATGTGGTTTAGGGCCTCTGTAACCCTTTGGTTCATCCCTTTTGTCCTCAGCGAGCTGTTCTGAAATTTGCTGCTGCCACTGGCGCCACGCCTATTGCTGGACGTTTCACACCGGGCACCTTCACTAACCAGATCCAGGCAGCTTTCAGGGAGCCTCGCCTCTTGGTGGTCACTGATCCTCGGGCGGATCACCAGCCTCTTACCGAAGCATCGTATGTTAACCTTCCAACCATTGCATTGTGCAACACAGACTCCCCGCTTCGCTATGTGGACATCGCCATTCCATGTAACAACAAGGTATCAGCCAGGATCTCGCTGTCATTTTTTTTTAGTTTGGTCTTGGGGCGAGGGGAAGGGAGTGCACATTTATATATTGTGGTTGCAGTGTGCCCAGCACTGTGCTAAGCTCTTTACAAGTCATCTCATTTGATCTTTGGCCTTGGATTAGCTCTTGGAAAGAGCTCACTGGGTGACATCGCACACTGTTAGAGCTTGGAGCTGAGGCCAGTTACTGGCCAATGAACTCACAAGTGTAGGTTGTGTGCTACATTAATGGCAGGCTTTTCGCTAACACCACAAGGGCCTTTGTGGTCCGATGAGTGGAGTTTGATAGTATTCCGTGCAACAGATACTTAAGAAACTTTTAAGAGAAAAGTTCCACAGGAGTAAAGAACTAAAATAGACCCTAGAGGAGGTGTTAGGCAACCTGGAATAGATACCCCAGGACCTAAGAGGTGTTCAGCTTCTGGGCATAATGGAGGCTTTTTTCTGCACACCTGTCTCTTTATGCCTGTGTAATTTCTTAGCCTCTGCTGTTTTTAAAGAGGTTCCTTCTCCCGGCTTTATGAATTTGCAGATGGATAGCAGATTGGTTTAAGGCTGTCTGAGAGGTTCTTTGTACCACACTGCGCTTTGAGACAAACCACAGGTAGCTGTTACATAGTTTTATTTTGTTGTGGAACCTAGAGAAAGTATGACAATGGGCTGTTAAGAAGTGAGGGAGCTACCACAGTATTTGCTTGGATTCTATTCAGCAGTGTGATTTTTGCAGGGAGCTCACTCAGTGGGTCTGATGTGGTGGATGCTGGCCCGTGAAGTTCTGCGTATGCGTGGCACCATCTCCCGTGAACACCCATGGGAGGTCATGCCCGATCTTTACTTCTACAGGGATCCAGAGGAGGTAACTCGGTCATCTTTAGTATTGAAATCAATGGGCCCTTGTTGAAAGTAGCTTGTGCATTACGTGGGCGTAGTTGGCTGCTGTAGCTTACCCAGAACATAAGTAATTTTCTGGAGTTAAGAAAACTACCCTGTGCCATGTTGCTTAACAATAACTTGAGAGTTGCTTAGCATGTATAATGATGTATGTGCGTCCCATGTTTTTTTGCCAGATTGAGAAGGAAGAGCAGGCCGCAGCTGAGAAGGCAGTGACAAAGGAGGAGTTTCAGGGTGAATGGACTGCACCTGCCCCAGAATTCACTGCTACTCAGCCGGAGGTGGCTGACTGGTCTGAGGGAGTACAGGTGCCATCTGTGCCCATTCAGCAGTTCCCTACCGGTGAGTGTGGAGGTTAGAGAGTGTCCTAACTAGTGTATTAGGACATGGAGAATGGGGACCCTTGGTCCTGCTGTGCTTAGGGTGCATACAGAAGAGGTGAATTCTTCTCCCAGGCACACTGGTAATATAGTGGGTATTTCCTTGAGTTGAGGAGAGTGGTTCTGTTTCTGTTTAAGAGATTTAGAAAATGTCATCTATGCGAGCTTCCCATACGTGCTGTCATGGCATGTTCTTTAAAGAAATGTTTGTTGCACTAAAAGGCGGGTGGGGTGGGGGAGATGCTCTTTGGGAACAGAGCTCACGAGCTCTTTTTTTTCCTGTTTTCAGAAGATTGGAGCGCTCAGCCGGCTACGGAGGACTGGTCTGCGGCGCCTACTGCTCAGGCCACCGAGTGGGTAGGAACTACCACAGAGTGGTCTTAAGTTTTACCCCACCTGCTCTAATAGTGTTGGAAAAATGCTGATGGAAAATAAACATTGGTTTCTTACATTCTTGGTGTCGAATATTTCATCCTTTCTATTGATTACTCCAATTTTTTGCCCCAGGTTTTCACACTTAGGAATCCTGAGTCTTCCTGAAACTTAGTCCAAACTAAGTCCAAACTTAGATCAGTTTGTAAGACTTCTTAGGGAATCTTCTTGGTATTTTTTCTTTTGGCCTAGGATTAACAGTAAGGTCAAAATTAGTTGTTATCGAATGATTTGTGGAGACTTAGTGCCAGAGATTTAGGAGTCTGGCACGGCTACAAGCAGCAGCTTCAGTTTCATCTCGGGTGTGGATTTAATCCTTTCTGAGCCACTTGTCTAACTTTTATGCTGGTCTATGCTGCTGATACTCCGGACCAAAGATTGAATGAAGCATCTCGGGATTTAGTAACTTGATAACTGCTTCAAATCTGGAAAGGAGATTTTTAGGGTCAGTCTAACACTCACAGTGTGCCTAAGCCAGTAGATGCCAACCGAAGCCTTGCTGGTTTTAGGCATGTCAACTTGGCTGCCCCGTGAGGGGCAGGAGGTGTTTACAGTGGCTGCTTGTGCACTTCCCAGATCACCATAGTGAGGCGCTCCTGCCCAGTGTGTGTGTATTTGCCTCCTTGTTCAGGGAGTTTGGGGGAATAAACCTCAGTCAGCACAGGGCACATCACAGGCGCTCATTTCTCTGCCTAACCAGATAGCAAGTACTTTTTGAAAAGGGGTGGGGAAGTTGGTCAGGTCCAAGTTGTGGCTGCTGATACAATATATGATTTTAAAAATTGCTGATGAACCATTTCAAAACCAAGACAGATGCAGAAGGTTTTGGTTTTGCGTGGTCTTAACTTTTTATGTCATCGATCCCCTTGTTTGCCTCTTAAACCATTGTACCCCTTTTGAGAATGTTTTGATGCTTAAAAAGGATTTTAAAGGATACCTGCTATATTGCAATAGTTACCAAAGTGTTAAAAAGCAAAAGTATAAAAGTCAGTGAGAAAAGAGGCAGCTAGGTGGTGCAGTGGCTAGAGCACCGGCCCTGAAGTCAGTAGGACCTGAGTTCAAATCCAGCCTCAGACACATAACATTCACTAGGTGTGTGACTTGGGGCAAGTCACAACCCCTTTTGCCTCACCAAAAAAAAAAAAAAAATTCAGAAAACCGTAGCTAGGACTGGTACAGACCAGGAAATGCTTTCAGGTTGCATAGGAAGTAGAAGGGACTCTGGAGATGGTGGGAGAAAGTGTCCTCTACAGACCTTTCCTCACACCTTTATGGCTTTTATTTAGGTGGTGCTAAAAGCTACTTTGAAGTTAGATTATGGTAAAAAGTTTTTTCCTCCACTTTTCTGCTTCAAAATTCAAACAGCTCACCTCTCCCCAATTTTCATGGTTTATACTCAGACACTTGGGGTCATCTGATACTTCTTAAGCCACCTTTCAGGGTTTTTCTCTTCTGAAGATGATAACAGCCTAGCCTAGCATTTAAAGCTTATGTTAAGATTTTCAAAGTGCTTTTCCGTAGTAATCCAATTGATTCTCTCAACCATATCGGGTAGGGCCTATCCTCATTTTACAGAATGGGAAACGAGGCACAGAAGCCAAGAGAATTGCCCAGGATGACAGAGATAGTATACAACTCAGAACCTCGACTCCATCCTGGGCTCCATCCACTACTCTACCTGACTTTCTCCCTCTAGATCAGTTCATTTGCTTTTTCAAGTCCAACAACATGGTGGCAGGATCTGATTGGGCATGGAATGATGGGCCATCTGTAGGATACTTAATCCATAGAGTGGTTGGGAGACCCAAAGAAGGTGTGTATAAGACACTTAAGTGTCTAACTCTTAAAAGGTTTGGGTGTCCAAGGGCATTAATTATAATGGCATCTGAAATTAGGTCTCTGGTTGTGTAACATAAAATGGGGACAATAATAGAACCTGAGTCTCAGGGTTATTGTGAGGACTAAATAACATAACGTGTAAAGCAAATCTTAAAATACTATAGAAATGGTAGCTATTATTAGAGGCTATTGGTGGCAGCTAGGTGGCGCCATAGTGCATGGAGTGCAGAGCATGGTGTTGGGGAGACTCACACTTCTGAGTTCAAATGTGGTCTCAGATACACACCACTTGTGCGACCCTGGGCAAGTCTCTTAATGATATTTGCCTCAGTTTCCTCATTTGTAAAATGAGCTGGAGAAGGAAATGGCAAACCACTCCAGTGTCTGCCAAGAAAACAGAGTCACGTAGAGTGGAACATGAGTGATGGAACAATTCTTACAGGCACCTGGATAGATCAATGGGCCTGGAGTTCAGACACTTCCTAGCTTTGTGACTCTGGGCAAGACATTTAACCTCTATTTGCCTCAATTTCCACAACTATAAAGGTAAGTGTAGCCAGGTGAGGAATAAGGTGATGTCTGGTCTGAGCTGGGGTCTCTCCTAAATGGAGGTTTGGAATTCATGGCCCCAGAGTATAGGATTTCAAGTCCGAGAGACTGGGTTTTAAATGCCACCACTGCTATTATGTGACTAAAGGAGAATCGCTTAGTTTTCTCATCTCTGAACCTCAGTTTTGTCATCTACTAAAATGGGAAAGTTCAATGAGATAACCTTTAAGACTGCCAGCTATAAATCTATGGTCCTACTATTATCTCCATGCTACTACTCTCCTTTCCCCACCAGGGTTACTTGAGTATCTGAGAGAAACCTGAAGAGATTCATTAGTTTAGGTTTTGTCATCCTACAAGTAGCAAGTGGCTGGAATTCCTGTGTACAAAGTCAAATCCTTGAGGAGAATTTGTATTTGATTAATGTGTGGGTTGGGACAGAGTAACCTTCTAAGATGTCTTGTTGGTGTCTTGGTGTCTTGTCTTTGAAGAGATAAGTACTCATTAGAAGTTGAAGCTTTCAGAAATCTCATCCATCTTTCCACAGTATCTGAGAGATCAGCTGAGAAGAGTTTCCATTTGGGGGCTAATCACTAATTTGCTTTCTAAGCAGAGTTTCTTCGTATGATTTCATCCCTTTTGACTTGACACAAGAAGAAACTTTCTCCTGATGACAGCTGTCCCCAAATGGAAAGATTTGCCTCAGGAGGTGGTGGGTTGGTTCTCCATCACCCAGGGTCTTCAGACATAGGCTGGATGACCATTAGATCATGAAGGAATTCTCATTCAGGTGCTGGTTAAACTAAATGACCTCTGAGGTCCTTTTCAACTCCAAGATTCTGAGACTTGAAAAATGGAAGCTGTCTGCCATGCCTGGAGAGCATAGGAAATTAAATGACTGGTTCAAGGTTATATACAGTTGGTTGAGTGGTCTGAACCAGGTCTTTTGACGAAAGGACCCATCGAAGTCATCAAGAGAGTGCTATAACAGCTCTTTTTGTGGTGGCGAAGAATTGGAAATTGAGGGGATGTTCATCAATTGGGGAACAGCTGAATAAGTTGTGGTATGTGGATGGTAATGTGCTATAAGACAAGCAGGCAGATTTCAGAAGAACTTGGGAAGACTTACATGAACTGATGCAAAGTGAAGTGAGCAGAACCCGGAGACATTGCGCACAGTGACATCAATACTGTAGGATGATCAACTGAATGATTTAGCTCTTCTCAGCAATACAATGATCCAAGACAATTCTAAAGGACTCATGATGAAAAATGCTATCCACATCTAAAGAAAGAACTGATGGAGTCTGAATGCAAATCAAAGCATACTATTTTCACTTTCTTTGTCTTTTTTCATTTTTTTTTCTTTTGGTCCGTTTCTCCTTTCGTAACATGAGTAATATAGAAATATGTTTCACGTGATTGCACATATATAATCTATTTAAAATTCTTACTGTCTTAGGGAGGGGGAAGGTGAGGGAGAGAGGGAGAAAGTTTGGAACTCAAAAATTTTTTAAAATGATTGTTAAAAATTGTCTTTACATGTAATTGGGGAAAAAATGCTATTAAAAAGAGAAAAAAGCACTACAATCTCCAAAGTGGGGGCCCAAGATTTTTCAAAATAGGCATCTAAGCCCAGATGAAAAAAAATGTAGGCATTGTATAAATCTCAAAGCATCATATATCAAGTATTATTAGATGAAGAAAGAGCCTTCTAATTTGAATCTATTCATACATGAATATTTAAACAGCAGCTCATGTTAATTTACATGCTGCTTTAAGGTTCGCAAACTCCTTTATATACATTATGTAATTTGAGCCTGACGACAACTCATTATTATGATTATTAAGCTCATATTTCCACGTTTTTTTTTTTTGAGGAGAAAACTGAAGCTCAGACAAGGGACTTGCTCTGGGTCACCCAACTGGAGAGTATCTAAGATTGGTTACGAACTTTGAAGCCCAGCACTGCCCGTTTTATTCTGTTGCCTGGTAACACAATCCCCAGCCCTGAACTGTCTATGAATTACTTTCCAATCTCCTAGTTCTTTGACCTTTCATTTCAATATGCTTTTAATGTCCTTATCTTTATTCTTTGAGTCAGCTCTTAAAATCGGGAGATATTTCCTTGAGTTTATAGTTTTAAAAATTAAAATATTTATTAAACATGTCAGCCTCCATTTTTTCAAGTAGTGGTAATATAAAAATTACGTTTAGCAAATCAGTAATGCTAAACTAATGATTAAACATGCAACAGAAATAGTAAGAACCTAGGAAACAATAGTTATATGCAATAATAACTTATGAAATACTATTTATATGCAGTAATAATCTTTGAAGTAATAGTTATGTATAATTACGATGTATCAAATATAAGTAAAATAGGAAAATCAATTATTAAGCTCCTACTATTGTTCTAGGAGCAAGTACAATGAATGAAGTAATTCCTACTTGATGGGGTGGGGAGGAAGGGGGGTTGAAAATGAGAGAGAATATCTATAGGAAAGAGAAAAAAAGTGCAAACCCCTCACTGTAAGTCCCTGCTTGCAATGGGTTTGTTTTAGGTTTGACCTTCATGTATAGTGAAGGTGGGGTGACCTGTTACTAGCTCATTTTCCTTGTTAGTTCCTGAACAATCAAGAGGCATATTTGCATATTTCCTTATTAATTACTTAAATTGCAACATCTCTCAATCAATTCTGAGCCCTACCCTAGTTTATTTAATAAAGATACTTTATAAAAAAGTCTATGGGAAAAAGTTATTTCAGAATAAAAAAAATAAATTGTAGAAATTTCCCATAGGATTTTACTTATATCATCGATGGCTGTATCTATATATAACTTTCTACTTCCCTCATCCTCCTGCTTACATAAACATCAAGGTTACTGATTATAGTACTTATTAGCAGTGTAACCAACAATGACACAGAACAGGATGGTTTATACTATATGGGCTGTGACAAGTATCACATCCAAAGTCACCTCCAACCGTCAACAGTTGCTAACTTCTCAGCTCTGCAAATGTAGTCCTGTCATTTAGTTCTCTCAGGGTAGCAAAATCCCTTCTCAACAATTCTGTTTATTTGCAAGATAAACTTTATATTCTTAGCAAATAAATTCTTTTCGCCTGTTTTCTCTATATTCTCTTCAGCCATCATAGTTAACAATCCCCTCCAGAAGAATGGTGAAACTGTCTCCACATAGAAAGACACTGTCCATGGTCCTGTTGCCTCTTAATGAGCCACTAGACTAGTAATAGTTATTTGTGGGAGAGCCTATTGAAATTGGTGGTAAGTGATCATATACTCTGTGTGTGTGTGTGTGTGTGTGTGTGTGTGTATAGTTGAGCCGTTTCAGTCATGTTTGACTCTGTGACTCCCATTTTGGGGTTTTCTTGGCAAAGATATTGGAGTGGTTTACCATTTCCTTCTCCAGCTCATTTTACAGATGAAGAATCTGAGGCAAACAAGGTGAAGTGACTTGCCCAGGATCACACAGCTAGTAAGTATCACAGCCTGGATTTAAACTCATGAAGATGAGTCCTCCTGACACCAGGTCTGACATTCTATCCACTGTACCACCTACCTGTATATAGCTATAGATACCTATATATCTGTATCTATGAATTTTTTTTGGGGGGGGTGGTGGTATGGGCAGAGAGACACAGTATAAGGGAAAAGTTCAGTTGGAGGAGCAAGTATGGGGTTGGGGCTAGAAGGAGTCTTGGAGGGTGAGTTTAGGCCTTAGGGAGATGAAGCGTAGCCAGGCTCCTAAAAAGGGTGGTCCCGGGGAGGAAGTCCCCAATGAGGAGAATAAGACCAAAGGTTGTACTTCCTTGTTGGGATAGTGATTTTTCCATCCTTGAAATTATTTAAGCAGAAAGTGACTGATGACCTGTCAGGCATGCAGCAAAGGGGTTCATTCTCGGGATTGAGAGGAGGGCTGTACTAGCTAGACCTCTGTGGTCCTCTGCAGTGCCATAATTATATGGCTGTAACTTTAGATCACGGATGACAAGGCAGAGGTGGGAGGGAAACATCTGCCATGAAGGAAGGTTCATAGTTTATAGTAATCCCTTGATCAGAATATTTAGTAATTCAGGACAGTAGCCCAGAGAACTGGGTTTAGATGTCCCTTTTGTGGCCGTCTTGTGTGGAGAGAGTTTAAAGACTACCCTGTGGAAGGAGAGTCCTGCTTTGTGTTTCCCTAACTTCCATATTGTACCGATGGATTGGCCTGTACAGATGTTGCCATGGAAAGGTCACTGTCTCCTTTATTTTATAGTTCAGGTGTTTTTGGATCTGAGATGGGAAACCTGCAGAGATCCTTTCCAAATATCCAGAGTCAAAGTGGTGGTGGTGGTGGTGGTGGTGGTAGTAGTAGTAGTAGTAGAAGCAGCAGCAGCAACATCAGCATCAGCAGTAATAATAGAAGCAGCAGCAGTAGTAGTAGTAGTAGTAGTAGTAGTAAAGTCATAGTGGTGGTGATATTATTAGTAGTATTTGTATTAGTATTAGTAGTAAAAAAGTAGTAGTGGTATTAGTAGTAGTAGTAGTAGCAGCAGTAGTAGCAGTAAATAATGGTGGTGGTATTAGTACTAAAAAAAGTAGTAGTGGTATTAGTAGTAGTAGTAGCAGCAGTAGTAGTAGTAAAGTAATAGTGGTGGTGGTATTATTAGTAGTAAAAAAAGTAGTGGTGGTATTAGTATTAGTAGTAGTAGCAGCAGTAGTAATAATAATAACTCACATTTACATAATGCTTTAAGGTCTGCAAAAGCACTTTATATTCATTATTTCATTTAATCCTTTCAGTACACCAATAAGCTAGCTACTATTATTATCCCCATTTACAGATGAATAAACTTAGGTTGAGTGAGGAAAAGTGATTTACCCAGGGCCACCCACCTGATTAGAAGCAGGGAGGCAGGGCAGGCAATGTGGTGCAGTGGTTAGAGTGTTAGATTATTATTATTTTTTTAAGTGTCAGAGGACTGCCTTGAATCCCAGCCCTGCTGCCCACTGGCTCTGTGACCTTGGGCAAATTTCTTAGCCTCTCTGGGCTTTCATTCCTTCATCTGTGAAATGACAGGGTTCAGTTAGGTCAGAAGTATAAACCTGAGTACTTGCCAGGCCAAACTCTCCAGTAAGATCTGAACTATATTAAAATGTAAGTGGAAAATGTTTATCAGGATAAATAAAAGTACAATACAACACACGTAATGTGAATTTGTGGCTTCCTAAGTGAGCCTGCAGATCACAGTTGGATGCCACTGATTCAGATCATCTCCAAGCTCAGATTCTATGATTCCCCAGAGCCCAATAGGAAGGAGAAATCAGTTGTTGTTATCTTTGCAGCTTTTGATCCTGGTCAGCAGAGGGCGCTGTGAGCCCATTTTTAGTTTAAGGTTTGTACCCTGTGGGCACTTACCAGCAGGTAGTTAGGAGGAGTAGGAGAAAAGGAAGTTATAATAACAATGGTGGTGAGGATTTTGGTGGATATCTGCAAGTTGCTGTTTTCCAAGCCTGCTTGCACCAGTTATCTCAGTTGGTCTGCACTTCAATCTTGTGAGGCAGGGCAGAGAAGCTATGGTTATTTCCATTTTTACAGATGAAGAAACTGAGGCACAGAGAAATTGAGTGGCTTTCCCAAGGCATTACAGAAAGTGGTGGAGTTCAGATGGGAGCTGAAGTCTTCTGATAACCAGTGTCCTTTCTTTGTTGTTATTGTTGAGTTGTTCACTTGTGTCTGACTCTCCATGACCCCATAGACTTTTATTTTTATCTGTGGGGTTTTCATGGCAAACAAAGTGGTTGGTCATTTCTTTCTTAGTGTGTCCCTATTTTGCAGATGAAGAACTGAGGCAAATAGGGATTGTGACTTCCCCACTGTCACACAGCTAGTAAGTGTCTGAGGCTGGATTTGAACTCAGATCTTCCTGACTCCAGGCCTGGTTCTGTATCTACTGCACCACCTAACTGTCCCAGTGTCTTTCTACCATTTCTTTGGTCTTGAATTAATTCCTCAACCAAGCTGCTCAGAAGAGCATGTAGACTTTATTTGACTTCATAGTTTTAGACGGTTATCTAGTTCAATCCCCTAATTTTACTGATAAAGGAACTGAGTATGGATAACTGAAGTGCTTTGCCTTAAGGTAGTAGGTGGCTATGGCAAAATTCGAACCTTTGTTACCTGTCTCTAAACTCAGTACTGGTTTCTATGGTACCCATCCTCTTCCCTACAAAAGCCATAGGAAAGAGGAAAACATCTTTGCCCAGGTGAATAAAGCAGAACAATTGACCTCATTGAGACTTCCCAGAGATGCTAAGACACTAGCTTTTTAACAAAGAAACAGTCCTCAGATAGGATATCTGTAGGCTTTCACATACTCTGGGTAAATCAGTTGTCTGGCTCTCAGATACATGCCAAGTAAATTAAATATATGGCCCTTGACACGGCAAAGACTATCAGTGTCTCTTTAAGGCTCCAAGTTACAAGCCGTGGAAATGATCTCCTGTAGGGACATTCTTTAATTAGAGAAATGACATTTTATTTCAAGGTTTGCATTCTGTGGCAGTGACTGGAATGGTAATAATGCTGATGTTATTAGGAGGCATCGCTGCATTGGAAAATATGCCTGCTTAGACGGTAAGCAGCTATCATTCTGAGGGGAAACAAATTCACATCTTATTAAGGCCTAATTGGATTGCTAATGTGTGTCACCTGCCTCCCTGAGCTTTTCTTTGTGCCTGACCTTTGACTGCTTTGCTAGGCTTCACCGGCTTTCAGATGGGCTGGGGATAGGAGCTGCTTTGCCAAGGCTGGCTTGTGTCTTGTGCCCCCAGACCCTCTCCTCAGTGCATAAGGAGGTGTGGGGCTAGAACAGGTTTGGGAAGCATGGCTTCTCTGGCTTGAGATCAGTTTCCTGCAGAGTTAGTGTGGATGATAAACTTCAACAACCACTTATGAAGCCCCTGCTTTGTGCAGAACATGATGCCAAGAGCTAGGGTTGACACATCAATATTTCAGTGGCTCTGTGACCTTGGCGATGTGGATGTGCCCTTCAGCGGGGCCAATGGCAACCCATCTGTGTCTTCTCATCATTTGTAGCTCTGTAGTTCCCCTAGAGATGCTCTGCAGAGAAGCCCCTAGATGTGCTGGAGCCCTTCCTCTAGCCCCCTAGATGTGCTGGAGCCCTTCCTCTAGCCCCCCAGATGTGCTGGAGCCCTTCCTCAATCTCACCAGATGCGCTGTAGCCCTTCTAGCCCCCCCAGATGTGCTGGAGCCCTTCCTCAATCTCACCAGATGTGCTGTAGCCCTTCCTCTAGCCCCCTAGATGTACTGGAGCCCTTCCTCTAGCCCCCCAGATGTGCTGGAGCCCTTCCTCT
>NW_020945237.1:227335-255683 GCF_900497805.2 Vombatus ursinus | reverse complement strand
CCCTTCCTCTAGCCCCCCAGATGTGCTGGAGCCCTTCCTCTAGCCCCATAGATGTACTGGAGCCCTTCTTCTAGGTCTCTTAATGTTATGTTCTTCTCCCCTTCCCTAGTGTGACATGTGGCTGTCTTGGCATTGTTCCTTGCTATTGCTACCTCACCATCTTACCTCCTGTTCCTATGACATTTTCAACATCACTTCCTGGGCACTAGTCATTGCTGATAATTTGCTAGAACTTACCAGCACCCTCCTTTGTCTTCATTACCCTTGGGGTAACCTGCATTTACTGGGGGAGGAACAAGGATTAAATAAGGCACAATTACTGCCCTCATGGAGTTCATAAGCTTACAAGGGAATACAATACACATACAAATAACTGGAATTAAAAAAAGATGCACAAAGGGAGCAAATTCTACCAATATTTATTCTTCTATTTCATTAATTTGATTTCATTAGTTTAAAGATTTAGCTATCAGTAATCACAAACACCTCAAGACACAAAGAACTTCTAAGTTTATGTAAATTTCTACCACATACAGTGTCTAAATATGTTCATATACAGGGTGTCCCAAAAGTCTTAGTATAGTTTTGAGCTATTAAGACTTAGAACTGCACTAAGACTTTTGGGACATTCTGCATATATATAGGTATACATATATGTGTGTGTATATACACACACATACACACATGTGTATATATACACCACATACATATACACGCACACGTGGTGTCTGGAACATAGTAGGTGGTTAACAAATACTCGATGGATTGATGGGGCTTTTTGGTATCTGCAGTCCTGTGACGAGTCAGTCTTTGGGGGCAGCTTGGCACTGCACACCCTGTGGTGGTGAGTTTCAGTCTCAGCTCTGCCTCTAATTCTCCACATTTCAGTTGTCTCTGTGAAATGGAGATAACGGGACTCTGTGTCCCACTTCACGGGAATGTTGTGAGAAACGAGCCAAACTGGCAGCTTCTTAAGGCGGAGTCCACTGACATAGGCCAAGCCATAATTGGTTTGACTCTGGGCCAGATTTTGGACCCAGTTTTCTCCCAAGGATGTAAGGACACGCTTGCCTCTTCCGTTGTCCCCATTCAGCCTTTTCCTTCCTTCTGGTAGACCCGGAACATGTGCAGCTCTGTTATGTAGGTGAGTTGGAGGTCTGCTTCACCATGGCAGGGGGCTGCTTCTCTTTCTACTGTTAATCTTTTAAAAATCCTATTTATTTGTGCAACTAGGTGGTGCATTGGATAGAGTGCTGGTCCTGGAATCAGGAAGACTCATTTTCCTGAATTTAAATCCGGCATCAGACACTTACTGGTTGGGTGACCCTGGACAAGTCACTTAACCCTGCTTGCCTCAGTTTCCTCATCTGTAAAATAAGCTAAAGAAGGAAAAGTCAAAGCACCCCAGTATCTTGGCCAAGAAAACTCCAAATGGGGTCATGAAGAGTCGGACATGATTGAAAAACAACTGAACAACAAATAAATAGAAACCTCATCTCTATTTTACACGTTGAACACTTTCTTAGAACCACAATAGCAAATCCCAATGAAAAACACCTGGTATAGTGACTTCATATGAAGAGGCACGCACCATCCTGCCCTAGTGGTCCCCAGCCACCCTGCTTTGAGGAAGAAGGTAAGGTATATTATCTGGTCTTTGGGATCATCCTTAGTTTTCCAGTTACTCAGAATTTGACTTGTAGTGATCTTTTCATTTTTATCGTTTTAATCATTGTGTGTGTTGTTTTTGGTTCTGTCTACCCTGCCCTTCACCAGCTCGCACAAATCTTGCTTTGTTCCACTAGATTTCTCATATTCCACAACTGATCTTCAAACGAGCTCTTGTGATGGGCACCACGGCACCAGTGCCAATCAGTGCTTTAGGGATTTCAGCTAATTAAGAGAGCAAGGTCTCTGCCTGTCTGTTTGCTGAAAATAGTAGCCAAAGGTAGTTTGTAGCCTGGACCCTAAAGGAGCTGGTCTGTCAAATTAAAGAGAATATATTCCTTAATATCCATTATCAGATTGCTGTTTTGTCAGTCATTGAGATAAATGTCACGTGCGTGATTTTCTTTGGAGCAACCGTGGCCAAAATCTCTGATGTTTTGGGGAGATTGGAGGTTCCATCAGGGAGTATATTAGGCAGGTGAGGTAGGGGAAAGAAATGAGCACTTATATAATGCCTACTATGTGCCAGGCACTGTTGTTGTTGTTCAGGCATTTCAGTGGTTGTCAGACTCTTTGTGGCCCCATTTAGGGGTTTTCTTGGTAAAGATACTGGAGTGGTTTGCTATTTCCTTCTCCAGCTCATTTTACAGATGAGGAAACTGAGGCAAGCAGGGTTAAGTGACTTGCCTAGGGTCACCCAGCTAGTAAGTGTCTGAAGCCAGATTTGAACTCAAGAAGATGAGTCTTCCTGACTCCAGGCCTGAAGATGCCTATAGGTACTGTGCTAAGTGCATCACGAATGTTATCTCATTTGATTCTGTCAGGTAGATGCTGTCATTATCTCCATTTTACAGATGAGGAAACTGAGGCAGACAGAAGGTTAAGTGATTTACCCAGAGTCACACAACACCCAGCTGCCTAATAGGTAGGCTGTGAAGAGAATCAGACTGTATAGTGTATTGGGAAAAGCACAGGCTTTGGAGTTAGAGAATGTGAGTTCAAATCCTCTTATTATTGGTGTGATTTGGGGCAAACTACTTAACCTACCTGGGCCTGTTTCTTTATTCGTAAAAGAAGAGATTGGACTAGACAGTTTCTAGATCTAATCTATGAGTCTGTGATCTTGTCCCCATTCTAGTATGAGCTTTCTATGGGTCACCTAGGCTGCCACATGCCTGTAATCCCTGACACCTGGGAGGGTGCTCTCTGCACAAAGTCTGGCATCAACGTGGTGAGTATCTGGGAGTGGGGGAGGGCACCAGCTTGCCTGAGAAGGGGCTGAACTGGCAGAGGTTGGAAATGAAGCAAGGCAAACCTCCTGTGCTGATCAGTGTGGATGTCAAACCTATGAATGGCCTCTGAACTGCAAGATTAGGTGAGATAGGGAGACCCAGTCTCAGAGAAAACAAACAAAAAATAAACCACAGTATAGGTCATTTTACCTCTCTGGACCTGATTTTTCTTACATATAAAAACACGGGAAAGATAATGGCCTCCTTCCCTATCTCACAAGAGGTTTTTGATGGATAAAACAAGGTAACAGATTGGAAAACACTGTTTTTAAAAGGGAAGGTGCCCTTCAGGCGCTGGATAGCATTACTACTATGTTACCGCATGAACATCCTACTTTGGTGGAAGGTCTCAGACCAGACAGTTAGAGGGGAATTAAGATTCATCAATGGAGACACAACCTTATGAAGGCCAATTAGTGAGATCCTGGAGGGAACCACAGGGAATTGTTTTTTAGCAGTCTTGCAAGGAAGACATTTGAAGTGACTCAGCTGGAGGGGAAGATTTTTGGAGATCTAGCACATGATGCTGGTGCAGCTGAATACAAATTGGTGATGCAAATGGTGGGGAGTGGGGGGAGTGAGTTAGCCAAAATTCCTAGTGCTGAGGTTATTATATCAGTAGTTATTATATAATATGTATTATATACATTATACCTAATAGGGTACAGTGAAGAATTGGTTATATTTTGCTTCTTCTTCTCTTTTTTTTTTAGGTGAGGCATTTGGGGTTAAGTGACTTTCCCAGAGTCACACAGCTAGTGAGTGTTATGTGTCTGAGGCCAGATTTGAACTTAGGTCCTCCTGACTCCAGGGCTGGAGCTCTATCCACTGCATTACCTAGCTGCCCCCAGTGGTATTCTTTATCATCCTGATATGTCTTTTTGTTTTCCTTTTTTTTTTTGGTGAGGTAATCAGGGTTAAGTGACTTGCCCAGGGTCACACAGCTAGTAAGTGTCGAGGGTCTGAGGCCAGATTTGAACTCAGGTCCTCCTGACTCCAAGGCTGGAGCTCTATCCACTGCATTACCTAGCTGCCTCCATGATATGTCTTTACTAAGGTAGGTTACAGTAGTAAGTACAGAAAGTGTCCTAAATTCCCCAATTAAAGAGAATGTTTAGGGGAATGAGGAGAAGGGGAAATTCTAGTTAACTGAATTTTCTTGCTAACCATTCATCAGAAAATCTTTGTTGAAATTCTTTCTAAAGTGTATCAATCAGCTTTCCTACCTTACTAAGTACAATATATATATATTTGTATATGTATATATATAGATATGTATATATGTGTGTGTGTCTATATATGTATATATATATATATATATATACACACACAATTTATTCTTACTAATTGGTACAGTAGTAATTAGGACACTGTATTTGGAGTCAGATGGCTTGAGTTCATGACCCATTTCTGGAATTTACTACCTTTGTGCCCTTGGAGAAGTAATTTGCCATATTTGGGCTTTAATTTGCTCATTTGTGAAAGGAAGAGAGTAGAGGAGATCACCTCTAAACCTATAATCCTGTGAACATCCTTATTTCATTGTAGATATCAAAGGTACAAAAAACCTTACTGAAGTTGTACTAACTCCATGACAAAGAGGGAAGGCTTTTTCCCCCCCTTTTTAAATGGAATTCCTGGAATCAGTTTGTTTTCTTGTCATTTGCTTTTTTTTCTTAAAACTCAAGGTCGCTTTAATTCCCATTCATTGAGGGTGTGGCAGCAGTTGGGGTTTTGGTTAATTGAAATTTCACTGCACTGAAGTCACCTGGGACTTTTGCCTCTGAAATCTTTCATACCCTTATTTTTTAAGCATGGCAATAAAAATATGGAACCTGCTTTGAGCTAGAATGGAGATCATGGAAAGAGAAAAGAATGAAGAGTTGGGAAATTTATCTCCAAACCTCTTTGGAGTCTCAAGGAGGCAGAATAAAAGGCAGGTAAGAGTGGAGGATGCCTTTGTGAATTTTGAGTGCCTGGAGTTCCAGGTGGGGCTTGGTGCCTTAGAGATACCTGGATGGTTTAATCACTTGTGTCTATATGAAAAGTAAGGGTTCAGAGCATGTGACGCTATGATGAATGGTAATGGATTCAGTGTGCAGAGACAGAGAGGGACAGAAGGATTGAGGTCTAGAAGGTTCCTTCTGATTGACAACAGACTCCTGGCTTTGATCAGTGATGTTGAACCCAAATAGAAATGGGGCTCCTAATCTGTACATAAGGGTCCCTACGCAGCGAATATTAACTTAGTTTTAAAATGTAATGTTATCTATGTCTCATTGTATTTGTATTTACTTTGTTAAATTTCTCAATTACAATTTTACCTTGTAATTTCCCAACTCCATTTTAATCTGGTACCCAGCACATGTGGGAGTGTAGCCCACAGAGTGTTTGATACCTCTGGCTTACATTACTGAAGAGTCTGATAGAATGGGTTAGGTAGCCCAGGAAAGTTTTTACTGCATGCAGACCAGGAAAGAGAGATTGTGGGCCTGCCTGGGGAAGGTTTCTTTGAGTTTTCATTCATTCATTCATTCATTCAATCATTCATTCATCAAATATTTACTAAGTGACTACTATGTGAAGAACCATCTTCCTAGAGTAGGGAAAAATATAATACTTGTCAGAAAGCTTGGTTTCTAAGTCCTGGTCTTTTCTATTTACTAACTTTGTGAAGTTGGGGAAAAAATCACTTACTGTCTCTGTGCCTCAGTTTTCCCCTCAGAAAAAGGAGAAGATAATTCTTGTCCTATTTACTTCACAGAGTTGTCAAGATCAGATGAGGGGTTGTATGTGAAAGTATTTTATAAATGCAAACCGTTGACAACTCTTGGGATCAGGAAGAAGCAAGTGCATGAACTCAGTCTTGAGAGAATCTGGAGATTCTAAGGAGGGGAGGGGAGGAGCGAGGACATGCCAGGCATGGGCAAAGGCAGAGGAGGGGAGGGGTGAGTTTGGAGATCAGCAGCTTCGTGCCTTTGGCCGGAACCTAGGGCTCAGGGGATGCAGGGATGGCAGATATTGGCCATGACACTTCCAAAAGGGGTCAGAAGCTTATCAAAATGCAATTGGGAAATAGTTAACAAAATTAATAAAAATACACTAGATACAGATAATGTTAATATGTGGTTTTCTAAGGCAATACGTGGCCTGCAGGGATCTTTATGTTTGACCCTGTTTCTATTTGAGCTTGACACCCCTGGGATAGAGCCAGTTTGTGAAGAGCTTTCATCGCCAGAGTGAAGTTTGTCTTTCTTTTATCCTAGAGGTGATGTAGGGGGACACTGAGGCCAGGGCGTGACGTGGTCAGACTAGTGCTTCAGGAAGATTATTTTGGTCACTGTGGGGGATGGTCTGGAGAGGCCAAAGAGGGGAAGCCCACAGACTGGTTAGGAAGCATTAGCAATACTTCAGGTGAAACTTCTGATCTGCTGTAGGAAATGGCAACAGCTACCTGTTTACTTCTCTCTTTCTCTTTCTCTCTCTCTCTCTCTTTCTCCCACCTCAGAATTTTTATACACACACACATACATACACATAACCATATACATGTATAGATATATACATGTTATATATACACATCTGTATGAATTGTATATATATAATTCTTATGAAGTTCTTAATTGATGCCTTCCCTCCACCTTCTCTTCTTTTTCCTCCTCCTCCTTCTTCCCCACTTTCAAAGAGTTTAAACTCTAATGGGGGTGGAAAGTAGTGATATAACATTTGCATAGATGAGTGAATGCAGGATCTACTGAGGAAGGAGTGAGCATCAAGCCCTAGGGGAATCAGGTGTATCTTGGTACAGTCTGGGGAGGAATACATTGCAGCTATAGAGAACAGTTTCTGAAAAAAGCCAAGAGATGGGAGATGAAATACCGAATTTATAGAATCGATTCGGCCGGAGCATAGTGTTAGAAGGGGAGATGCATGAGATACGTCTGGAAAGGTAGATTGGAGCCAGAGGCTGTAAATGACCTTTACACCGGGGAGTTTGTCTTTGACCCCAGAGGCAATAGGGAGCCACTGAATTTATGATGAGGGCATAGACCTGTATTTTAGGAATATTAATTTGGAAGCCATGGAGAGAATGGATTGGAGAAAGGTGCGGGGAAACTGATTAGGAATCTATTTCAATAGTGCAGGCAAAAAAGGTGATGAGCCTGAACTGAACGGTGGCCATGTAAGTAGAAAGAAGGGAACAGATGTGCGGGAGGTTATGGCGTAGAATTAATAAGACTAACTGGATATGAATGAAATAAATGAAAAAGCATTTGATGAATGCTTACTTGGTGCCAAGCATGTGCTGAAGTTTGGCTTGATGTTTCCTCCAAGAGCAGGAGTCTTTTGAATTTTTTAAAATTGCTTTTATTCTGAATTTAATGAACACCAAAAAAAGAGATGACATTTCCCTATATGAAGTAGAGTAGAAATAGATAATATGTGATACCAAGAATCTTTATTTATTATGTATAGTTTGCTTTTTTTAAAAAAATAAAAATTCACCATATTACTTTCAAAGTTATCTTGCTCATTGGTTTTAATTTCTGGACTTACACTCTTTTTTGTGCATTTTAAAATATGCTTCAATAGCCCTCTTATTCTTTTCTCTTTTTTTTTTTGACAATACATCACTCCCTTCTCTTTTCCATCCCCAATTTTCCCCACACAAAGAAAAAAGAGAAAAAACACAGTCCTTGTAACAGGTAACCAGGGTCAAATGAAAACAAAGCTATAATTTTCCACATTGAAAAATGTGTATCTCATTCTGCATCTTGAGTTCATCACCTTTCTGTCATTAGATCGGTAACATACTTCATATCAATCCTCTGGAATTATGGTTGGTCATTGCATTGATAAGACTTCTTCAGGCTTTCAAAGTCACTCATTTTTACAATTACTATTTTACAAATTCTTCTCCTGATTCTCACTTTACTCTGCATTAGTTCATTTATGTCCTTTCAGGTTTCTCTGAAAAGTCATTCCTTACAGTGTAACAATATTCTATTACATTCATGTACCATAATTTGTTCATTTCCCAATGGATGAGCATTAGTTTCCAGTTCTTTGCTAAAACAAAAAGAGCTCCTTTTAGTATTTTTATGCATATGAATCCTTTTCCTCTTTCCCTGATTTCTTTGGGGCTATGAACTTAGTAGTGGTGTTGGCAGGTCAAAGGGTATACACAATTTAGTGTCTTTTTGGTTATAGTTCTGAATTTCTTTTCAGAATGGCTGAACAATTCACAGGCTGGAACATTCTACCAACTGTAAACCAGTGTTTCTACCTTCTCTCTTCCTCCTTCCCCCCAGTTTTCATCGATTTTTTTTGTCATCTTTGTCAAACTGATAGGTATAAAGCAGAGCCCTGGAGTTTTAATTTGCATTTCTTTACTTGTGGAAATTTTTTCACATGGCTTTTGATAGGTTTTATTTCTCCATTTGAGCCTTTTTGGTAACTGGGGAAAAATCTTTTCAGTAACTTTCTCTGTTAAAGTTATCTTGCTAAAGCTATGAAAGGAATTGATTCATATTTATAAGGACAAGAGCCATTCCCCAATACATAAATGGTCAAGGGTATGACTAGGCAGTTTTCAAAAAAAAAAAGAAAGAAATCCAAGTTATCAATAACCAAATGAAATAATGCTTCAGTTTGCTAATAGAGAAGTGAAAATGAAAGCAATTCTGAGGCACTGCCTCACTTGCCATCAGTCACAAAGATGCCAAAAGAAGAAAATGACAGATGTTGAAGAGGTTATAGGAAAACTGTCACACTAATGAATTGTTGGTAAAGCGGTGAATTGGTCCAGCTATTCTAGGAAGCAATTTGGAACTATGTCCCCAAAGTTATTAAATAGTATATACTCTTTGACACAAAGATATTACACTAGAGATTTTTTTAAAAAGGACTCATATAAATAAAAATATTCGTAGCAGGCTATAGGTAGAAAAAATAAATGCTTGTAAAAACTATTAAAAAAAAGAACTGTTCATATCGTTTGATTATTTGTTTAGGAATGTCATTTTAATACTTTGAATCACTTTCTTATGTGTCTTGGTTATCAGACTTTTTCCAGAGAAATTTATTACAAAATCACCCTCCCCCCAAGTTAACTGTTTTCTTTCTCACTTTAGCTGCACTGATTTTTTTTTGTAAAACTTTTAAGTTTTTTTTAAAATCGAAATTGTCCATTTTATTTTCTGTCATCTTCTCTATCCCTTGTCTGGTTATGAACTCTTCCCCTATCTACAGTTGCAAAAAGTATTTCCTTTGTTCCTCCCTTAATTTGTTTGTGGTATGACCTTCTATATATAGGTCATATCTCCATTTGGAGCTTATTGTTATAAGAGGCTGGTGACTTTGCACAGCCCTTCCTCACTTAAATCCAATTCGCTTGCAAGTCATGGCATCGCTTTTCTGATGCCATGGTCCTCTTCAAGGACTGAGGACAAAGACAACAACATTCTTATATAAAATGTTGGATTAATGGATGAAGGATTAAACCTAATTTCTGCTACATTGTTTTCCTACTTACCCAACAGTTCTTGTTGAATAAGTGAATCCTTACCTCAGTAGTTGTGGTCTTTAGATTTATCAAATAATATATTATTAGGTTTTTTATTTCTTTATATTGTATGCCTAATTTGTTCCACTGATCAAATTTTCTAACAAAAATAAATAGGAAAATGGAAAAAACAAAGGTCATTGAAGAATCTTTGGAAAAAAAATACACAGAAGAGTACAGAAAGAATCAGAGAGAGTCATAGGCAAGCAAGACAACTTTGGAAGTTACATGCTGAATTCATCATGTATTTAAAAAGAAAAGCATGCTGCCCATAACAGAGATCCACAGTTTCATGGAAAATCCTCTTTTTCTCTATATTTACATGTTTATTTATATTTATATATGAAAATGCCTATTTTACTTGGTGTTTAAGTTCCAACTTAAAAAAAAAGTAAAAATGAGGCAGTCCTTTCAAATGATGCTAAATCATTAAATTAACTTAGATAATATTGTAATTTTTATTATATTGGTGACCTTCTTGAGAGTATGGACTGCTTTTTACCTTTCTTTGTATCCTCAGAGCTTACACAGTGCCTGGCAAAAAAGTAGGTGTTTAATAAATGCTTATTCCACTTATTTAATCTGTCTTTGTTTCTGTAAAGAGTGTTTTGTAGTTGTGTTCATACAGTTACTGTGTGTTTCTTGGTAGGTAGGCTTCTAGACATTTTATACATTCTTTAGTTATTATAAATACAATTATTCTATCTCTTCCTGCTAGTTTTTGTTGTTAATTTTTTACCATGTTTTTTTATATTTTAATTTTTAAGATAGTGTATTACATTTGTAGTATTTCTAATATTGAACAAATCTTCCATGACTGGCATAAGCATGCCTTGGCTATAACATATAATCTTTTTGTTTGTTTGTTTGTTTGTTTCTTTTTTTTTTGGCAAGGCAATCAGGGTTAAGTGACTTGCCCAGGGTCACACAGCTAGTAAGGGGCCAGATTTGAAATCAAGTCTTCCTGACTCTAGGGCTGGTTTTCTTTCCACTGTGCCACCTAGTTGCCACCATATAATCTCTTTGATATATTACTAGAGTCTCTTTGCTAGTATTTAAAATAAAAAAAATTTAAAAGCCTTAACACATAGTCAGTTTTTGTAACTGTCTTATTTTCAGTTGATAAGCATATGCACTCTTTTCTGTCCCCATTCACTAATTATCAGACATCTATTATATCTAACTTAAAAATTTTTTTCCAGATCTTTAACTTTCTTGTTTATCTTTTGATTAGATTTGTCTAGGTTTGATAAAGGTACAATGAGATACCCAACTATTATAATTTTACTGTATTTCTACAAATTGATTAACTTTTTTTAGATGCTCTGACATTTGATGTATGTATGTATAGGTATATAACATTGATAATAATTCATTTTCTTTTTAAATTCAATTTTATTTTTATTTTCCATTCCAAATTATCTCCCTCCTTATCTCTCTCCTCCCCATTGAGAAGGCAAGATATACAAAACCCATTACAAATATGAAGTCATGCAAAATAAGTTTTTACATAGCCACATTAAAAAAAACCTAAGAAAAAGAAAGAGAATAAAATATGGTTCCATCTGCATTCTGAGGTCATCAGTTCTTTATCTGAAGGTAGATACCATTTTTCATCATGAATCTCTGTAATTGCGGTGGATTACTATATTAATCAGAGTTATTAAGTTTTTAACAGTTGATTATCTTTAGAATATTGCTATTGCTTTATTGTTTCCTGGTTCTGCTCACTTTACTTTGCCTCAGTTCATATAACTTTTCCCAGGTTTTTTCTGGAACTATCCCCTATATAACTTCTTTCAGTACAATAGTATTTCATCACATTCATGAATTATAACTTGTCCAGCCATTCCGTAGTTGATGATCATGCCCTCAGTTTCCAATTCTTTACCACCACAAAAAGAGCTGCTAGAAATATTTTTGTGCATTTGGGCCTTTTCCTTTCCTTTGATCTCTTTGAGGTATAGACCAAGATGCAGTACTGCTGGGTCAAAGAGTATGCTATGTTGAAGAGTTTTTTGGGTATAGTTCCAAATTGCTTTCTTTTTTTCTTTTTAGATTTTATTTTTGTTTTCAGTTCCAAATTCTGTCCCTCTCTCCATACCCTTTCCCATGCATTGAAAAGGCAAGAAATACGGCACCAGTTATACGTATGAAGTCATGCAAAACATATTTCTACATTAGCCATGTTAAAAGAAAGCAAGAAAAATAAAGGAAAATTATGCTTTGATCTGCATTCTGAGTGTATCAGTTCTCTCTCTGGAGGTGAATAACATTTTTCATCATGAGTACTTTGAAATTGTGGTGGATTATTGTATTGATCAGAGTTACTAAGTCTTTCAAAGTTGATTATCTTTACAATATTGCTGTTATTGTGTAAACTGGTCTCCTGGTACTGCTCACTTCAATTTGTCTCAGTTCATATGTTTTGCCAGATTTTTCTGCATTTATCCCCTTCATCATTAATTTTCTATTTTTTATTTATAATTTTTTTTTAGGCAATTGGGGTTAAGTGGCTTGCCCAGGGTCACACAGTTAGTAAGTGTCAAGTGTTTGGTCTGAGACCAGATTTGAACTCAGGTCCTCCTGACTTCAGGGCCAGTGCTCTATCTGCTGTGCCACTTAGCTGCACCCCCCCTCATCATTTTTTACACCACAATAGTATTCCATTACATTAATATACCATAACTTTTTCAGCATTTCCCCAGTTGATGGATATCCCCTCAGTTTCTGATTCTTTCCCACCACGAAAAGAGCCACTTTAAATATTTTTGTACATAGGAATCCTTTTCCATTTTCTTTGATCCCTGTGAAGTATAGACCTTATAGCAGTATTGCTAGGTCAGAGGATATGCACAGTTTTATAGCCCTTTGGGCATAGTTCCAAATTTTTTTCCAGAAGCGGTTGGATTAGTTCACAATTCTGCCAACAGTGCATTAGTATCCCAATTTTTCCACTTCCCTCCAGCATTTGTCGTTTTCCTTTTCTGTCGTGTTGCCAATCTGATAGATGAGTGATGGCACCTCAGAGTTTTCTAAATGTGCATTTCTCTAATCATTAGTGATTTAGAGCCTTTTTTATACGACTATAGACAGCTTTGATTTCTTCCTCTGATAACTACTGGTTCGTATCCCTTGACCATTAATTAGTTGGGAAGATATAATTCATTTTCTATGGTTATAAGCATTAATGCAATTTCAGTTTATTTTTTTAAATCGTGTCTATTTTTGTTGTTGTCTTGGCTAAGATAACGACTGCTACTGAATTTACCTGAAGCACAGTAGATTTTGTTCCAGGATAAGGGTCATGTCTGCCACAACCTCCCACATGCCTTGTACTCTCCTTGGCACCAGAAAACAGAATAGGAATGATGGCGGGAAGTTTCAGTGAGGTGGATTTAAACTTGTTACAAAGGAAAAAAATAATGATTAGAGATGTTCAGAAGTAAAGTGAGCCGCTTTATAAGGTAATGAGTTCTTTCTCTTTGGATGTCTTCAGATGGAGGCTGGGTGACTATTTTTGGGGGGAGACGCTAGAAGGGATTTCCATTCAGACATGGGTTGGGCTAGATGGTCTCTTAGTTTCCTCTATACTCAGATTTTGTGAACCTATCAAAGTCACATTGGATTAGACTGATATCTTCTCCAGGTCAACACTATGTTTCTACGAAGATCATTATGTAGGAGAGGGTTGCAATCCTCCTTACTGTCCCCAAAAAGTAATTTACAACAATAGACTGTTGGCTAAACTAACTTATGTATCTAAACTTGTCTTTAATCTACTTATATTTTCAGTTTGTAAAGTTTCTCGGGGGCAATGATTTCTCATTGCGCAAAGTAGGACTTCCTTTAATTCATCCCTAAACTATTCTTCAAAAATTTTAGGAATATGAGAGACAGCCCATTATAGAGGAGAGGGCATTGGTTCAAGTTACAAAACTTGGGTACAAATTCCATCTCTAGTGCTTATTCCCTCTGTGACCTCCAGCAAGGCACTCTATTTTCTGAAGCATTAGTTTTCTGCTCTGTAGAATGAGGGGGGTTGGATTAGGTGACCTCTGGAGTTCCTTCTAGCTTTGAATCAATGATCCCATGGCCCTTGACTTCCACTATTGATAAACAACCCTATGCATTTCTGATTCAGGTATTTAATGTTTTGTTAAGACTTAATATTAGACAGCAATAATAATTATACATTTAGCAATTATTTACATTTAAATGAATTAATTTCAATGCATAAAAAGGCATAATTTTTTGGTTACTTGCTCTAAGTTTTCAAAAAGATTTGTTTCCCATTCATTCTCATTCATATTTCTTCCTTCATGGTCACTGTTAATATGTGCTGTTTTTCTACCTCTGCTTTTTTTTCACTTTGCATTATTTCCTGAAGGTCTTTCCAGATTTCTCCATTTTCTCCATACTTGTCAGTTTTAATGCTTCATCATATTCCATTATATTAATGTACCACAATCTATTCAACTATTTCTGTTTATTGTTGAATAGTTCTTCGTATTTTGCCTTTATAGATTGTGATCCAAATGTTTTTAACCTCTCCTTTTTAGCTATTCGGTTTCCTTTGAGCTGTCCTTCTATGTAATATGTTCTAATGCTACCAGGTGTGTCTTTTTTTTTTCCCTAATGGCTGTTTCTGTAGCAGAGGACTGTGTGGGGCCAACAGCAGGGTGCCCACCTTTGTCTTTGTAATGAGCCCAACTCAGGAGCTCTGATGTCAAACTGGTGAATCATAATCTAATGATGATTCATTCTTTTTAAAAAAATAATGAGAAATTCCCTTCTCATAGAAACAGCTTTCATTCCAAAAATAAAAATCATTGCAGCTTTTATTCATTAAAGGAAAAGTACAAATTGAAGTTAACAAACAGGAAATTAGGGCTTTATTAAATGAATGAGAGAAAGATGAATAAATCAAGGCAAACACATCCTTTTGAGGTTTTAAGCCAAATGACTCCATTTCTGTGTAAATGACTTCATTGCCAGGTGAATTATTGACCTTAAAATGTAGTTGGATGCTGTGAAAATAAGCAAAAACTACTTGAATGGGAGATTTATTGCTTGCCCACTAATATGGTTCCTACTCAGGGTGAACATCTCAGAACTACATGCCTCCCTCATATAATCATTTTCTCAGGGCATTGTTTTGCTTATGAACAAATGATCTCTGTATTTTGAAAGTTGCTAGATCTTCATTTAATAGATATATACTAGGTGTTCAGCACTGTGCCACATGCTATGACTGATATAATGAGCAACAGTATAGTTGAGAAAAAGAAGTTGAGCTGAATATGGCCAAGAATATAAAGTTAAATCAATGATTCTGATCAGGCTTAAGGCTTCTCATCAAAAAGAAAATAAAAAAAAGAAGTATTGGGCTTTTAGTTGCCAAATTGTGCAGGAACTCGACTATGCAGTTCATCTGAAAGCCTTGGCCTAATAGATGACTGTGTGATGGAATTAGTAGTGGACCATTTAAAACTTGCTGGTTATAGTTACTACATATCAGGGCTCCAACCATGCCGTAGGAGAAGGAGGTGCTCAGAAATATTCTTGGTCCTCTCAGCCTTCTATTTTGGCTTTCAAGTACCAGTGCGCCCACAGCCTTGCATCCTTCCCATTTGGGAGAATCCTTCTCTTCATCCCTTGGTGGAAGTTATTGGGTAAGTCACAATCTCTTTGGATCTTGGTTTCTTCACCTGCAGAATGAGGGATTGTACTAACTGGTCTCTAAGTTCTCAAGTCCATGAATTATGTCTATTTGATGTTACTCTAAGGCATATTTGGTGTAATATTTTAAAATTGTCATAAGATTTTGGAAGACTGCTACCCTGGGGGTTGGGAGAGGGGCAGTAGAGCTCATCTAAGTGATGAATCAAGAGAGAGATCTTGGGGAAATGGGTAGAATTTGTAACAAACAGGGAAAGGCTAGATAATTGATTGACTCTGGCTATGTTAATCATCTCTGCTTTGGAAATGAGCTGAGAACTGAAGGTGTCTGTCCCTCTGAGAGTAAACAGGAACTTGAGTCGATGGTCCTAAAGGGGATACATGCAATGCTACAAATTTTTTAGGAAAAGTCATCGGTTTACTCAAGCTGTGAATATTTCCTAATGTGCTTGCTGGCCCATCTTGCCAAATAGATCGCTGGGTTAGGGCTCAAATTTAGAAAAGGGGGATAACTCCCAAAAGGTAACTAGGATGTTTTTTGCCCTTGTACTTTTGACATAAGGGTTGCATTTACCTTACAGCACTCAGCACACCTAAGGAATAATTTTTAAGTACAGGAAAAATTGGAAAAAGAAAAAAAAAAGCTCTGCACTGCTTAGCATTATCTAACCAATCTCAATTCCATAAATAGCTAGACTTGGGGCAGCTAGGTGGCACAGTGGAGAGAGCTTTGGCGTTTGAGTCAGGAGGATCTGAGTTCAAATCCAGCCTCAGACACTGGACACTTACTGGCTGTGTGATCCTGGGCAAGTTACGATTGCCTCACCAAAAAGCAACAACAAAAAAAAAGAACTAGGCTTGGCCACAATTTTGAAGTCACTTGACCAGTGGTTATTGAGTACCTACTATGTGCAAGATACTGGAGATGCAATGACAAAAATGAAGTGGTTCCTGCCCTCAAACAGCTTACATTCTACAGAGGAGAGGCAGCATGAACAGAAATGGATGTCGCTCAAGGAAAGTTAGAGAGGTACAGAATATGAATGACTGCTAGGGTGGGGTTCTGGTGCTCCAGGACAGAAGAGATCAGGGAAGGATTCCTGAAGGAAGGAAGTGATGCCTGAGCTGAGCCCTGAGAGAAGAGGAAGATCTGGGATAAAGGAACAAAGAGAGGGTGGGTGCATTTCTGGCATGGGAGATGGCTGATGTGAATCCATGGAAACAGGACATGGAGTGCTGAGTTCTCAACATTTGAATTCAGTCTTTTTTCTTAGGGCAGAAGCTTAGGGCTCTGTGCTTTGTCCTCCTTTCCTTCCTTATTCCCCTTTTCTGTCCCTTTCACCTTCCTTTCATCTCCATTCCAGCTCTTTCTGACAAATAGAAGAGGATCTGAGGTGTTACCTTGGGCAAATCCTTTGCACTAAGGTGTGAAGGACATAATGGTACCTTTCCTAGGGAAGGTGCACTGAGACCAGAATGGATTGGTAGATAATACTTGGTTTGGAGTCACCAAGATTTGGGCTTATATCCCATCTCTGAAGCCTATTTTTTTGTGTTACCTTGGGCAGATCACAACCTCTTTGAGCATCAGTTTCTTCATTTGTAAAATAAAGATAGTGATGCCTATAGAAGTCACATCAGAGGGCCGTTGAGTGGCATTGGTCTATAAATGTCATCATCCTTACTTGGGTTTCACGGACTCTTCCAGTCATAAACTTCAACTGAGCAAGC
Organism: Vombatus ursinus; assembly: GCF_900497805.2. Taxonomy (NCBI): domain Eukaryota; kingdom Metazoa; phylum Chordata; class Mammalia; order Diprotodontia; family Vombatidae; genus Vombatus; species Vombatus ursinus. The sequence goes on along the minus strand of NW_020945237.1, from coordinate 238,745 downwards.
TGCATAACACTGATAGATGACCTTCTTTGCTGTGGAAGGGAGAGCCTGATTGAGGGAAAGGCAGTAGCTGTTGGGAAGTTCCTGCATTGGTAATGGGAAGAATCATGTACAAACAAAAATCAGAAGTCTTGAGGCTCAAAAGCCAGAGAAGGTTAGGAGTGTTTCTTCTAAGGAAGAAACATGATTGTAATAAATGACACAGTGAAGCCTGTGGAAGGTAGTGAGATGCTAGGTATGGCTCGTCTCTAATAGATCGTTATGGAGAAAGAGCTCTCTCAACTTGGTGTATTCACAGCCATAGTTTTTAGAGTTGGGAAGGATTTCAGAGGTCACCCAGTCATCCATCCCCCTGTTACAAATGAGAAAACTGAGGTTAGAGACCTTGAGTGACTTGCCTCAGGTCATGTGGGGATTAAGTGGCAAGGCTGGGATTTGAATCTGAATCCTCTGGTCCCAACTTGATGCTTTTTTCCCTCTGTACCATGCTTCAGAAGTTCTTTGGGCGTATGTAGGATTTTATTCCAGTCATGCTTACCTGGCTTTTCCTTAAAGCTTTTTCTGAGCTTCATTGACCTGGAAAACTCTTGCTGCTGCCATGATTTTCCATGGCAGTGGCTGACTTTTAAGTGGTAGCAAACAAAAATTGAGGTGTCAGTTTTGGGGTGGAGGACATCTTCCCAGTGCCCCTCATATTTCATTGCATAGGTGCCTACCTACTCTAACTAGGTAAAGCCATTCCTAGACCCACATTAGATTGCAAGTTTCTTGAAGGCAGGGTCTGTGTCTTAATTCACTTTCATATCCTCAGTGCTTTGTGTAGTATCTCATACAGGGCAAGGACTTGGTGAACATCTGTTGAATGTTCATCTTAAACAGTGGCCACCGAACCTTCTATGGAAAAATGCTCACACCTGGCCATCCTAGAGGTGCCATTTAGCCAGACCTATTAATGTGTTTTTGATGTAGTGCAGTGGAAAATATTTTATGTGGAGAACCTAGGTTTGAATCTTAGCTCTGCTGTTCATTCCCTGAGTGATCTTGGGCAAATCACTTGCTCTCCAAGAGCCCCAGCTGGGCTGTAAAATGGGGGTCCTGGACTGGATAACCCTCAATGTTCCTTTCAGGTCTAAATCTGTGGTCCTGTGATAGTGAATGTATAATCAAAGGCAGTAGCAGAGGGACATGGAAATGGGGAGAGAAGGCATTTTATTGAACAGAGTACTGCTAGTCTCATACCACCACTGAGCTTTTTATTCTTTAGCCTCAGGAGAAATAGGAGATGGATTTAATCTTTCCTGCAAATGCCAGAAGAAATTTTTTTTAAATGGTTTTTGACGTCAGTTCACAAAATGGTTCTTATTATCACCCCTAGGATTATTTATTTATTTCTTAAAAAAAGAGGCACTGATATAATACTCTGACAGGCAGCCTGGCAAATTGATATAAATTTAACCTTCAGGCTATAGGACAGTGAGTGGCTAATGGATTTGAAAATTCCCTACAATGGAAAGAATTATATTTTTTGTTTAACAAACAGAGTGAATACAGGGGAGAAGGGATGTGCGTCTGTAACTTCTGTGATTATTTTTGTGCTTCTGTCTTTCTGTTCTTACATGTGTCACTCTTAGCTATATGACCTTGGGTAAGTCACTTGACTTCTGTGGGCCTGTTTCCCTTCTGTAGAATTAAGAAATTTTGGACTAGATTATCTCTAAAGTCCCTAGTTAGTAAGGGATGTGATGCTGGACATATCACTCCATCTCTCTCATCTAATTAATTTCATCTAATCTATCTCTCCATCTTCTCATCTAATAACAACATCTATAATAGCATTTATATAGTGCCTACTATGTTTTAGACATGGTGCTCAATGCTTTATAAGTTCTTTATCAATTGATTCTCTCAACAAACCTGTGAGATAGGTGTTGTTATTATCCCCTTTTTAGAGATGAGAAAACTGAGGCAAATGGAGGTTGTGACTTGTCCAGAGTCACACAGTAAGTGTCTGAAGCCAGATTTGAGCTCAGGTGTCCCTGACTCCAGGCCTAATGGTCTATCTATTGTATCGCCCAGCTCCCTGTAAAATGAGAAAACAGGGCTGGAGGATCTCTAAGGGCATTTCCAGTTCTAAATGTGTAATTTTATGATCCTATGAGTAGATGAATTAAAAAATTCCTGTTAGTGCTAGCATTTTGTGATCTATGATTCCTTTAGTCTATGATTCTGTGGTCCCTTTGTTCCACAGGGATGTAATTTTCTGATTCGATGATTCTCTGATTTTCTGTGATTCTAGGCCTGGACCTTTTAGCTATGTGACCTTGGCTCATCACATTCCCACTTTGGCCTTAGATCACACAATTCCACATGTCTGTGATTTTATGTTTCTGTGGTTCCTGTGGTCCATCCCTTACTTGCTCTCTGGACTTCAGTTTCTTCACGTGAAAAGTAAGGTGAAGGTTGGGCTAGCCCAAAAACTCTGTGAGTCTATATGATTTTATGAAGTCAAATGACTTCTGTCCATTCTGCAGGAAGGAATATCTGTCTTTTTCATCTTAGTCAAGCATTGGCCAAACCAAAGTCTTCAAAAAACCAAAATCAGGTGGAAAAGCCCATGATTCTGTAATGCTAGGGATCATATCCCAGCTGTATCCCTTACTGACCATGAAACTTGGACAAATCAATGTTTTCTATTCACCTTTTATTATGGTAGCTTACATTTATAAAGTATATATAAAATTACAAAGGGATATATAGATATGTGTACATGTATATATAGGAATGGGTGGATATATACATATGTATATATTTTTTCTTACTACTTTTTCATGAGAACATTGTGGTAGTGGAGAGACTCACTCAAGGTCACACGGGTAGTGAGGAAATGAGCTGTGATTTGAACCCAGAGCTCTTTACTTCAATTTGAGGGCTGTTTCCACTCCACAACGTTGTCTCTATAGTCCAAGATTCTTTCATCCCACAGTTCCATGGTTCTTTGGTTCTGCGGTGGTAGTCCCAGACTGGGGCTCATTGACCGTCAGAACCTTGGTAAGTCAGTCACTCTGACTTTCTCTGTCTTTGTTCCCTTCTCTGTAGAGTGAGGGGGTTGGGCTAAGGTCCCCTCCAGTTCTGACATTCTGTGCCAACATTTTCCTGATGCTGGGTGGTTGCTCCTTCCTTCCCCGCCATGGTGATGCTACTTCATCTTTCTCCCTGTCTCTTTCACCCCGTGTAATATGAGAACTAACCCCACCCAACACTAACATCCTGTGTTTTTGTGATTCTATGGATGCAGGTTGGAGAGGACCTACTTTAGAGCATGTGGTGATGCCCAGTTAGATATTGATGGGGTTTCCAGAGGTTGGTCTGTGAACTGGCCTGTGAGATGGCACAGAGTCAGAGCTGAAGAAGGAGAGCAGAGAGCTAGTCCTATGCCCCATGCAATCTGGGTGCTTCAGGTTAAAACTGGGATGGGTACTTGATGTCCCTGAGATATCAGTGCTGATGCTGGACCCTTTCTCTCCTCTCCTAGACCACTACCCCCAGCACTTCTTCCCCCAAAACTGAGGCTATTGTAATCTCCTCAGATAAAATATAAGATCTTCAAAATCAGGGATTATTATTATTATTATTATTATTTTTAGTTTTTTTTTTTATCCCAAGCACTGAGCACAGTGCCTGGCACATAGTAGGAACTTAGTAAATGCTGACTAATTGATTGGTTGATTGATGGAGGAGATAGGGTGGGGTGATATCTGTGTTGGTGAAGGCAGACCCTTTGGACTCCTTTTCCTCTACCTCTGGTCACAGGAGGATGTGTTATATAGCAGAAGTTTGTCCCCTCCATGAGCACACACACCAAGAATGGCCAGTCTCAGGCCTGCTCCCATTTCCCAAGGATGGGAATCTCCAGAAATCCTAGAGGTATGAGCAATCACTTTAAACCTAGAGCAGCTGAACCTAAAGGAGCAAAGAAGCAGACACATGGGAAGGGCCAGAGGTGGGGGGTGGGTGTGGGAGGGAAGGCACTGTGGCTGTGTTTTAAAATGAAACTGAATCATTGTCCCTCAGCATTTCATACTTTGCTGCAACCTGGACTAGAGAATAACAAGACAAACACATTGTAAAAAAATGGGAAGTGCTCAGTCTAATGGGAGGATTATACGTGGAGGAGGTGTTGGGAGGACGCAGGTAGGAGGGACGCGAACTTAGAACCGCTGTTCTCCACTCTAGCTCTCCCTCTTGGTCACTGTCCTGGGTTCCCCTTTCCCCTTCCAGGTGATGACCTCGGTGGCTGGAGTTGGGACTGAGTCTTTCCAGGTGGGGCTACTCCAGACCTTGGACCAGGGGGTTTGGTTACTGCCAGGCACAGGCTAGCTGGTAGCATCATTCCTCTGCCAGAGCTAATATTCTTGGTGTCACCCTCCTCTTTCTTCTTAGGGTGGTTTTGATGATCGGATTTTGACTTGTTTCCTCGAGACAAAAAAATTTAATGGGAGAGAAGAGAAATAAATAAAAGGATTAAATAACATAAGAATCAGTGCATCATTCCCCCCACCTTTTTTATTTTCACTCCCTCCTCACACTAAAATAACACGCTGGTGAAGTTGTTCACTCCTAGATCTGTTTAATGAAATAAAGCTCAACACACTCCCCTGGATACACTTTGCATGCTACATACATGCTACATACATTTTCAACTCCCATTCATACTTTTTTATCCATATTCATCCCTTCTCATAAATCCTCCACAGCGGTGCCCACCCCAACTGCTCTAGGCTTCCCCCTGTATCTCTTGATATCATAGAGATGCCAGGGAATTCTACATTGTCTATTGTTTATCACATGCTCTCATTACATGACTGGTTCATCTCCTGGTCCTTGAGTCCTTTTCTCTGGTCCTATGATCCATATGCTTTATGCTGCTTCTTCTGCCCAGTTCTTGTTTGGCCTACACATCTACCACAAAAATTAAAAATTGACATTCCATAATTCTTTCAAGTTTGTCAAGCATGTTAAATACGTTATCTCATTTGAACTGGAAAAATATTGACCCAAAGAGATGGACCTTTGTTTTAGGAAAAAGCTTGGGGCTTATTAAAAGCAATTGTTCATGTATAATTCAACCTGCTCTTCTCCTTTTCTTTACTTATGACCCTGCTTCACTGTCCTTCCACAATGCCTAAGAGCTATGCACAGACCCAGCTCTATGGGTTATCCATCCAACTGTATATTACAATCTGGAAAATAGACATTTCACATTCACTTAGCTTTTCCTGTGTGGGTAGTCAGGCTGAACCCTTGAGTCATTATGGATCTCATTTAAGAGTGTTCTAGAGCTTAATACTATCAGCCCAATGTTAGCAGCAAAAAGGAACATTAAGATGATCTCACTATCTATAGGGAATGATTGTTTAATTTGGACTCTATGCTAGCTATCCTCCAAGACAGTGGCAGACATCTTCAGTGAACATTCTACTCCTCATCCTATGCCTTGATTGATATTAATGATCAGAGGTTTGTCAAGCAAACATCTTTGTTGTTTCATCTTTCAAAGAATCTTGTATGATTTTGTATGGTGCAGCGGACACCTTGTTGAAGGAAATAATTTTTGCCTGAAGCAGCATTTGCTTTATCACATCGAGTACATTTTTGGTAGTCAGCAAGTAGCAAGCACAGTGAATCTTATATCTTCTGCACCTTTCAGTCAATTCAGGAACTTGTAAAGATGCGGCCTTCTGTGGAGTATTATAGGGTCGAACAAACAAACAAACAAAAAAGAAAATCATAGGGTCATAGATGTAGAATTGAAAGGGACATGAAAGGCCAAGTAGCTCAATTCCTTCATTCTACAGCTAAGTCTTAGTTAAAATCCTACTTTCTGCAGGAAGCCTTTCCCAATCCCCTTATTTTTAGTACCTTCTCTCTATTAAAATTATCTTTTATTTGTCTCACGTATAGTTTGTTTGTACGTAATTATTTGTACATTGTCTCCCCCCATTAGACTGTGAGCTCCTTGAGGGCAGTGACTGTCTTTTGCCTTTCTTTGTATCCCCAATGTTTAGTGTGGTGTCCAGCACACAGTAGGTGCTTAATAAATATTTGTTGACTGATTTTTTTACAAATGAGGAACTGAGGTTTGGAACAGTTAAATGCCTTGCCCATATTATAAGTGGCAGAACTAGATTTTAAACTGAGGTCCTCTGACTCCAAATCAAGCACTCTTTCCATTAAAATGTAATTTTTTTTCTCCCAATCACTCAGAATCTTTTCCTATTTTGACTACTGGGAGGACCAATCAACACCCTCAAATTTATATTGCTGCCTGTGTATGGCTGTCCCAGTATAGTTGTGTTTCTCATTTTTGATTACTTTAATGCTATCTCTATTTCCACTTAGAGTAAATAACATGAATCATGATGTGAAGAGATTGAATATGTGGTTCCACTGTCATTGATGGAAAAGAATAATTTGTTATAGAAATTCTGATGAATCTTTTACATTTTTTCATCTGTTGTCCTTCCAGACTTATCCTTAAATGCTCTTAGGGTCATCTGAGACTAATTGGGTCTCACCCCCAGCTTTCTATACAATTGTTTTTCCCTCCACTACTTTTCACCATTTTATGAGGCAACTGCCTCATATACTACTCATAATATTCCAACATTTTCCTTCTTAAGATTTTACAAATGAGTTAATATCTCAAACTGGTGTTGCCCTTACTTGCCATAGTTCTCTATTTGGCAGGGAAATTAAGTGTCTGATTACAGAGTCTCTATGCTCTTTTGGGTTTGTAGAAGTGATTGATTAACACAGATTAAGCTTTCTTAGAAAATAATAATTTTCTGTGTTGACTTCTTTTATCCATTTCCCATTTTTCAGTATTTACAAATAGTTTAAATAAATTTAAATGAACTTGTTTAAATAAGTCAGATTGATGTTTTAATTACACATCATGCCTCTTTTTCTCATTTTTGTTCTAATTTGGTATTGATTTTGATCCTTGTTCTAATAAGTTGGTAGTCTGACTACATAAGACAGCTGATGCAGAAATGACTCTTACATTGGTAACCAGCTTTTGTGTGTTAGATTACAATTAATTTCACCTTTGTTATGTCAGTTGGTGCTTGCCACCTAGGCAACTCCAATTTTTTACATAGAGAAGATCTGAGAGCCTTTTCAATTTTTATTCCTGAACCATATTATCAACATATTTTTCACTTTCCTCCCTTCTGCCCATCTTTAGAGCCATTGAGTAGTAAGTATAGATTGATTAATTTTGAGGAGCATATTGACTTCTTCATTGAATTGCTCTATTTCTTTATCCTTTGCAATAGATGTTATCACAAAAGCTGCAATTATCTTTATGATGATCTTTGTGCAAATGCTTATCAAGCACCATAACATGAGATGACTAAGAGTCTGTGAAATGATGTGTCTGTTGTCTTTGAGTGCATGATGAAACCAACTCCACCAATTCCTTTATTTGCTTATTTTGGGAAAATCTATGAGTCCTCTTTACATTTCGGTGCAAGTTCTTTTTGTCTTGTATTTCATTTGTGGCAAAGATGTTGAGACTAATATGCTTAATTTTTTTTTCATTATTATGTCTGCGTTTTGTAGGAAGTCTTTCCTAGTACCTCCAGCTGCTAATGCCTCCCCCTTCTAAGGTTACTTTCTATCTGATCTCTGTATGTATCTATTTATGTACATGCTATTTCCTCTATTAAAATGCAAGCTTCTTGAGGGCAGGGTCTATTTTTGTTTTGTCTTTGTATTCCAGTTCCTAGCACATAGTAATTTCTTAATAAAGATTGTTGAGTGATGGATTGGTCACTGGATAAGGATGTAACAGTGGAAGTGCCAACAGTAAGTTAATCACAGTCTCAAAGTTGTGATTCTTGGCATTGTCTGCCATCTTAGATCTTTGACAGTACTCCAGAAGGAATGAACGCCATTTTGTATTTTTCTTTTTTCCCTGGGTTGCCATGGCCAGTAGGGAAAGTAAGAGAAAATAAATTATTGCAATGTGTTTGTTTCATACTTGATACAAATGGAATAGGTGGAATCAGCCAATCAGCTTCCCAAAGCTCTGACCTCTCTCTTCATCTGTGCTTTGTTCAGAGGCTATATGCAGAGCCCACTCTGATTTCAACTTAAAGATGGTCCTGGGAATATTAGGATGAGCCCTTTATCCAAGTGTCCATGCACCTGAAAAGCCCATCTCCACTGAGCTGTTTTTTTCCTTTGTTTTGATGTGTATGGTATTAAAGAGGCTTTGGGAGTAGACAGGGTTAAAGCCATAATACCATGAAATGAATGGCATAGGTGCTTATTATGTTTTCTTGGAATTATGATAACATTTAGCATTCCAGGTAAACATATTCCAGCCTTGAGACTATGTTTAGAAATTAGGATAATTTCTGGGAAAGCAGAGCTGGAAGACACCCTGATTTATCCATATAAAGAAGGTAGTCATTCATACTTAAAAAAAATCAGCCTGCTATCCCTTACAGGGTTTACAATAGCTAGTGAAATGACTGGAACTAACCTCTATTTCTTCCCAGCTGGCACAGATTTGAATTAGCTGTAGATGAGAAGCAGTGGGGTCATTTGTCCTGAGGTGGCAGGAGAAGAGATTATTTCAGATTGATGTTGCCTACCTCTTCTCTCCTCTGGTCCTTCCAATCACCACCCTATTGATTTTCATGAGGTTGGGCTATTTTCCTTCATATTCGCTCCTGACCTGCCTAAGAATTATTAAACAATTGGTAACATTGTTTCCAAAAGAGCTGGCTGCTCGTCAAAGCAAGCATGACTGGTTGGTGTTTGGAGGTGGTGGAGAGTCCTGTGATGCCTTGGGATGATCAGGTATGTCCTCATGAGTTTCAATTACCACAGCAGATGTTGTCTTATCAATTGAGTATTGATGTCTGGACCTAATTGAGTTGGCAATCTCTCATAGATTGTAATAATAATTGGCTACCAAGCCATGTTTTGATCTTGTAAATTTCCAGGCTCCTCCTTCTCCCCTCATTGAAATGTGAATGACTGTTGAAAAGGTTCTATTTCTCCTTCCCAAGTGCTTCCTCTTCAAGGATCTGAAGGCAAAAGGGTGCTCTCACAGAGCAAGCAAAAGCAGTCCTTGAATATGCAGGCTTTAAGCTCACTACCTTTCCTACCTGAGCTTATAGTCTATTACACTTTAGCCAAACTGGGACACTAGTGGTTCCTGGAATTGAACATTCCAACTTCCACTTCCCTGAATTTATACAAACCATCCATCATACTTGTAAGGTACTCTTTCATCAGTTTCACCTCTTAGACTTCTTATTTTTTTTTCAAGGCTAAACTCAGCTTTGGTGCCACCATCTTCATAAAAATTTTCTGATCCCCTCAAGTTGTTAGTACTCTTTCCCTCCTCATATAACCTAGTATTTGCTTATCTGTGTGTGTGCGTGTTATATTTGCCCAGTAGAATGTCAGCTCCTTGAGATTAACAACTCTCTTCCTTTTTTGTCTTTGTGGTCCAAAGTGCTGTGCCTGGTGTGTAGTAGACATTTCAAAGATGTTTGTTGAGCTGAACTATTATTTTTTCAAAGGAGAAAGAAAAGTGAGGAAAAAAAGCACCTGGTTTTCATCTGCTTCTCTTCCTTTAGCATGAAAATAAAACAAAACAAAGAAAACCCCCTATGGAAGCTCTCCAAAGCCTCACTTTAGCTCCCCTATTGCCCCAGACCCCACAATCCTATTCTGTTCCCATGGAATGGAGGAATCATCTTTAGAGATCCCTGGAAACTCTTGAGCTGATTTCTCCAAAACCAATACATAAGGAAGGAGCTCGCTTTGCATGGTACATTTGAAGGGAGCTTTTAAAGACACCTGTGAATACTTTCTTCTTTCAACAGAGTCTGGAGTGCTTTGCTGGTTAAAGGGAATAAATAAATCAGGTTGTCTGTATTGAGATATATGGGTAGTTGAGAACGTGAGAGGAGAGAGGGATGTGGAACAGGAGGGAATGCGGGAGGAGTAATAATAATATCTGGCATTTCTGCAAAGTTTTACCATCTACAAAGCAGTTTGTGAACATCATGTCCTTGGGGCCTCACGACAATCCATTGAGGAAGAACTACTGAGATTATTATCTACATTTTGGAGACAGGAAAACAGCCTCCGAAAAGCTGAGTAACTTGCCCCTGGTCACACAAATTCTTGTGTCGGAGACAATATTGACTCTAAATCTGCCACTTTTTCCCTGATACAGCCGGGTCCTAATCAGTGTGAATATGTGGGTGCATTATTGGAATTCGCACGGCGTATGTCCAGTGAGTTGGAACTGCTCACCATATTTTTCATGATTATAACTTTGAATAGTTTGAATACTGTTGGCTACTTCGTGGAATTAATTATTTGCACTAATCAGGACCTAGTTATACAATACTAAAGTTTCAGGGCGTTGGGAGATCCTACATTCCCAAATGTGGTAACTCAAAGACAAGAAGAAATGTCTTAGGAGGAGGTGAAAAAACATCTAAATGCTTAAGTATTTACACTCTTTCTACATCTTAGCCATCTCCCTCATAAGAATATATCACTTTCCTAGCCCCACCCAGTAACACCCAGAGACTTTAATAAATAGGTGTCTCCACCCTCCATCCACTCCAGGTCTGAATGGAGTCAGAATTGAAAGGGAGGGTGGGATTCTAGTATTGCTTACCTTCTTCAGTGGTTTGGAGCTGGCTCATATTCTTGAAGTTGTTTGCGAATGTGTCCTGTAAGCTTTTCACGGCTGCGTTGGCTTTGATGCTTTTGCTGGTCTTCTCAGCTTCTCGGAGCTACAGGAATGATGACGACGACAACAGCAGCAGCACCAGCAACACCAATGGTGGTATTTTAGATGGTATTTTACAGTTTACGCGTTGCTTTACAAATATTATGTTATTTTAACTTACAACAACCCTGAGAGTTGGGTGTTAACATTATCCTCATTTAAAGATGTGGGAAACTGAGTCAAAAAAAGGCAAAATGACTTGCTCAGAGAAGATCTGATCTCGGATCTTTTTGCTTCTAGGTCCAGGACTCTATCCCCACTGTGTCACCTAGCTGCCTCATTAGTGACCTCTGTGATACAAATGGGGGGATGGGGCACAGACAATTGGGAGTAGGCGGGGGATGGTGAGATCCTGAAGAGCAGGAAACATGGTTTTATTTCTTTGATAACTCATTTGAAATATTCTTAAGTTATTGATGCTATGGATGGCTGTTATATACTGCTTAATAAAGGGAGGGCAGAAAACTACTTCATGATCGAAAGTTTTAGTTAGAAGTGAGGGGAAGCTCATAGTAGGCACTTAATAAATGTTTATTAATTGATATTACATATATATATAAACAAACACATATATGTAAACTC
>NW_020945237.1:195202-227325 GCF_900497805.2 Vombatus ursinus | reverse complement strand
GAGTTTACATACGTCTATCTGTGAGTGTGTGTATTTGTTTTCCCCAAGGTAATGTCCAAGGTACTAGAGATACAAAGCAAAGACAGGGATACACACACAAGTATATATATATATGCATATGTATATATGTGTACATGTGTGTGTATCAGTATATACATATGTGTGTATACTGATACGTATACACACATATGTTGCCCTCTCTTTGTATCTCTAGTGCACACAGTAGGCACTTAATAAATGCTTGTGGAATGGAGTGGCATAACATGTATCAAACGTTTTGTCAACCTTGACTTACTATATCAATGTCAGCTATTAATGTTAGACAAGGCAGATGGTCAGTTGGGAGGAAGAGAGGATGGACTGGGGTGGTAAACTATTTCTTGGTGTGAGTTGGGCTCTGGAGATTAAGCAATATGTTATCATGACAACATGCTTTCCTTGCAGTATTATTCACAGGATTAACTTTAATCAGGCTGAATTGCTGGGGTTATGAATTATCATGCATGCATTGTTTGTGAATTCATTGTAATTCCACTCTAATTTGGCATGAGCTAATATTCCCACTTGTTTTAAATCCTTACCATTATTATAATTAACCTCCAAATGCCCCTATATATGAATAAATGTTATTGAATAATGTAAGTGCTAATTTCTTTCTTTTTTTTTTTTTTTGATGCAGAACTTGTGATTTTGTTCCTAGGTGAGAATTTTAGTTAATTCTTTGATTTAACTCTAGGTGGTACAATGGATAGAGTATTAGTCTTGGAGTCAAGAAGACCTGAGTTCAAATCCTCCCTTGATGCTTATTTGATGTGTGACTCTAACACTTAATGTCTTTCAGCCTCAGTTTCCTTATTTATAAAATGGGGATAATAATAGCATTCACCTAACAGACTTGTTATGAGATAAATATGTAAAGTGATTTGCCAACCCTAAATTACTATATAAATTCTAGCTAAAATTATTATTATTAATAATATGTCTGGGCTCATGGGGCAACTTTATTTTGAAAATGAATGAATCCATCCCTGCACTCTACAGGAAGGAATACCCATTCTACTCACTGCCTGGATTTTCTTCCTCAGCTGTGTATTGGCTCGTGCAAGGCCTTTAGAAACAGAATTCAAGTAGTAGATAGCCAAGCTGCAAAAGATAAAAATGTGGTTTAATTACTTTTGGAATTAATCACAGATAAGGTTCAATGCTGCTCAGTTTCCCAAGGATCCAGGGGGTAGAGGCCTGGGGAATGGAGCTCTATTCTTTTGCTGAGAAAGAGGTACTTTTATTTCTCTAAAGCCTTTTAAAAATGGTTTCCATATTGGAGAAGAATATTATTAATTCTGAGTGGTAAGAGGTGACTGAGAGTGACCTGAGAGAGAAGAAGACAGTGAGTGTTGGGGGTGGGAGGCATGAAGGTGGGTGGTGTTTTCATTCCCACTCTAAAATTTCTAGAGTCATGGAGATTCATTCATTCATTGATTCAACAAGCATGTCTTAAACACCTGTATGCCAGGTACTATGCTAAGTGCTAGGAATATAAAGCAAGGCAAATACTTTGTCCCTCCCTCCAGGAGCTCACATTTTATTTAGTGGAAGAGCAGTACCCATGTTCTTAGAGCAATACCCTAACCCCTATCTCCCATGAAAGTTAGGCTAGCTTTTCTTTAACAGGTGTTGAAACTATCCCTGAGACTGGATCAGGTCAGGGGGACTAAAGGCTCACGCTGTTGATATCACTTCCAGGTGCTCTTGGCCAATGGCCCAAGATGGCTGACTCAGAGGAAAGAAAGATTCACTCAGCTGAATTAACTCAGGGCATCCTCAATGCCTGTCCTTACTGAAGATTCTTTTCCTTCTATGGCTAAATGTCTCCTTTGGATAACAGTCAAATAACCTACATGTATCTCATTTCATTCAAATATTGAACACAAACTACCAGGGGACTGGCTTGAATCAGGACCAGTCCAGAATAATAACATGATAGTAGCTAGTTTGGAAATGACCAAGGTAGAATTGGGTAATTGGTAGATCATTCTTGACTCACTGGGGATTCCTGCATTAAGAGGAAGAAATTGAGGTTGAGACAATAATTGACTTGTCCAAGGTCATAGAGCTAGTAAAAGGCAAGATTTGAACTCAGATCCTCCTGTCTTCAAGCCTTGTGCTCTAGCAACTCTACCACTTGACTTTCCCTGGTGACTTTGCTACTTCTGACCCCATTGCCTTTCAGTTTGTCCACAGGCCAGAATACGTATCTTTTTAGTTTAAATGAGATAATGTATGTCAAGCATTTTGTAAATGTTATTGCACTAATCAATGTGAGGAATTATTATTACTATTCCATCCATATCTCTTTTTTAAGGGTGATGAGTTTGGTTAGAAATGGCCCTGAGACAGGTGGTATAGTGGATAGAATGCTGGACCTGAGCATTGAGCATTCCCTGAGTTGGGAAGACCTGACTTCAAATTTATCCTCAGATACTTATTAGCTATCTGACCTTGGGCAAGTCACTTAACCTCTGTTTGCCTCAATTTCCTCATCTGTAAAATGGGAATCATAACAGTACCTACCTCCTAGGTTTGTTGTTAGGAGCAAAAGAGATATTTGTGAAGCATTTTGCAAACCTTAAAGTGATATACAAATTCTATTTTTTTTTAATCATTAATGTGACTAACAGGTTTGATTTTTCTAATTGAATGAGAGTGCTGGGATGCCGGCTTGTCTTCTGTAGACTCACATCAGGCATCTTTGAGACAACTGCACTATCCAAGAAGACAATAGGATTTTATATATGTACCTTCCTGTTTCCACATGCTTTTGATTTCTTCCACTATGGTTCTATACTTTGAAAACTTTTCATTCCATGTAGTTTGGAGGGGCTGTGGAAATTCAGTAGCATAACATCTATTAAAACATGGTTCTTAAATTTTTGTGGGTTATTGTCATGTCCAGACAATTGTGAATGACAATATCGTCTATAATAATGCTCCAACTTCAATCCAGTTCCTTTGTTGAGTTCACCAGGATTTTTTTGTGGAGTTTGTTGTTATTAATAATGTTTCCCCTCCAAGTAATTAAGTACTTCATTAAATTGCCATGTTTGAATCTGGAGACTTTCCCCAAAGGCAAGGTTGTCAGTGCTGTCATCAATTTGGAATGCAGTCTTCTGTTATCTGCTACATTCTGGGAGATTCACTGATGTTAAACATCGTGATCAAGATTTTTGTTTCTCAAACTCAATGATTAAGTTTATCCTATTTTTCTCACAGCTCTCTGGTAAGATAGGTAAATATTATGTCTGTTTTGCAGGTGGAGAGACTGAAATGAATAAGAGTTAAGTGACTTCTTCAAGGCTGCAGAGCAGTTTAATTACTGAACTACTTTCAACCCTTTGAGTTATTGGTAGCATTTGTACCCAACTCTTCTTTCTGCTGGGCAGCCCTGGACCTTGGTATGTACAACTTTTTCAAAGGATATGTTTAATAATCCCCCTCATCCCCCAGCATTTAAGCTAGTAGAAAGTGTACTAATGAGCTTGGAAGGCATCTGGAGGCTGTAACCTGGGATACATCTTTTTATTGGTCACATCTCTGGGTAAATTGTTACTAGAGAACAGAGCTGGGACCATGGTGACAGGAGACCCTCTCACTTGGTGGTCTTTTCTGCTTTCTGAGACAAAAGTGGTTTCATTTCTTTAGTCCAGCTAAGTTACTCTTCAGTGTATTTCTTCTCTTTGTTGTTATTTCCAGAGTCTAGTCTTTCTTTGGACTTGGGCTGATGCCATTTTGCTACCATGACTTCATTGGTCATTCAATCATTAAAGAATTACTGGGAAGTGAATCATGGGGCAAGAAAGGTTGGGATTTGTAAGAACTACTGTGTGCAATCTGGCCTCATTCTTTTATCTTTGAGGGCATTTCTACCTGGGGTGTGCTGTCCTTGGTACTGACTTTCCTGCTTTCTAAAAGGCTCTCAGCTGAAAATCCTGGAGGTGAACTTCAAAGTGGATAAAAACATTGTGCCTTTCAGTAAACCAACTGCAGTAAAACTACTGAAGACTTGGGAAGTAAAGGGAGGTTTGTGGATAGTCAGAAGTGTGGAGAGAAGACCGAGGGAAGTGTGAACTGCATTAGCATGCTCTTTGGATCTCTGGGATGCTGAAAGGGCAGAGACAGTTTACCTTTGTGTAAATGTGGGGTCACAATAAGAATGACTCTGGAAGAAGGAAGATTTCTCTACAAATAATAACAAATAAAGCTAAGCATAAATACTTAAAGTTCAAGGTCCTGGAGGCCCAATTCAATATAGACAGCTCTTGATTACTCACACCAAGAAAGGGTACCTTGGTGTGGATAATCAATTATCCCCAGGTAAGAAGCCATTTACATTTCTTCTGGTGTCATTGTAACTGTCTCTATCATGTTTTACTTAAACTGATGTTAGCATCTATTTGCATTTCACAAATATACACAAAGAGGTTGGCATACACGGGGGACCTGTGTGAGAGAAATAGGGAGTGGAGGGTGCTATATGCACGGGAAACCTGTTTTTTTCTTATCACTGTGGATGATCAAGACATGGTTGTATAATTTCGTTAGGACCTAATTTTCTCTGGGAAGGGATCCTATTGATCAAGTGCAGACCAAGAACAAAAAGATAAAGAAAATAAAACCTTCCATCCTTCTGTGCATAGTTCCAGTATAGGCTGCTTTCACTAGGGGAGGTGCCTGTACAACCAAGAGAAGAGTTGATTTTGGGAGAAGGGATTTTCATGGCACTAAAACAGGAGTATTTTGGTCACCACTATTTTGAATTCACCTCCTTCCCCTCGTATTTTTCTTATTCTCTGGTGAGAAATTCTTTGGGGATTGCCACAGAGGAGGCCAAATGCCTTCTTGGCTTTTTGGAGCTGAGAGAGAAATGGGTTTATCTAAAGAGTAGCTTGGGAACCAAGAATATGAGACCAGCAAACAGTTGCTGTGTCCAGAAGAACATCATAATAGTTACATAAGCTGCAGAGAAAAGACTAGAGAAGGAAGTATCATAAGGCACTAGCATGCAAGTAGACAGGGTCCACATCCAACTCACGCCATGAGTAGAATGGCAGGTATGATCAAGCCTGGGTTTGCTATATAACCAAAGATCTTGCTGACAAAGGTTGGGAAATCATTCTCGATGGTTTCCTGGATGACATCATACATTCTGTTTTTCCCGCTAGGAAGAAGAGAGGACTAGTCAGCCACACGTTCATTTTTTATCATCATTATGATTTTTTTGAATAGCAATTGTGTTCCTGCTGCTTAAAGTTGTGTTACTCCTGTCAATACAGAATAGTCAAGTCCCATTGCTAATGTGGCAGAGATACAGACTGTTTGTTCAAAGGAAGACTATTAGTGTAAAGCACACCTATAATGGAACATCAAACAGGATTTTTAGATTACATCCATCTTTTCTACTTTCCTTTCCCATAAACTCACGTTCTGCACATATCACAACACATGGTACTCTCAATAATCATTCTCTTTATTTGTTCTGTTCCTCCTTCCTTTTTCCATAATGTATTTTACCATTTTTCTTCTACCCTTGTACTCCCATTCTACCATTGGTGAGTTCTTCCCAGAACCTCCATTTTGAGGAAGGTCCCAGACAAGTGATTAATCCTTCACTCAGTAGACTTCACCTCCCTGCCTCAATGTAGCTGTCCTTGTCTACTCCTGCTTTTGAGCACCCTGTATGTACAATCTTCTCCCATTAGAATGTAAGCTACTTGAGGGTTGGGATGCCTTTCTTTTTGTTTGTATTTCTGTCTCTAGCGCTTAGCACAGTGCCTGGAACATGGTGACTGCTTAATAAATGATTGTTGACTTGACTTTCTCTAGCTAGATCTTCTCTTGATTCTCTTACAGACTTGTACTTCTCTGTTGTCTCAGTATATATTCATAAGTTTATGTCTTTACACTTCCTCCTTTTTGTTTATTTTAAAAATCTTATTTTATTTTGAAGCTACATGAACAAACATTAACATTTTAATACAATAGTTAATAGCTAATATTTATAAAGCTCTTTAAAGTTTGCAAAGTGTTTTATATATGTTATATCATTTGATCCTCATAATAACATTGTGAACTATTGTTGCTATTATTAGGTGCTATTATTGTCCATATTTTACAGATGAGGAAACTGAGGCTGAGAGAAGTTAAATGATGTGAATAGAGTCATACAATACCATGAGATGAATAATAGCATTAAAGAGATGGACTTTTACAGCAATAGAATATTTAGGATCATTGTAAATACTGCACCTTCTAAACTATGATCCAGCCTGATTTACTACAAAATTCTCTTGCTTCTTACTTGTCCATCTGCAAGGTCTGTCCAAAGTATGTATTTTGAGAGACTGCCTTGATGGGCTTCCTGCTCTGGAGTATGGTATAATCTGGGCTGTATGCATTTTTCATCCACTTTGTTTCTCTAGTGTGGACAGTGAAGTCTTTTGCATTGTTGTGGATTTCACTAAGGAGGCTTTGGAGTATGTTGGGGTTTGATATAATTAGTGAAATTGGAATTAAATATGCAAGTAGGAGTACTTGAAGAAACTCAGCATATATATGGAATCCTTCTGGTTGGTCATTGTGTTAGACATCTTCCATCAATGGCATACCTTTTAGGTGAATATATGTCTCCTTGTTTTATACATTGCTTTACAACTACACTTTTGCAGATATCTTCTTAGAAATGTTCTTTATTAATACTACTATCTCAATTATATAGAGGGGATAACCTATAATGATCAAGAAGTATGCCCTAGTTAACTTTATAGGGCTAGTAGTGAAACTGGCAGGGACCTGAGGCCTCCTGATTCCTTTGCCAGTCTTCAGTCCAGAGGCCTGGACTGCCCCTTTGCCTTTCAGCAAGAAGCTGATTATCAGGTTTGTGGATTTTTGCAGCCCTTTCTCTCTCCTCTCACCCCTATTCCCACCCCACCACCAACTTTCTATCACTTGGCATTAGAAATTCTGCAAGGCTATGGGCAGGAGATAGAAAGGAAGTGAATCAATCAGCAAGCCTTTATTAAATACCTACTATGTTCCAGGTACTGTGCTAGGCTCTGGGGCTAAAAATACAAAGAGTGTTATAATTTCTACTCATAAGGAGCTAACAGTCTAATAGAATGAAATGGCAATGAAATATCAATTAGTTTTTCCTCTTTGTTCATGATTTCAGCAAATGGTTAAATAGAAAGGTAGGCTGAATTTAAGGTCTAAAACAAGGTGTGGGGGACAGTAGTAGGTTTCCCTGCTCACTTTTTCCATTTCCTTTATTAGCACCAAAGATCAAGATTAGGCCACATTTGAATGGGCAGAATCTATGGTATTTTCTTACTAGGAATATCATGCCAGAAAGGCACAAAGTATGAGAGATATGATTTGTAAAATGTGTGCCTGCCTCCCTTCTCTCCACTCCCAAACACAGTGTAATCAAATTAAAAATGAATGATCAGAATCCAAAATATATTCTTGAAATCCTGATTCTGTCTCATATACAGAAGCAAATAAGTGTGCCCTGGAGTACAATAGCTAATTTAACAAGCCGATGACAGGGCCATTTCTTTAAGCCCTCAGCAGATTTCTGGCTAGTGCTCTGTTCATTAGCAAAAGCTCAGGACTACGCAACTAAAGATCCAATTTGTCCAGATTTGTTGCCTTCCTCTGACTCAGATAAGATGTTGTGTCTCTGCATCCAATTAGGACTTGATTAGCATGCCAGGGTCAGCCAGGGCCAGCAGGGCCAAGGCAGAAACATGGGAAGAAATGCTCTTGGGGCAGCAGAGGTGAACTGGGCTTGAGTCTGTAGAGCTTTTTCACAGAATGAGCTAAGCTCCCAGTAGTATTTAACCAAAACTGTGTCCTACCATCTCCCGCCCTTTCTGGTTTGTCCAACTTAGTGTTGACTTTACTGGAAGGTCAAATCCAATGGTGGATATGTAAATTCTGGGTACTTTCCAATAGTTTATAAATCATCCTTACCCCAGCCCACCTCAACCTTTCACTATGCTTTTATGGTTCCCTAAGTACTGTTGTGAGAGTAGGGTGGGGAGTAGAATGGAAACTTCCTGAGAACTGAGATTTTTCATTTTTGTCTTAGTATTTCTAGCACCTAGGACTGTGTCACACACACTGAAGGTGCCTAATGAGTTTTGTTTTGTTTATAAAGTAATAAAAGCAACCCTCTGCCCCTCCAGGACTCCATATTCATCCACATGGAATTTGTCTTCTATAAGGGAAAGGGAAGGGAACAAGCATTTTTAAGTGCCTTCTATGTGCCAAGTACTGT
This sequence comes from Vombatus ursinus, assembly GCF_900497805.2. Lineage (NCBI taxonomy): Eukaryota > Metazoa > Chordata > Mammalia > Diprotodontia > Vombatidae > Vombatus > Vombatus ursinus. Next base: position 218,990 of record NW_020945237.1, on the reverse strand, counting down.
GCTAAGCACTTTACAAATATTATCTATTTGATAGGATTAAGAGCTGGAAATAAATTTAAAAACCATTTCATTAGAAAAAAAGATTATGTGGTATCTTTTGCTTTTATACCAGTAATGTTTTCTGACATATTTCTTTCCTTCCCAAAGAGCTATTCCCATAACAAAGTACAAGGGGGAAAACAGGAAAAAAAAGTTTGCTAAAATGAAATAAGTGTTGGGAAACTCCACCATTTTATATAGTATTCCATACCCATAGGTTACTGCCTCCAAACAGAAGTGGGGGAAGTTAATCTCATTTTGTAAATGAGCAAACTGAGGCCCAGAGAAGTAATGATTTGTAAGAGGTATCACAGGTAGCTAAGTAGCAAAGTTGGGATTTGACCTTGAGTTCTCTGACATTAAACCCATAACCCTTTCCCCTTCTTTTTTCCTTCTTAATTCTCATGGTAATTAGAAGTATTTATGATTAACTGAGGAGAAAGAGTATTACTCCATTTCAAGTGAGGAAACTGAGGCATATAGAGGTTAAGTGATTAAGTTGAGACTCAAACCTAAGGGTTCTGACATGAGCCCAATGCTCTTTCTTGAGTCTGGACCCAAGCTATGGACTTGATCATATATAATAGAGATTAGAGTGCTGTTTCTTTTTTTGCACATATGCATGCATTGTACCTGAATGGTCCACAGTCAAAAGAAGGTGGCAGGGTCATGATGGTATAAGCCACTGGCAAGAGGCTGAGAAACAGGACCAGCAGTAACAAGCCCATGTAAAAATTATTTGATTTGGAGGCCTTGAAAACCCGTTCATGGGGAACGTTGCTGCTCATCACTGCCCAGCACTGAAAATACATGGAGGTCAATAAGCGTAGCACATTAATACCAACTAGTCCAGGTGCATAAAAGGAGCCCATCCTGGAAAAGAAAAGCAATAACCAACATAAACAGAAGGGAATAGGAAGAGTGGGGCGATGGGGGTCTTTTGATAGCATTGGGAGGAAGGCTCCATGAGGGGAGGAGTTGGAGAGCTCCACTCAGCTTATTTTCTAGTTTATGAAACTATTTATAATGAAATCTCCAACCGTGTGAGAGGAGCAATAATGCAGAGGGGAGAAGATGATAGCCTGAGAATCAGGAGGCTTGAGTTCTAATCTTAGCTTCTCTGTTGTCCAGCTGTCTGACCACTGGCAAATCACTCCATCTCTCATCTGAGTTTCTACCTGCATAAACTGAATTTGCGCTCAGAATATCATTTGAGCCCTTTGAATGAAGGCAAAGGCTAATGACTAATAGTACTCTATTAGAAATTCTGAAATTCCAAAGGGCGTCTGGAAGAAACTACTGATGCTCCTCTATATTCTTTCCTTTAAGTAGATCATTTAGAAAGAAGACCCATCAGTCACTAATGATCATTTCAAAATCTCATATATTAGCACTTTTCTGTTCAGGCAAGAGGATTTAGCTAAAGAAAATAGCACAAGGATGCAACCAGAATGGCTGTTATTTTTTTGAGGAAATGGACACCTGCTTGAGCCATATGGGGAAAGTCCAGATAGCAATATGAGACCAAGTGGAAAGGTGACATAGAATCATTGAATGTGAAAGCTGAGAAGTATTTTAGATCATCTAATCCTACAATCTTTTTATGATTGAGGAAACTGAGGTCCATAGAGGTAAATTGATTTGCCTGTGATCACACAGTGCTATACAAATGAGTTGTTTTTTTAAAAAAATCATCATTCACCTTGAAATAATCATTCCTGATTGAATCAGGGATACAATTCAAATATCTTACCTCCTCAATGCAGGCACTCCCTAAAAACTAAAGAAGTGTCTCACCAGATCATTCCTTGGTTGAAGATCAAACCCAGCACATTTCCACTGATGTCAAACTCCGAGTATGAGGGCTGCCCGAAAAGGAGAAAGAGGGGAAGAATAATTAAATGAAGTAAAAAAGTGGTTAGCTAGAGTCCAAGTTGAGGTCATATAACATTTACAATATCAACCACAGACTGTTAGTATTGAAGGCCAACTGTAGCTGGTAGCTGTCATCACCATCCTCCCACTGGGACTCACTTCCTTTGATGTTACTTTGGATTTTTAAGAGGAGATTTTTTTTATTAATTTATTTTGATTTATCAATAATCACTTCCATATGCTTTTGAGTTTAAAATTTTTCTCCCCCTTCCTCCCCTTAAGAGGAGATTTTAAATGTGTTCTTAAAGCCAAACAATACTGGCTGTTAGAATGTAAACTCTTTGAGGCTAAAGACTGTTTTTTTTTAACCTTTCATTGTATCCCTTGTACTTTGCATTGTTTCTGGTATATAGTAAGCAGTTAATATATGCATCTTGACTGAGACATAATCTCCTCTTGTGAAAAAGAAAATGGAATTTGCTTTTTTCTATGGATTGAAGTTTTTAAATATTCCCTTTCAGTCTGTTTGATTTAGTTTGGTCATATACTGGGGAGCTAAAAAGGGGACTGCCTTTATTTTTTCTACCCTTATGAATGTGCCTTAGAGAAAACAAGCAAAGAGTGAGTCCAATAAAGTAAATAAGTAGATAAATTTCATTCAGTAAGTTATGAGATGTGAAAAAAAAGACCTTTGAAAAACAAACAGAATACTTGTAAATTCTTCCCCACCAGTATCAAAACGTGTGAACTTTACCAGGGAGGGCAGTAAGTTGACTTCAATTTAGAGTTTTGCTTTTTGTTTTGAACTTTTTTTTTTTTTTATCACATTGTGTACTTTGTAAAGCATCTAGGAGCAAAGGGGAAGGGAGGAATGAAGAGTGGGCATCTTTAAGGGCTGCATTTCTCAAGAAGTCAAGGAAGGGATTCATGGGGAGGGGTAGAGGAAGCAGCTAAGTGAAGAAGGGAGGAAATTCAAGGGAATATAGAAGGAAGAAAGAAATGATTATAATCCAAAGCTAAGCTTTCCTTAAAGAATTCCAGGGTCTATGTTTTGATCGCATCAAGTCTTTTGTAGCTCTTAAATCTGTAGTCTGGCAAAATTTCTGAAGTGTGGTAGACGTTTTAAAATCAGGTCTTACATAAAATCTATGTTTACCAACTGTCTAGCAAAGGCTCCATGCATAGTATTTATATAATAATAGTAAATACTTAGCATTGTGAAGGTTTGCAAAATGCTTTGCAAATGTTATCCCATTTGATCCTCTCAGTGACACTGGGAGGTGGGTGCTATTATCACCATTTTACAGATAAGAAAATGGAGGCAGACAAAGTTAAACTACTTGCCTAGGGTCACATAGCTAGTGTCTGAGGCAGGATTTGAACTCAGATCTTCCTGACTCAATGTCTAGTATTCTATCCATTGCAATAGCAGCTATACTATGTGTTCATTGTATTGTGCTGTATGGTTTGCACATTTTTTTTCTGAAAAATTAAAAAAAAATTGAACTTAAACACTCAAAAAAGGTGTATTTCCATACAGAGCAGAACAGAAAAAGAGGATTTGATATGAAACTGGTCCTCCATGTTATATTTTTATTACTCTTTCTAGGGGCAAGTGGGGGAGAAAAAGCCTTAGTAAAAGGCTTTGCTTTAGGTGGATGATCTAGAAAGGTTCTCCTTAGCAGTAGGGTGGACAGGAATGTGACAAAATCCAGAAAAACATTCTGCACCTGGCTCTACTTTGTCTTAAATGCAACATTCATAGTGTCCCCATCAACAATTTGTATGCATAGCCCCAGTCCCAGGAAATCAGAACATTGACTAAGGGATGATGTGCTATTGCTTTTAAAAAAATGAGCTGAGTAGAGGCTAATCAAGATGGCAGAATAGAAGGAAATAATAGAACTCAGCTATATTCCATCACTAAACAACCCAATTACCAAATGACCTACTGTCTTAGACAAGTAGCAAATACCTGATCCTCAAGGATTGAAAGTGAAAGGCTTCTGTGAAGAGAAAAGTTGGTAAATTCCCTGAAAGTCTCAGAAGGAAGAAATCCCTTGGGGGACTAAAGTGAAACTGAAAACCTTTGACAGTAGGGTTAAAAAACAAACAAACTTATATGTTAAGGGAAAATTCCCCCACTCCCCAATTGAGTGTGAAAAAGTTTTCTTGTAGGCTTCTTCTTACTTTAAGAGTTTTTTTTTTTTAAAAGAGGGAGGGTTATTGAAGAAAAGGACTTTAACTAATGAGGTAAATAAAAATTTTAAATCCGTTCTTCCTTCTCCTTACCTCAAGTAAAGGTCTCTGATAAAGGTCTCACTTCTAAGATATATAAGGAATGACTTCAAGTATATAAGAATAAGAGCTATTTTCCAATTGATAAATAGTCTAAGGATATGAATGGGCAATTCTCAAGGGAAGAAACTCAGGTTATCTATAACTATTTAGCTATGTGAAAAAAAAGCTCTAAATTACTTCTAATTGGAGAAATGCAAATTAATGTAATTCTGAGATTCCACCTCATACTTGTCATCTTGGTAAAGATGACAAGAAAGGGAAAAGATAAATGTTGGAGGGGCTATGGGAAAACAGGCACATTGATGCCCTGTTGGTAGAATGGTACAAGCATTCTGGAAAGCAATTTGGGATTACACACAAAAACTTACTAAATGGTGCATATCCTTTCACCAAGCTATAAACTGCTGAGCCTATATCCAGAAGAGATTAATGAAAGAGGAAAAGGCCCTATATGTACAAAAATATTTATAGCAGCTCTTTTTGTGGTGGCAAAAAAGTGGAAGCTAAAGGAATACTCATCAGTTGAAGAATGGATGAATATGTTGTGGTATATGAATGTGAGTGATAGAATGTCCTCTAAGAAATGAGGAAATAGATGATTTCAAAGAGACATAGAAAGTCTCTTAGGGATGGATGCATAGTGAAGTAAGTAGAACTAGGAGAACAATTTCTATAGTAATCACAACACATAAAATAAATGACTTTGAAAGCTGTGAGAACTGTGATTGATATAAGGACCACCCACTATTCCAGAGGACCAATGATGAAACATATTGTTTAACTTCTGATAGAGAGATGATAAATTTAGGATACAGAAAGAGACATATTCTACTTTTGTATATAGACAGTGAAGGAATTTGTTTTTCTTGACTGTATTTGTTACAAGGTATTTGTTTTTATTGTCTTTCTTCCCCCCTAGTGAGATGGGAGGGTAAGAGGGAGAGAAAAGAGATATCTGTTATTTAAAAATAATAGAAAAATAGAGAGTTGGGAGAGGCTTCTATAGGCTTGAAGTGCTGCATGAGCTTTCAAATGACATTACTTTGTTATAAAAGACCTCTTATGGACTGGGGGTAATCTGCAAAAAGATTCATAATATTAAAAATAAAACCCATGAATAAAACCTAAAAAAAATTTAAGGACCCATTCCTCTGGTAGTTTTTTGGTTGACAGTGATCAGGTACCTAGAGAGGCATCTCTGCTAAGGTATGGCATAAACTATTAAATTTAGAGGCCCCAATCAATAAAACTGAAATCCAGGTGGCAATACATCTCACAGATGGGTCCTCCATTTACCCAGAACTATATAAAGTCTTTGTTTCTGAATGAAGCCTAAAGCAGCAGGATGATCCAGGCAACAGTCCAAGCAGCACTGTGATCCCTCACCTCCTATGACCCTGGATATATTCCATGTATATAATAATGCTTCATGAAGCCTGTGATAAACCCTGGCTAGGAAGAAATGGCATTGCCTCATTGGGAATTTGGACTCAGTCTCTGCCCTCTGAGGTTTCCAACTATATTTCTTTTAGAGAAACAATTTCTGGCTAACTTGAGATTAGGCCATGGAGGGACTTACTATGAGCAAGTAGTTTTTGGATTCACGTATCTCTAATTGGGGGAGGAGGGGCAGCTAGGTGGCACAGTGGATAGAGTGCCAGGCCTGGAGTCAGGAAGACCTGAGTTCAAATTCAGCTTTAGATACTTACTAGCTATATGATCCTAGGAAAGTCACCTAACCTTATTTGCCTCACTCTTCTCATCTGTAAAATGAGCTGGAGAAGGAAATGGCAAAGCACTCCAGTATCTTTGCCAAGAAAAACCCAAATGGGGTCATGAAGAGGCAGACGTGACTGAAAACAACTAAACAATAGCAATCTTTAATGGGACCAAGACTGGGTTGGGGCATGGTTGGGGCAGAGGAGAGAGGGATGGGGAAGAGCTATGCTAACAAGGAATGTAGGATTGGATTGCTTTCTGTGTTTTTTCCTTTTCATTCCTGTTCTAAAAAAATGTTTTATGTTTTTCCATAAAAAGATGTCTGTGGAGTAGAATAGCTGTGATTCAGGACAACCTAAAGTGCCTTCTACGGTGTGAGGCCCTTCAAAAAGCACTAAATACACTGGAATTGGATTGGATTGTTTATATTTGCCAAGGGAGCATCCAACAAGCTTAAGTAACTTTCCGTGGAGACACTGGAAACGCCAGGGAGTTGGGCTGTGTGATGTTGTGGAGAAAAGTCACACTTAGATATTCAGAGATGCTGGGCTTTTGACAAATACTGCTTAGCTTCTAAATCTCTAGCTTGGGTGCTTCAGCCCTACAACCATGGAAGAGAACCCCAAGTTCACAAGCCATCAATTTCACAAGCTCATAAGCTTATCGAGGAGAGGACCTAAGTTTGGTGCAGTAATTAGGACATTCCAGTCAAGATACATCTTGAAGGAGGGAGAGTGAGAAGAGGAGGAGGAGAAAGCACAAAGCTGACTTGTGACTTCTAATCTTTCCAATTCTAAGAACTTTTAGTTTTTTAGTTCATTGGATCTTATTTGGGGAACCTGTGTGGGCACTGGGACTTTAGAAGATGACTCTCAAAACAGGGTGTTTTTTCACAATGATTGCAGACCTTCATGGCTGAACTAGGAAGAAGGACCCTAATGTGGCTAGACTGTGGTTTGAATCCACCTGTCATTGCTCCATTTATGGTATGAAAATGAGAAAGGCAATCCTGCCAAAATGCCAACATCAGTTGAACTGATCTAAATGAAATAGGATAGGGCAGGGACTGGTTTTCTTTTTTCTTTTTGTATCCCCAGCACCTAGTACAGTGCTTTGCAGAGAGTAGGCATTCCTTTAATGTCTGTTGAATGAATTATGAAATGGCCTTTATCAAGGTTTATTCCAAAGGAATAGACCAAGGGTCATGCCATTATTTGATTTGTCTAGCACTTCCTGAAATGACAAAAGCTTTCTTATATTATTTTTTCCTTTTCCTCTTTCCCTATGATTTTATTTTTGCTTTGCTCTCTTTCTCTCTCCTTTACTCACCTGGCCTTCTGGCCTTATTAATAAATCTTGCCATGCTCACATATCCATGGCATCCATCCAAGTAACACCTAAATGTATCGACCAAATTTTCCTTACATCAAAGACCACCATTTTAGAAGGTCATAGTATAAATTAAACTGGAATAAGCTATGTTTTTCCTTCTTCAAGCAAATCTCCTGGCCTGCAGAAAGTGCAGAATAGACACTTCCATTCTCTGAAATAGCAAATAGGCTGTCCTTCGGCATTAAAAAAATCTATAAACTACATATAAAAATAAAATAAAGGAGTTAAGAAACATTTGCACCAAAAGCCTATAAAACAGTGACCTACAAATCCTGCCTCCAGGTCCCAACACCAGCAATAGTTCATGAATCTGACGAAGCAAGCCCGGAGGAAGTCTCCCAGCAGGATGGTTATAAATGTTACCAGGATGTCAGACACTGTGAGCCGCACAAATTCCTGAAAAGGGAAGGAGAGAAAAAGGACGGTCAGTGTTGTAATTTTTCCTTAACTTTTCCTCAAGACCATCAGTAACCCTCTCGACTTCTACCCATTGATTTTTTGCTACAGTAGAGTTGCTTCTATTCTGGACCTGAAGTAAGTCCTTCTGGTTAATTTTGAGAGGACCACCAGAATCTCACTTCCTATTTAAGAGACAGTAGGACTCAAAATCGGACTGAAAACTCAAAAGTCAGGGGTTCTGTTGGCGTCTTGGATCAGATCACAGTGTCACCTTCCTGTTTCTTGATGTTTTCTTCAGTACAATCAGAAGAGCTTTATCCCTTTTCTAGGTATTAGAAGGCACAAACCAGGAGGACTACACCAATCTTTGGAAGTAGGATGGACTCAGTAACAACTGTCTGCAAGAGTCCACTTGTCCATCTATTCTAGATGTTTTTGTATGTTACTTACTGTTATCACATCTGGGTGCTTTGGTAATTACAGAAGTCCAAGGGAACTCTTCCCAGTTCTCTTTATAGCTCCACATAGCATAGGCCATGGGCTTTGGTCAATTCAATAAGAATTCACTATGGACCTAGTGTATACAATGGATTATGCTAGGCATTGGGGATGCACAAAGGAACTGACATGCTCCATTTCCCGTCCCTTTGCACTGATTGACCTGAATGCTTGGGATGCACTCTCTCCTCACCTTGATCTCTTAGAAGCTCTTGTCTCCTTTAAAACTCCAGTCAGTACCATCTTCTGAGTGAAATCTTTCCTAATCCCATCCCCTCTGCCCCTAAGCAGCTGCTAATGTCACCCCTTGCAAAATCACCCTGTGTTTGGCACATTTGCATGTTGCGTCTATGTACACGTATGTATAGCTTCTCTCCCCTAATTCAACGTAAGCTTCTTTTGGGCAGGGACCATTTTTTCGTTTGGTCTTTTTGTCCCCAGTGCTTGTCGTATAGTTGGAACTTGATAAATGTGTTAAATGCTTGCCGAAGAAAACAGTCTCTACCCTCATCTAGTAGGAGGGATAATACCAGGGTGGAGATAACTAAAAATTATTATGATAAGTGAACAGAAGAGGTTGAAACAGAATGAGATGAGATCATTAAGAAGTGATAAATCCTGCATAGTTCAGGAAAGGCTTCCTGGAATAGGTAGCACTTCAGCCCATCCTGGCAGAAAGGAAACGATTTTCCAAAGTGGAAAGGGCGATCGCTCCTGGCATGGGGACAGTGTCTACAAAATGTCTGGATCCGTTTGGCTGGAAGGCAGAGGGAGTGGAAGGGGGTAGGATGCAATATGGATTGTTCTGTAGATTTCAGGCAGAAGGAGGAAGACCTGGAATGCCAGGCTTAGGAGTTTATATACTCTGTAGACAGTAGAGAGATTGAGAAGAATTTTGAGCAGAGGAATGAGATTGTTAGACTTGTGATCATCTTGTTGGCACTGCAAAGGATGTATGGGAAAGGGCAGGGGAAACAAAGTGTGACACCTGGTTAAGAAGCTATTACAATAGATAAGATGAAAATAAACAAGAGGAAGAAAGAAAATAATGAGGGATTCTTGCCTATGGATTAGCTAGAAGCCAGGACGGACCAGCAGAGGTCAATTGCTATAACCAAAAAGCTTCCTCTTCTTTTCTCCTCCCTACCACTCCTTTCTTATTCTGAAACTGTCAGTGCAGCTTTTCTAGGACACAAACTTTATAATTTATAATTAATTTATAATTTTATAATTAAAAAAGTAATAGATCTTGACTAACGTATTTGTCCTGTTTAGCTTTGGGTGGATGCCAGCTGAGGGAAGAAATATACAGTGGAAAGAGTCTGGGGTGGAAGTCAGGCAACCTCAGCTACAATGTCAGGTCTGCTCTGTGACTTAGGTCAGTGTTGGCCTCAGTTTCTTGAATAGAAGCTGAACTAGATGATCTCTAAGGTACCTTTTTGCCTTAGGATATAATTCTGTGCTCTCCTCTCCTTGCTGATTTCATGCTAGAAAGGGAATTGTTGGAAAAATACCACATTCCATTTTCCACATCAGCTTGATTGGCTCTCTGGATGAACACCATTTAGCCTTGTCTCAGTACCATATGCAAATACTTTTCTTCTTTCTGCACCCTTCCCCCGAAAGAAAACAACCTTGCCACTAAAGCTGAGCCATCTGGCAAAAGATATACAACTTTTTAATCCCATGGTCATTGTATTTTCTTTGACAGATGTCCAGACCAGTGAGTGCTCTAACTATTGAAAGGCAAAACTTTCACAGTAGATGGCACAGTGGATACATGGGCCATTCAGTGGTCTGGGAAAAGCCAAGTGAATCTTGTAGACAGGCAGTGTGCCTACTTGAATTTGTTCCCAGGGAGCATGTGCCATACATACCAGGAAGAAGTATCAGTCCAAGTAGCTTGATACCCTGCACCAGTGTGAATCACCATGGCCAATGTGATTGGGTGGGGAGGGGTTCCTTCTTTTTAAGCAAATGTCTCAGTTATGTTCAGAGACTGCCTATGTGGTGTTTGTTAATTATAGGAGGCGTGTGGAAAAAAGGCATAGAAAATTGAGAAAATGGGATCAGTCAGGGGGCTAGAATTCACAGAAGAAAATAGGTGTGAGATTTTTGTGGTTTAGAAAAATTGCCACATGGCAAACAAACAAATGAAAAGAAACTGGGTAATGATAGAACACAGGCAGCTAGGTGGTGCAGTGGATAGAGTGCTGAGCCAGGAAGATCTGGGTTCAAATGTGGCCTCAGGCACTTACTGACTGTGTGATCCTAAGCCAGTCATACAACCCTATTTTCCTCTGTTTCCTCAATAGTTAAATGAGCTGGAGAAGGAAATGGCAGACCACTCCATTATCTTTGCCAAGAAAACTCCAAAATGGGATCATGAAGAGTCAGATATGACTGAAATGACTGAACAGAGTGATAGAACTCTTATCTTTAAGGGAAAAACCATATTACTCACAATGCCCACTGTTGTCTCCCAGCAAGACCCTCTGGGCACATCTGCTGGATGAAGTGGGGGCCGAGTCACACTCTCATTCCACATAGAGGCATTGTAATAGTTAAATAGGGTCCAATGGGTGATGTTTTTTATCGCCTCTTCATTAGCAAGCTAGAATGGAAGGTTGACAGAGTGAGCTTTGAATTGCAAATCCATCAAAGCAAAGTAACTTGTACGTTATAGAAAGCCCTGGGTGAGGCCTCAGGAGGCCTGGATTCTAGTTTTGAATGTGCCACCAGGCCTGGTGCTCTATCTACTGCATCACCTAGCTGCCCCTGGTAAAGTCTGGCAATTGAATAATATATTAGTTAGGCTGGGCATTACTCACATAAGTGATTATGTGAGTACACTGAACCTGGGGGTAGCAAAGGATACTACATGGATAATGGCATAATTTTGATAGCTGGACCCCCACCACGATTTCATAACCCCTTGACCCCACCTTTCCAATACTAGGGTTTGAGGAAAGGGGACCTTTCTTCTCTGATTTTCCTTTCCTCAATCAATGTAGCTTAAGATTCCTGAAAAGTTAGGAGTTATGAGGAGAGGTTAAGTGAACTGTGACCATTTCTGTCAGAGAAGAGAAGGCTTCTTGGAGAGAGTAATAGAGGACTGGAATAATTTTCCTCAAATATTTGAAGATTTGTTAGAGGGGATATAATGAAGGAGCAGTGTGGAGTGTAGATAGAGATCTGGGTTCAAGTCTTTCCTTTGACACACACTGGCTGTGTGACTCTAGGCAAGTCATTTAACCCCTTAATGTTCTGAGTAACTCTCTGAGACTATAAGCTGATGACCTACAAAGGTAGAGGGAGTTTCTTCACCCTGGAATTCCTCATACTGATGAAATAATGGGTTCAGTCCCTTTACTTCTAAAGCATTTACCATCAAAAGGCTCAAAGTCCTCAAATGAATAGAACATCTGAAAGATGCCCAGGGACAAAGCTTTACCATCCTGATTTTATAGTTATGGAAACTGAGGCAGTGGGCATAAACCAGAGAAGAGGACCTAGGCCAGTCTTCATTAGATGACACTGAAAATTCATACCTCCAATGTTGAGATTCAAAGGGGCCCAATGCTGGGAGAGGATCAAGAAGAATGTTCAACAAGAGGGCGGATGGATAGATGGGTTAAGGGTGGGCTTGCAGAGTGGAATGTAGGGCACAGGGAAGTTAGGGAGGAGAAGTAGGAGGTATAAGTGACCAATATGGCATTTTACCCCAAGGTGGCCTTGAAAGATCCAAGCTTTATCAGTTGTTTTAATTTAAACAATTATTCAACACCTTTAGACCAGAGCTTCCTCTCAGTTGCTGGCAAGAAGGGCAATGTCTCTCCCTTGAACCTTGGCTGTCATGACAATGAACAATTATAATCATAGGAACTATCTAGTGAGAGGTGCCTCAGTGTTTCAGATATTAACAGTTCCTAGAAGTGTAAGATTTTAGAACAGGAAGGAACCTTAGAGATCACTTAATCTAACTCATAATTTACAGATGAGAAAATAGTAATTTTATGGGCTCAGACAGATTAACAGCTGGGTAAGGTCATCTAGCTTATTGGTGCCTGAGCTGGAAGAGGAACTCGAATCTCCTGATTTTCATCTTAGCCTTTTTTTTGTCTTTCACCCTGTAGAGCAAAGAAGAAATGCTCATTGATCTCCATTTTTAAAACCTGCCCTTTTAATTTGAATATTAAAAGGGCTATTGGAACCTGAGAATGCTAGCAGCTGTTACTAGCAGGGATGTTGAAAGGGATGTTGTCAGAATTACAAACTGAGGATGATGGCATTGAAGGATGCAGTATGATGGTGTCAACCTCATTCTGGGAGGCAGTGGACAGAGCATTGTCTTTGGAGCAGGGTCTAAGCCTTGGTTCTGATACTTATTAGTTATGTGACCATGGATAAATCTCTGAAACATTCCTCATCTGTAAAACTGAGATAACACTCAAATTTCTTAACTCTTAGGGTTGTCATGTCTTCCATAAAGTGGAATTTTTTTGGGGGGTGGACTTGTAGTTTTACAGGTTTTAGGACTTTCCAGTGAGGAAACTCTACTAATGCATCGTGGCACCTATTTGATGACATATATAATCTTAGAGAGTTGTCCAAGGTACTGAGGGGTTAAGCAATTTGCCCAGTGTCACAGAGCTAGTGGGTGTCAGAGGTGGCACTTGAACTCAGGTCTTCCTGATTCAAAGACTGGCTCCCTGGACATCATGCATGCTGTCATTCAGCTGAATATCAATGTAAATTGTTATCACCATCAGATTATAAATTGCAACTATGGCTCATATTAGCTATAAGAATAAAAATGACCAAATGTAAAATATTCTGGGGACATGCCTTTGGCATTATTTGTGCCTTTTACCTTCAGATGGACATCATCCATTAAGGCCAACAGGAATGTGTAGAGGTTTCCAAGAAATAGAGCAAAGATGCGTCCTAGCTGCCACTTCAACCCAATTCGAGGGTGGTAATTCTCCAAGGCAGCGATGGTTTCAAACAATGGTGGACAAAACATCCCCAAAAGGGACATTACAATTTCAACCTGCAAAATGGTGGAAACCAATCAATGATTAAATTTTTTTTGTCACTGTTAGTCACTGCTGGTGTGATCATAATGCCAACATGCAAGCATAGACTTCATCATTTTATTCTCATTTAATTTACCAATGTTTTAATTTATGATGACACTATCAAATCCAGCTCCTTGCCTTAGCTTCTCATTTCCTGGAGATACTGTGAGATGGTGGCTCAGATCATAGATGGGACGTTGGGAAATGGGAAATTCCTATTGCTCATGATTGAATCTGACTGCTTCAGGCCTTCTTGACCTCTGTCTTCTCTGAACTCCTATAAGATTTGTCTGCATCCCAGAACTTATCGGCTGATTACATTTGATTATGCATTGTCCTCTCCAGGAGGGGCTTATATTTGTTACTCCTATCACTCCAGAAAGATGATTATTTTATCCTTCTCTGGTATCGGTGGTCATATACTAACCATTTAGTATTGTCTGATTGCTCATTTGCTTGATCCCAGGGATGTTTGGCCCATGAGATAACCTGAATTTTAATCCCTTTGGAGATGGAGAGATGGGAGTAGCAATAACATGGAGATGGAGTGGAGTACTGGAAACTCTGTCTGGTGACCTGGCATCATTGTTAAAATCATACTAGCCAACAGCTATCGATATAGTGCTTTAATGTTTACAAATTACTTTACATATATTATCTCATCTGATTCTCCCCATAAGCCTGTAAGTTAGTTGCTAAGTGAGGTAAAGGTTGAGTGACATGTCCAGTGTCACACAGCTGGTGAGTACCTGAGGCAGGATTCAAATTCAGGTCTTCATAATGCAAAATCCAGTGCTCTATTTACTCCACCAACTAACTACATCATGGGAATTTGTTGGAGGTTGTCCATTAGATTGTAAGTTCCTTGTGGGTAGTGACTGTCTATTGTTTCTTTTTTTTTTGTATCCCCAGTGCTTAGCACAGTATCTGGCACATAGTAGGCATTCAATAAATGTTTATTGATTGACTGATTATGTTTGTAGGAACCATAGGGGTGTAGGCAGTGGCCTAGAAGGGTTCACTTACCTCACACCCTCCTTTAGCCTTGGTTTGCTATATAATGGAACATGTGCTTGACTAGGGAGTCAAAGGACTGGGGTTCAGATCCTGGGATTGCTGCTAATCTTTTGAGCAACTCTTCTTGGCTTTAGTCTTCTCTCTAAATTGAGGGGGGTTGGACAAGATGACCTTAAAGGTCTTCTTCAGCTCAAAAACTATTACCCTATGATCCATGCAGTGCTCTAAACATTGCAGTGAATGAATGGATGGATGAATGCAAAATGTACTGTGTTGGAATATTGTGCTCCCTTAGCTCCATGTCATTATGAGACCCTTTTATTTTGGCTCCCCCATCCATAAAAGCAGCTGGTGCCAAGGCAGTGGAAATGACCCTCAACCAGAAGGGACTGTTTCATCTTTTCACATAATCAAGGTACCCACAATTCCTTTCTATCAGCAGCAACATGATTCCTCTTGCTGTGTTTTGAAACAATGCTCTGTTAATAATGCAGATGGGGTCGTGGCATCAGTGGTAGCAGCAGATGCTGGGAAGAGGAGTTTTCCTGAACTCCTTCCTAGAATCACCCCAGTGGTCAACTCTGATACCTCTCCAGTTTGCTAATAATGCAGAATAAGGCAATGGTCATCACCACTGTGTCCAGATGAATTAGCCCTGCTCAGTCCCTCTACTCACTGATTTCTAGGCTGCTGGTTGTGGTGTTTCCTTTGGGAAATGACATCATTGAGTTGCTTGGCTATCTGTTTCATGTAGCTAACCCTTGGATCCACACTCTTTTTTTTGTTTTGGCAAGGGAATTGGGGTTAAATGACTTGCCCAGAGTCATACAGTTAATAAGCGTCAAGTGTATGAAACTAGATTTGATTCCAGGGCCAGTGCTCTATCCACTGTGCCACCTAGCTGCCCCTGACTCTGCAGCTCTTGATGTGCAAATAGGACCAAAGGGAGAATACGGTGACTTGAGTGCCAGATTTCAGATGAGAAAGACCTGAGTTCATAACCCACTTGTGACACTTTCTAGTTATGGAACCATGGCTAAATCACTTATTCTCTTATTGCCTCAGAAAGCTCTCTGAAACTTGTCATCAGAATAGGTGGAGTCCCTATATTAACAAAAATGTACTGTGCTAGGCACAAAATTTGCTAATCACTTGTGCACTTTGATCCACTTAATAGCTAACCCTACCAGAGAAAGCCCAGGACCCTGAACCCACGAGCCTTGGGAATAGCCAGGCTTCCAACCCAGTGCCCTGTGCCATCATCCTAGAAGCCACCCCTGTGGAGATGCAGTGTGAGAATTAATTCATTTGGATCCCTACTCTATTCCAATCAGTATCAATCAATTGATATGAATCGTAGGGGTAATGATTATAAATTCTGTATTTTAGGCCCCAGAACTGTGGGCAACAGATCATAAGATTATTTGTGTAATTATAGGAAACTAACTAGAGGCCCTCCACCCTTTATTTTCTCGTCGAGGTGACCAAGCCCAGTGTGGTGGAGATGACTCAACTACATGGAAAGTCTTCCAATTTATTTCTGTATCTCCGGACCATTCTCTCTTGTCCAACATGAGCAGGTGACCATCTTATGATCATCTTATGACCACTTAGTCAATAGAAATGCCCCATGCCTCACTCAGTCTTTGACCCCCCTGCTAATATGTCATTTTTGGCCCTCAAGAGCAAGGTCTATCAACCAATGAGATCCTGTATTTGGCCGTGCCTCTTTTGCATATTTGGGTATCAAATCCTATAAAAATAAGGTCCTGGAAGAGGAGGGCATCTCAGATCATGAGGAAGATCTCAGGTCCACTTCATTAGAGGGGACCTGGATCCTTTAATAAGGTGCCAATGTGTTTCTAGAAGAGATGACACCTTACCCCTTTATCAGCGAACACCTTAGCAGGGTTGAATTGGCTTTCATCTTGTACCACCTATTTCCCAGGGTTGTTGTAAACATTTAATGAGAGAGTGAATTCAAAGTGCTGTACAGTTAGCTAACTAGGAGAAAGATGAGGAAGAGGCATAGGAGCGGAAGAGGAGCAGTAGGGACAACACTTGGAGTAGCCCTAACTTTCTTCAAAGCTGAGCTCGAGAGGTAGCTCCTCCATGAGTTCTGACCCGACCCCGCCCGGTTGCTGGTGCCTCCTGCCCCCTGAAATCACCGTGTGTTTACTAGGTATATATTTTTAAATTTTCTTATAGCTTATATTCTTTATTTTCTTATTCTTTTCTTATGCCTTTTATGTTCTTATACATATTGTTTTCTGTGATCGAATGTCAGTACCTCAAGGACAAGGGCTGTTCTGGTTTGCCTTTGATCCTCAACATCTCACATTTGTTGTTGTTGAGTCATTTCAGTCATGTTCGACTCACCATGACCTTATTTAGGGTTTTCCTGGCAAAGATACTGGAGTGGTTTGCCATTTCCTTCTCTAGCTCATTTGATAGATGAGGAAACAGAGGCAAACAGAGCTAAGTGACTTGCCCAGGGTCACCCAGCTAGTAACTATCCGAGGCCAAATTTGAACTCAGGTCCTCCTGACTCCAGGTCTGGCACTCTATCCATTGCACCATAGTTGCCCTGAACCTAGTTTGCCTATCACAAAAAAAGTGCCTAACCATAAGTGCTTATTAATTGATCTTATAATTGTAGTGGCAATGAGTTTGCTAAGCAAGTTAATATGGTAAATGAGATCAAAAGCAAGAATATTTAATTGATTTCAGAGATCCAACTATTTCCCATACGCTAGAAGTGCTTACTTTAAACTACAGATAATTGATATACTAATTATAAATCAGCCTTTTCTGTTTATTGAAGACGATCCCTTAAGGAGCTCTAAGAGGCAATGATCACGAGCTAAGTTCAGGTTGCCATATGTGTGCATGCACGTATGTGTGTATGCATGCACGTGCACATGCACGCATATGCATGCATATATACACATGTATACGTGTATGTTCATATGCACATATATGTATATCATGTATGTGCACGTATATATGTGCGTGTGCATGTGTATGCATGTATATATATATGTATGTATGTATACATACACACATATGTCTAAGGAATCTGTAGTCCAAGCTTTCACAGGTTCAGACTGGCTTTGCTTGTCTACAGCTCTGCTGACCAGAGGCAGTCAGATTTCACTGTGTGCACCATTTGACACAATATAAGTGGTAACTTAGCCTTTTCCTTCTTACCTCATTCCTTTCATACCAGCTGACATTTTGCATTTTGGAGAATTCCTGGGATCGCTTCACCACAAAATAAATGAGATACCCACTTCCACACAAACAGCAGATGATGAGGAAGTTGGCCAACACCCGGAGGAATCTGGTCAAGTGGATGTTTTCTTCTTTGTTGCTTTCTTGTTCATCAACAATAGACTCCTTACATATGTATTTTAAAAAAAATTAACAAAAATAGTGATTGAGTAACTTGGAACTGTAGCCTGGCCTTCAGACTCCAAATGGAAGGTATGACCAGGCATCAAAGGTCACAGTAAACTACAAACTCTGTGAGGGCAGGAATCTTAGACATTTTTGTGTGCCCTGAACCACAATGTTGTGTGATCCATTCCACTCAAAAATAAGCATATGTGAGGCACCTACTAAGGGCAAGATGAGAGGCAAAATTGCTGGCCTTGGAATCAGGAAGACCAGAGCTTAAGTCTTATCTGTGACATCTCAGCCCTGTGACCGTGGACAAGCCACAACCTCTCAGTGACCCAGGTGATTTTCTAAGGATGTTAAGTTACTATTGAGTCACTGATCTGCATCAGTTGAGGTAGCTTTCACATTGGGGACTCCGCAAAACAAAGTCATGTGACTGGTACCCCACCTTTCCCCCAACTCCCTAACATTCAAAGTATTCTGCTAGACTCCGAAAATCTAAATAAAACTGTCTCTGCCCTCAAAGAGCTGACATTCCTTAATATTTACTCAAATATTTGCTGAATGAACAAATATTAGTAGTAAATAGTAAATTGTAAGCCTTGCAGGTCAGTCTCTGGTTTTAAATGTCAATATTTGAAGGTTGTGTGCTGAGAATACTACTTTCTATTTTTCTTTGGATAAAAATAGCTACGATACTGCTAGACTACTTACTGTTCCCTGTGGCACTATGGGTATTTAGTAAATTACCTCCTTTTGTGCCACCTGGGAGGGGTTCTTTTTAATCAAACAGTGAGTATTTATTGAGCATCTGCTATGTGCTAAGTACTATACAAGATACTATGAGAGATACATGAGAAGTATTCTGAGGAGAAAGATGTCATGCTGGGGCTGGGGGCTCAGTTTTTGATGGGAGGAAAAATTCATTGGAACCTTGAGGTACATTTCAATAGGTGGGGATGCAGAAGAGCACAGCAGATGTGTGGAGGCCAAATGTATATGTGTGTATTTGGGAAAGTTGTAGAGAATGGTCTGGTGCAATGATTTGTGTTGAGGGTCAGTGGGAAATGACGTTACTGAAGATCTTGAAAACTGGGCAGAAATTTTGACTTGATTCAGCAGACAATCAGGAGCCACTGCTTTGTGACATTCTCCAAAAACAATAGGCTTGTGTCATTGTTACTGTAGAATTGTTTGGCCACCATTTGGAGTTTTCTTGGCAGAGATACTAGAGTGGGATGTCATTTCCTTCTCCAGCTTATCTTATAGATGAGGAAACTGAGGCAAACAGGGTTAAGTGACTTGACCAGGGTCACACAGCTAGCAAGTATCTGAGGTCAAATTTGAACTCAGGGCTTCCTGACTCCAGGCCCAACACTTTTTCCACTTCACCCCTCTCCTATCAGTGCTTATGATGATCCAAAGGATAGGATTGATTTTTAGGCAAGGTTCCTGCCTAATGACTCTCAAATCACACCAAGTAGAAGCCTATCATCTCTGCTTATTGCTAAATTTGACCTGGTTCTTTGCTAAGTACTCAAGAATTTCTTTCATCCTTACAATTACCAGGGGTGCCAAGTAATAGTTGGGGTGCTCTAGGACCAACCTGAAGGCACACACCAGAGGAAAGAAAGAGCAATACAATAGAAATGAAAAATAGAAAACAAGGAGAAATAGAGAAAGAAGGAAATAGAAAAGGAAGACATCATGGATAGAACAATTCTCCATGATGATATAAAATGGATAACAAGAGATTCATTCATTAAGGAACAATAACTATTTCCCTCCTTAAGACTTGAAATACAGGTTTAACTCCATCTTATAAAAGTTTCTGTCATGAGGCTGTTAGGGAGGTTTCTTTCCAAAGCTCCAACTGAGATGGTTTCTGCCAGTGCCTGAAATGCCAGGAAATTTCCCCAAGAAAAAAGTGGGCTACCTTGAAGCTGGTAGTTATAGATGCATACTTGTTGTCAGCCGTCTCTGGATTGCCAATCAAATAGTCCCAGCTAGTAAACATCTTGAAGCTGAAAGTGAAGTTGTCACCATTTCCTTCACCTGTACTTTCTTGGGCATTGCTGGCCATGCTACAAAAGAAATATTATACAGGACCAAGAGACAATTGATTTCACCTGGCCCAATGCCATGCTCCCAGCACAATTCAGAAGTTACAAAGAGCTGGAGAATAGGGAAGACAGAAATCCTATAGCATAAAGTGACAGAAAGACAGATATCTTGGTGAGGGCATAGTTTGGATAGGTTGGATAATACTCTGCATATAGTTCATCCCCCTGGACTGCAGCATTTGCAAATGTGAATCTTGTTAAGTAAGAAAGGGGCAACTCTTTTTCCTTCTTTATTTCATCATTCAAAACATGGACAGAGGGCAGCTAGGTGGCTCAGTGGAGAGAGCACCAACCCTGGAGTCAGGAGGACCTGAGATCAAATCCAGCCTCAGACACTTGACACTTACTAGCTGTGTGACCATGGGCAAGTCACTTAACCCCATTGTCTAGCCAAAAAACAAAACAAAACAAAAACATGGACATATCCAGAGGTCTATCCAGGGTCAAACAGCAGGTGTGTGGTAGAATTAAATTCTGACTGTATCAGATGTCTTACTTATTATAGAATATATATGTTATATGGAAATTGCATTTGGATTTTGTGAGTTTAATCATTCTGCTACCATCTTCTCTTGGTGCCTCATCATGACATGGAGGTGATTTGGGGTTGTTAGAGCATATGGCAGTAGGCCTAAAGTTTTGGCAGATTCTGCCAATCTGAAAAGGCTTTAATTATGGGTCCATTGATGGACTGTGAGCCTGTCATTTAGCATAGATCAAGGGCTCTTAAGTTTTTTTTTTTTTGAGAGAAGGAGAGAGAGAGAGAGAGAGAGAGAGAGAGAGAGAGAGAGAGAGAGAGAGAGAGAGAGAGACTCCTTTGGCAATCTTACGAAGCCTACGAACCCATTCTCAGAATAATATTTTCAATGCATAAAATATGTAGGATTACAAAGGAAACAAGTAATATTGAAATAGTTATCAAAATGTAAACAAGTTCACAGATTCCATGTTAAGAACCCTTGCTCTAGATAAATGTGAACAGGCTTATCATCAGAAGATTGGCTACCAGGTAATAAATATTATTGTCCATAGAAACTCACGAAGATCCACTTACTAAGGCATGGAAGAGTTGTGATATGTGTCTGGGGAGGTCATCCATAGGCATGGAATTACTGATCCTTATAGCAGTAAAGTATTAATAATAGTTTATATTTATATAGTATTATCAAGTTTTCCTAACTTACATATATTATCTCATTTGATCATCACAACTACCCTGTGGAGTGGGTGCTATTAGGTTCAGATAGATCAAGAGTCTTGCCCAGGGTCATACAGCTAGGAAGTTCCTGAGGTAGGATTCAAACACAGCTGGTGTCTTCCTGCCACTAGCGATCTATGTGCTACATCATGTTGCCTCCCATAAAATATTAAAAAAGCTTGATAATTAGAGGAACCCGAATACATCATGAAAAATTCTTCTGTAAAGTGAGTAAATAGCTCCTCTGTCCTTGATCTGTTTTATAAATCTAGATTTTCTTTTATCAAGTTAACTTGAAACATTATTGAGTATCTATTAGACACTTAACTATCTCATTGTAGCTTGATTTTCTTAGGATCAGATTCCTATAAATTTAGGGACCTGAGAGGCCATCAAGTCCAATCTAATTTTTAATCACTTCTAGTATCACAGAAATTGTCACCAATAATAATAGTTTGCAGAACATTAAATAGAAAAGAAGATTTGCAGGATTATGACTTATCCTAAGATTATTTCTTTCTAAACCCCATTGAAAAAGATGAGAAGATATGAAATAATAATATCAATAACTTATTTTCATATAGGAAATTATAATTTTCAAAGTGCTTTCATTTCCATTATCTCATTTGAAATTCAAATTCTTTGAGTTAGGAAGTAAAGATAATATCCCTGTTTTACAGATGACAAAACCAAAGCTCTTTCATTGTGGGGCTCTGCATATAAATGCAAATATTGGCTTACAAGGATAATATTTAACATGAATTTGGAAATGCTCTGGGCAAGATGGAACAAAATCAGAATTGGTAGGAATCAAGGAGCATAGCCAGGACCAGCTTGCTGATTTGACAGGGCTGGAGAACAAAAAATTAACTGATGAGTATATTTTTTTCTTCCTTCCTTCCTTCCTTCCTTCCTTCCTTCCTTCCTTCCTTCCTTCCTTTCTTCCTTCCTTCCTTCCTTCCTTTCTTCCTTCCTTCCTTCCTTCCTTTTTCTCTTCCTTCCTTCCTTTTTCTCTTCCTTCCTTCCTTCCTTCTTTCCTTCCTTCTCTTTCCTTTCTTTTCTCCTTCCTTCCCTCCCTCCCTCCTCTCTCTCTCTCTCTCTCTTTCTCTCTTTCTCCCCTCAAGAAGAAAGCCTAGATGTGAGCTATCCCAGTAGAATGTTAAACCAGGCCTGCCTATATCTTGCTATCACTTCATGTTGAGATCAAGAGATTACTTGATTTTTTATATCCTCCTCCTTGTTCTAGTAGAAAATGAGGAAGGAAAGAGGGAGCTGTCCATGGTGCATGTGTAGCCATACAAGCCTTAGTGCTGGATTAATAAAAATGATGATAGCTAGCATTGATACAGTGCTTTAAGTTTTAGAAACCACTTATCAAATATTATTCTATTTTGTTCTCACAACAGTTTTGAGAGTTAGGTAGTATTATTATCCCTATATTACAGATGAGGAAACTGAGGCAGACAGACATCAAGTGACTTGTCCATGGTCACACAGCTTGTAAGTGTCTGAGGCTAGATCTGGACTTGGGTCTTCCTGACTCCAGGCCTAGAACTCTATCCACTGTACTACCTAGCTGCCCATTGGTTACTAAGAATAAACAAGGAATATCATACTACAGGTTGAATCATGAGCTATGCAGGTAAAGAGGCTCCAATATAATTGACCTTTTGGATGAAAATGTGAACTTTGCATAGGAAGTTTGTGGGTGAGCTGTGCGAGCTGAACTTGAAGGGACAGCTAACATAGAGGAGACAAAAAATATTTTAAATCAAGGAACTCTACTTACGATCTAATGACAACCATGAGACTGTAACCAAACACACTGACCCCCACCATGAAATAAGCCATTGGTAATCTGTACTTCAGCCATCCAATAGTCCTCTGGTTGTTGTAGTATCCATAAAAGAGAGCAGAATACTTGATATAACCCTGCAGAATAGTAAAGTCAAATGTTTACTGCTCTGGTGACATGTCACTGAGTTTAATGAATATGTAATAAACTCAGTAAACTCAGTATATATGAAGTACAGAGACCCTTATTTTATGCTTTTATTTTTGCAGTGCCTTAATTAATGCTTGAGGTAGAAAGAAGGGAAGGAAGCAGGACTCCCTTTTTCTTCTAGCTCTTTTACTTTTAAGGTCTGCAGTATATTTTCTGCCCTTTACCCTCCATCATCATATCCTTTCCTTTGTTTTTGTTTCTTCCCTTTACAGTGTTCCTTTTTCTCCAAAGCCCAATTGATATTAGGATGTAGAAGAGTTAGAAATTGAGGGTATATTTAGTGATAAGGTATGTGCATGTGTGTGTGTGTGTGTGCGTGTGTGTGTGTGTGTGTGTAAATCCATTCTAGATCATTTATATCTTTCCATTATGCCTCAATGTCTGGATTTAACGTGGCTTCACAAAAATCTGCTTCTTTTCTCTTCTGAAGTGCTTGAGGTCTGGCCACTGGGAATGAAATGCTATAGCATCTGTGGATTTTTTTCTTAGGTTCCATCTCTGCAAATCAAAATCTCAGTTAGGCTACACTGGATGTATGTCCAATGTATGGCTAAAGCAACCAACTGTTCTGGGGTGGGAGAAATGATTCTGAGTTTGGACCACTTCTTATTCTATGGGAGAAAGGGTTCTGGAAATGGGCTGTCAGTTAGGGCCACCTGATTCCTTACCTTAGGGTTAGTATTGGATAGGAGGTGTGTGTGTGTGTGTGTGTGTGTGTGTGTGTGTGTGTGTGTGTGTG
>NW_020945237.1:105201-195192 GCF_900497805.2 Vombatus ursinus | reverse complement strand
TGTGTGTGTGTGTGTGTGTGTGTGTGTGTGTGTGTGTGTGTGTGTGTTTGCTTGCTTGCAAGAAGTCCCTGCCATTTCATAATGGAATAACTCCATCAAGATGCTAGACTTAGGTTTGGGAGCAGGGGAGCAAAGATACAATTCTTGATTCTTGGGAATATTTCTACTTCTGATCCCTGGGGTTGGGGTGGGAAGAGAGTGGTGTTGCTATGGGAAGCCAGTGTAGGGTAAATAGAGGAACAGGATTTGCTCTCCCCCTCTGCCCTCAGGTAGCACTTGTATTAGATTATTTTGGTTCAAGTGACTTATGCATGATCCTTTAATTTAGTGGTATCTTGGAGGGGGTGGGGAAAACAAGAAGGATGTTGCATGACAGCTAATCATCTTCTCCTATTGAGTCAGCTTGTGCGAGAAATATCCTGGGTTTGGACAGCATTTTCTTGTGACATTTTTGTTTTGTTTACTTCCTGGGGTTCCCTTTGAGGGAATTAAAGTGATCTCCAAAGGCTCCAGATCAACTGTATTTGTCCCCTATCCCAAAAATCTTAGGGATGCTGGCCTGTTATCTGACACTCCATCCAATCCTGTCTTTTCCCCTTCCCCTTCTCCACCAATTCCCCATTTCAGGATCTGAGTTTTTTTCCCCTTGGGTTTTGAGGTGACCTTGGGGGCTATGGACTAACTAGGACCCTAGCTTGTTGAATGATCATCAGAGTCCTTGGGAATAGCTGAGAATTGACCTGGAAAGTATCCAATTGACATTTGGAGTTTTCTGGGCCAAGTCTGGCAAATTGCCACCGGACTTGTGGCATTTGGCTCCCCATCAATCACCAGTTTATAAACAGCCTCTTCTTTCCATTAGAGAGGCAAGGAGGAATAAAGGATGCCCAAGATACTAAAGTGATGTCAGGGTAAAGAAGTGCAGAATATGGAGATGACTTCTAGAATCCATTTTCCATATACTAATGGTTATTTAGAAAGTACTGGATTCCCCCTTAAGTCCCTGCTTGTGCATGGTGTATTTTTTCATCCCAATTTTTCAAGTCTGAGATAGAGGTATCTGTTTAAACCCCCTGCTTTTCAATGACCTAATGCTTGAATTTGAACATCTGTACAAAAATCATTGGCCTCTCCCCATCAGGATTAGAAAATGGAGGCTTTGCGAAGAAGTAGTACAATGCTTGAATGTGTCAGCTAGTCAAAAATGGTGTCCATGGATGGGTTTTATACATACCTCAAAATCCCAAAGAACTGAAAAATCCATAGCTTTCTCTTCCTCAGCTCGGGGTATGGTTTTCCTAGGTATGCTTCCATAGGGCATACCCATTAAAACCTGTTTGAGGGAAGGATTAACATTTTTATTTCATTGACCATGTATTTCTCTGTCTCCATCTCCATCTCCACATAGGTGTGTGCCTCTCTTCATAGCTTCTACTGTGTTAAAGCAGGGCACTTACATTTTCCATTTTTTTCTTATTTACCAAATTTGCTGATGGGTCTCAGTAAAACATCTCTAAGCAAACTCAGGTAATTTATTTGTAGAAGGAGCAGAAAGACACTCAGAATGGTGTCTTCTTCCAACTATACCTAGCTTTCATAAAATTATCAGCTTTTCTACAGTAGATTGAGTTTCACTGTTAGTTCAATTTTCAAATACTGTTGTGCAGGAGATTACCACAGTGTGATAGCACTTTTGTGTTACAAAATGACAGTGATTTACAGAAAATTACTCTGAGGATCTGAGTGATTTTGGTTTCCAATATATAGGTTTGAGGATTTTTTTCCCTTTGGAGAGAGCCACACATTGGTTTAACCAGAATGAAAAATTTACCTGTAGTCGTACTAATATTGCTTTACAAGGCCAGGGGAGATGGTGAAGTAGGTTAACTGTGTTTTGGAATCCTTTTTCCTACCTATTCAATGTCTTTTACTTCTCCCAATACCTGTGCTTCTTTCCAAGTTCTTATTCTGGGCAAACTAGCCTTATTCTTTACTTTCTAATGTAAATTCCTGCTAAGGTGTTCACTGATAAAGGGGTAAGGTGTCACCCCTTCTAGAAATACATGAAGCCCCCAGCTTACAAATAGGATTCTAATTCAGCTTCTGATGCTTACAATCTATGTGACCTTGGGTAAGGTATTTGACATGGGCTGGACCTGTAGAATGAAGCAGGTAGATCAGACAGCCTCCAAGATGCCAGGCAGCTTTAAATGTATGATATATCCCTATTGACAGTATTTCAGTTATGTTACTGATTAAATAGGCTTTTGTGGGGTGTCCTAGAAACCCAACCCCCTCATAGAAAGTTGTTTTTATTGGAAAATGCTTTCAAAGTTTTAACAACTCACTTAAAAATGGAATATTTAAACAACTCTGTTTGTGTGTGTGTGTGTGTATGTGCGTGTGTGTTTGTGTTGCCCATATTTGCATTGTCAGTATAGATCAAAAAGCTTTGTAGATCCTAAAGAATGTGTCTTTAAAAGCTGAATTTCAGGCATGTGGTGGGTGAGGACCCCTGTTTGGCACCCTTCAGATCATACTATGCTAATGGCATATTGGAAAGACTGTCTGCTGAAGTGTATCTCCCTAGGGAGCTCTGAATCCCATTTTGAGGAGATTCCTATAAGATGGATAACCTTATGAGTAGATCAATTACACCATTATCCTTGGAGGCAAATGACTTACATGTCTCCCTTTTTCTGAGAAGTTAGCCAGTCAGCAAATTTTTAATGTCTTAGTTATGCTTTTGACCCTCCACTTAACTTAGGTGACTTCTCTGAGCTCTTGACTTCAGCTCTTAATTTCTTTCTGTGCAGGAGAATCCTTTTATGTCCCTTTCAGTTCTGAGCCCTCTAAAATCAGGATGTGTATAGATATTGTGCAGAAAATCTTACGTGTCATTAGCATTTTAGTGAATCCTTGCTCTTCTCCTTGGTGCCTAAATTATTTCCTATTAGCAAGTAGAATGTAAGCTCCTTGAAGGTAGGACTGTTTCTTCTCTTGTGTTTGCATCCTCAGGCCTGGATTTGGCCTGTACTTAATGAATGCTCATAGGATGGAATTGGAGTGGATTAGTAAATTAAATCCTTTTAGCTACCAGAGGATTTTTTAGTATCCCCTATGATGTGAAAGTAAGTACTGAATGAGTTTAATCTTTCTTATTCCCCTCTTTGGAGACTTCAGGCTAAGTATTAACATTCATAAATGCAATATCACAGGTTTTTTTATTTTTTAATACCATAGGTGTTTATTTACTTTTGGCTTTCATGATTCCATTGCATAGAGAACTGCATCTACCAAAGGAGACTGACAATTGCTTTGCACATTTGTTATCAAGTCTTAAAGAGTTGCCTGAAGGCAATGAAGGCTCATGGGACCTCTCCAGGGTCACACAACCAACACATCAGAGATGAGACTTGAATCCAAAGCTTTCGATTTGGAAGCCAGTTCTCTATTCACTATATCCATAGGTTGAAATCACTCTACCCCTGAGTGAGGAAATGATCTCTTTTAATAAACATATGGAGCATTCAATTAGATGGTCACATTTGATTTTAAGGCTTGCCAATGAGAAGTCATGCTAAGTTAATAAGGTGTTTGTAAGTAGGTTTTATAGCTAATGTATAGTTCAGAATAAAGGATTTATAAATAATGGAGTTTGCATTTTCAGTCTGGGGTTATTAGAACACACTGGCAGCCACTTCTAACTCATCCATTTTAATTTGCATTGTGTTGAGGGTTTTGAATTCTATGATGAATGGCTGAACAGTAAAGTGTTCCAAGGGTGGTGACGAAAGGTAGAATTAGGTCCAATGTTCTCATTAAACCATTTATAACAGAATGATTATTGGCCAGCTATTGTAAAAGTGATTGGTAAACCAGGCAGAAAATATTATGTGTAAAAAGCGTGTTATCCTGTAGCCCTTCCAAAGAATGCATTTGGATGCATTGGACATTGCTAGAAGCATAAGCAGAGAAAGCTAATTGTAGATGTGTACTGCATTTAATGGACTTAGTGGTCTAGTGGAAAGAGCCTGAGTTCCAGAGTCAGAAGGCTAAGGGCGAGTCATTTAGTTATTTTTGCCTTGTTTTCTTCACTCATAAGTTGGGAACAGTATTACTTGCTTCCTCTCAGGTGTGTTGTAAAGGCTGAACAGAACAAGGCAATAGATGTGAACAATAATGATAGCTAACAATTAAATATTGCCTTAAGACTTGCAAAATGCTTTCCACACTTTATCTCATTTGAACTTCACAGCTACCTTCCGAGAGGGGAACATATTATCCCCATTTAACAGATAAGACTCTCAGAGGCCCTCAGAAGTTTTGACTTGCCTGTGATCACAGAATTAGCACCCAGTATGATAGTCTGTATATTCTTTTCAGTTCAATTAAATACTTATTAAGCACCTACAGCATACCGGGGACTGGGAATACAAAGACAAAACTGTCTCTGCTCTGCAGAAGCTTATATTCTACCATATCTCAGAGAAACTCAATAAATATCTGTTTCAGGATAGTTGAGGAATAGTTGAATTTGGAATTGGGGATCTGGATTTGAATCCTGACCATTACCTAATAAACACTTTTTAAAAGTGCTATATAAACATCATTGTCATCATCATTATTATTATTATTACCACTTCCATCTATATAACCTTGGACAAATTTCTTAACCTTCTGGGTCTCAGTCTCTTCATCAATAAAATGGGAGTGGTTGGGCTATATGATATCCAAGGTTTCTTCTAAGCCTAAATCTTATGGTCATTAAAAAAAATGAAATCTGACCTTAGGAGAACACTTCTTATACATGTGGTTTAGTCCTGTCTATTCCACCGACCATCTCAGGGCACATGTGAGGGAGACATTTTAAATGTCACCACAAATTATTTTACAAATAGAAAGCACTTGGTAAATGTGACATGATGAGAAGAATAATAATGACTTATATTGATTAGCATTTGAGATTTTCAACGGTTTTTCAAAGATTTCCTTACAACAATGCTATCAGATAGTGGCTGCACATAGTAGGCACTTAAATGTGTATTGGCAGTTTGGTGTCCCTATTTTACAGATGAGCAAACTGAGGCTTGCTCATTTTATTTATTGGTTTGCTTAAGGACATAGAAGTAAAAAGTGGCAGTCAGCATTCAAACTCATCTATTGTCCTGGAACCTGTTATTCTTCCCACCATAAAAATAAGGTCACTATTCACAAATAAAGAGGATTCTATTCTTACCTCTGGGATTATGACCAGACCAAAAATTAAACCAAAAAGCACCAGATTCACTCCATACATCCATCGAAGGAAAATGAAATAGGAGGCGACTGAAGAGCCAAAGTGACCTGGGATGAGAGAAAAGAAAGACATTCAAGTGTGGGGGCGGCTGGAAATCCCATGGTCTGTGTGCTGAGCAGAACATATCCCCAAGCATACCCACCACCCAAACTCTTGCTTGGTTGAACACTTGTCAGTCTGAGTAAAAGAGCCCAAGAAACCCTTACTTTCAATCTCTTTGATCTTCATTTCCCATGGAATACATTGAGTCTTGAAATTATTGAAATCCCGCTTAAATTTGATCCATTTCTGAAAGAAAACAGTTGAACTGTAGCATCCTTGCTGGAGCAGGAGGTGGAAGAAGGCTGACTTGGGAATTGGGGAATGGGGTGGGGTGGTGGGCCATTTTGGGGTCGTTAGCCAATTGGTATCATCTTGGTCCAGCACTTTGCAATCGTGGCAGGGCCAGCCATAGAGGGAGGAAGAGTGGTTAGGTTGGTGCCAAGCAAAGCCTTGTCCTCATCCCATTCACTTGTAAAGCAATTGAGAAACTATGGCAAAAACAATGAAAAGTGTGATAGTAGCGACACATCCACTTGCCAAATCTACTGAGTGCTTTGTTTGTTGTTGAGTCAATAAGCATTTATTAAGCAACTACTGTGTGCTGAGCATTGTGCTAGTAGAACACAATCCTGTCTTAGAAAATAGTAGATATGGATAGTACAAATACAGCTTTAGAAAATATATTGTGATGTGATTGAATTCTTATCATTGTGGGATCTCAAACCAATTGGAAAAAAATGAGGATTGCTCTATGATGGAGAGGCAGGGTGGTGCACTGAAAAGAGTGCTGGACTTGCAGTCAGAAGAGACTTGGGTTCAAATCTTGTCTGTGACACTTACTAACTGTGTCATAGTTGCTAACTGCCACCTCTCTGATCCTCAGCTTTCTCATCTTTAAAATGGGGCTCGTGATGCTTGAGCTCCTTACTCCAGGAATATTATGAGAAAAGTGATTTGTAAACCTTAGGGTGCTATAGAAAATCCGAATTAAATGAGGGAGGTCCCCAGTGAATCAGGCGGACCACCTTCAGTGAACTTATGGGAGGCCATGGACAAGAAGATGGGAAACACAGATGGGCTGTAATCTGTATCATTGCAGAGAACATTTACATAAGATCCCAGATCTGTTTGAATATTTGAGTTTTATTACCAGACACAGACATTGATTGGCTGAGAGAATAAAACCCTAGCCAAATCAGGCTTGTGCAGCTCTGCAGAAGGCAGTTTTTTTCCCCTCTGAGTTATTCTAACCTTGTATTTTTATTAAAATTTTCCTTGTTTGTCAAGACCCAAGGCCAACTTCCTAGACTATATGATCCATAAAAGCAGAGAATAGATTCTTTTTTTATTTTTTTGGTGCACTTGGTGCCCAGAATATTACCTCACGCATGCTAAGAGTCTAGTTAATGTAGGTTGACTTAATTTTTTAATCTAATTAAAAAAGGCATAAAATGTTTTTATGTCTAAGGCACTAGAAGTGTTAAATTATTTTCAATATACAAGCAATTCCTGCTCTTAAAATTTAGATGATTTATTACAAACTTGACAGTGATTATCAATAAAACTAAATAAATTTGCCTAGTAACCATTTACATTTACAGTCATTTTAATGCATAAAATATTCTAAGAATTTTTCAGTCTCTCCCTCTAAGTCTCCACCAGGATACTTTGTCCATTCCTTCTAATTTACATTTCCTTTTAGGTGGTGGTAGTTTTGTGAACTTTGTACATCTGATTCTGCTTTTTTCGCTTTTGATAATTTCTTTTAAAAAATAAATTTTATTGATATCTTTTGTTTTTACATTAATTACATTTCCCAGTGTATCCTTCCTTACTCTTTCTTCCACAGAGCAATTTCTTATAAAAAATATAGAAGAAAAAGAAGAGGGGGCAGCTAGGTGGCACAGTGGATAGAGCACCAGCCCTGGAGTCAGGAGGACCTGAGTTCAAATTGGGCCTCAGACACATAACACTTACTAGCTGTGTGACCCTAGGCAAGTCACTTAACCCCATTGCCTAGCAAAAACAAAAAGAAGAAAAAGAAGAAAAAGTTCTGCAAAACTAACCAGCAGAATTCAAAAAAGATTTTTGTATATCCCTTTGATTATATTTTATAGTATTCCATTATATTAATGTACCACTACAGCTAGGTGGCACAGTGGTGAAAATGCTGAACCTGAAGTCAGGAAGAACTAAGCTCAAATTCTACCTCAGACATTTACTATCTATATGACCCTGGGCAAGTCACTTGACCTCTATCTACCTCAGTTTCCTCATCTGTAAGGTGAGGATAATAAGAGTACCTTCCTTCCAGAGTTGTTGCAAGGATAAAATGAGATAATAGTTGTAAAGAACTTTAACATACTACATAGTTGTTAGTTATTATTATCATTATTATTATTACAACTTATTTAATTATTTCTCTACTGTTGGACTCTAGGTGGACTCCAGGATTTTTGCAGTTACAATAATGCTGCTATGTTTTTCAGAATATTTTCAATGATGGAAGTGTTAAATCAGAGAAAATGATTAGTTTTGTAACCTTTCCATGTACTGCCAGATTACTCTCCCAAAAGGTTTTACATATTAGCAATTCTACTAGTGATATTTCTCCACATCTCCTCTGGCTTTGACTTTCATGATTTCATTGCTTTTGCTGGTAAAGAACCAAAGGTGGTACTTTAAAATTGTTTTAATTAATATCTTTTTGATTGTTAATGAGGATTTTCAAGTGATTATTAACAGTTGATATTTATTCTTTTCAAAATTGTCATTGTATATTCTTTGACCATTTATTCACTGTGACCTGGAAGTGTGTTGAATTTTTGACTCAAAATACATATTCCTTAAAAATCACTTGCAGACATTTTTATCTGTTGCCTTGCATTGATATTGGATGATTATTCCTGATCATTTATTATTATCATATCTCACATTTGGTAAAAAGTGACAGTAAATTTTTTTATGGGGTATCTCCATTTCTAGCTCACTTACTGACTTAATTCTATGCCATTAGAAAAGATTAGAGCACCAATTTAAGTCCATATCCAGAAGCCAAACATTACCCCAACTTTTAACATAGGTTTCAAGAATATGCTTAATTCAACAAAGCAGATCACAAGTCCAAAAGACTTTGAGCATGTTCCTTGTGCCTTAAAGATCTCACCATGAAAACAGAAGTAACAAATCCAGGGACAGTATGTATATGAGTGGGGATTGTTATGATTATTTTTTGGTTTAGACCTTTGATTTAATTGGTGTATGGATGGTGAGGCAACTATTTCAACCAATGAAGATCTGCACTTGGTAGTGCCTCTTATAGTCTTAGAGAATTTCCTAGGGAAACTGCGATATATGTCCCAGATGGGGCTTGAGCCAAGGTTCTCTGGACTCTGAGGCTGGCTTTCTATTTACTACAGCTCAGCAACCTATAGGAATAGCATAAGGAAACAAATTCCATGTGCACAACTATTTCTTGTTCAGTCATTTCAGTTGTGTTCTACTCTTCAGGACCCCATTTGAGGTTTTCTTGGCAGATACTAGAGCGGTTTGCCATTTCCTTCTCCATTTTATTTTTTTTACAGATGAAGAAACTGAGGCATACAGAATTAAATAATTTGACAGGGTCACACAGTTAGTAGATTTGAATTCAGGTCTTTCTGACTCTAGGCCAGGCACTCTATCCACTGTGCCACCTAGCTGCCCAAAATAATTATAGCAGGCCTTTTAAAATTCACCGTTAATTCTACATGACCAGGTATGAGATAGGACAAGGGACACAGTCAAGCCAGGAGGCCCAACTGAGACTTTGAAGCATCGGCATAAAGAAATGATTAGGAATCTCTTGCCTATAAGATTTAATTCCCGGCCCAACCCCCACCTCAGGTTATAACGAGTGGAAGAACTCTTCACCCCTTCAAGTAATAGATAATTTCCCAACAATGAGTTCGAGAGAAAAACAAGTCTCCTATACCTTAGAGGTATACCTTAACAGGACTGGCCTGAGCAGAGAAGGGGAAAGAAATTGACAGAGCATGGAAGCAGTAAAGGGGAGCTTGGATCCACTTCTCATCGCTGTCAACAACTCATTGTGTGACCCCGAGCTAGGCATTAGCACTCTGTGTCAGCATATGGCATCAGAATGGCTGGGGATCATTGTCATTACCAGCTGAGAAGCGTTTGTGTGGATTAGAGATTTTGTATAGATAATGGGCTTCCCTAATACCTTTGAACATAAGTTTTTCACAATGGAGTTGTCATGATTGAATAAAGACAAGACTGACCCAGACCCCAAACGGCCCCATTCCCCTTGACTTCTCATTGGTGTGGCACATACCTTATTCATCATCATTTTATAGGCGTAGAATTTCTTGCCTTTTCCCTTTCCTAATGCTCCTTCAAACTTCTCTACAAAAGCTTGGGCTTCCCTAGTTAAAAAATAGGGCAGGTGCTTAATTAAAAACCAAACGTAAAAAAAAAATAGGCTCTATGAGGGTGTGCAGGTGGCTTAATAATAACAACAGAGCTTTAATATCTGTGCATGTGTTAGATGAGAAAGATATGAACCAGTTCATCTATTAAATAATCTCCAATAGGTCAGAGCATTTGAGGGTATGCATATACATCCATGGAGGTCAAGCTGGAAAATATTCTGGATTTAGTACACACACACACACACACACACACAGACACACACACACACACACACGTCTTTAAACAGCAAAGGGGACATGGAAACCAGGGTCTTTTTCATATAGGGGCAAAGAGTTCTCTTTTTATGTCTTCATTGGTGGCACAAAGGTGGCATTTTCATTGGTACCACCAAAGGCAAAGGCTTTGAAAAACTCAAATGAGATAATACTTTGCAAACTTTAAATGTATGTAAATGTAAATGCCAGCTTATAGTAATAATAATTTTGTTCAGTTTTTCAGTCATGTCTAACTCTTCATAACTCCATTTGGGGTTTTCTTGGCAAAGATACTGGAGTGGTTTGTCATTTCCTTCTCTAACTCATTTTACAGATGAGGAAACTGAGGCAAACAGGGTGGAGTGAATTGCCCAGGGTTACACAGCTAGTAAGTGTCTGAGGTCAAATTTGAACTCAAGTCTTCCTGTCTTCAGTCTCACACTCTATCCGCTGTGCCACCTACCTGCTGTCATCATCATCATCATCATCATCATCATCATTATCAGCAGCAACAGCAGCAACAGCAGCCTTCAGTCACCAAACCTATAGTCTTGCTGATGACTTGATTCCTTGACCCTTTTACTGCACATCTGAGCTCAAGCAATATTTATATAGCAGTACAGGGATAGGTGTTAAACAATTGGACTGGGGAGGGAGCAAGTATGTATACACTTTTAACATTGATCTACATGAACACTTTCTTAAATCTAGACAATCAACAAAACAGTAAATCAGGCCCTGATTTGTAGAGATTGCAGAATTCTGAGGTGTATCTGCTCATCCTGAAAATTTAACAGTCAGGTCTCTAGAACACCCTTGCATGTGCTATCTCATTGGATCCCCACAACAACCCTGTGAGGTAGGAACTATTATTATCACCTGCATTTTATAGATGAAGAAACCAAGTATCAGAAGTTAAATAACTTGTCCAGGGTCACACAGCTGGTAAGTATTTGAGGCAGATTTGAATTCCAGGTCTTCCTGATTCCAAGTCCAGTGCTCTTCCATTATGTCATGGCTTTTGTGCCTATTTTCCTATGCTTATATATGTATATGTTGCTTGCCTGAGAGACAGAAGTGCAGGAACACTTCTGGCTTTGTCTTTTTATCATTAGCACCCAGCAAAGTGTCTGGCACATAGTAGGTCTTTAAAAAATGCCTGTTGATGGACCATGCTACTTCTCTGATGTCAGCTTTTCAGAAACCTATAAAAGAACTGGGTGTGTTGGGGAGACATGGAAGCAGAAAGCCGCAAGGGATCTGCAGACATAGTCTGGGATTTCTCTTTGACATCATTTCAGAATCTCAGACTTGGGAGGCCATCTTGTCTAAGGCATATGTGAATCCATGTCCCCTCTACAAGATGCCATCATCTAACCTCTACTTAACTACTTCCTGTGAGAAGGAACTCACCGACTCTTGAGGCAGCCCCTTTGAGATAGCTCTTACTGTTCAGGAGTTTTCTCTTTCCTCTTTCGTCCATTGCTTCTAGTCTCTCATTAGACTGTAAGCGCCTCCATTGGACTCAATACCCCTTGAGAGTAGGGACGATCTTTTACCTTTGTATCCTCAGCACTTGGCACTGTGCCTGACGCACAGTAGGTGCTTAATAAATGCTTGTTGACTGTTGGCTGACCAGTTCTACCCCTCCTGGGACTCAGCAGAAAAAGTCTAATCCTGGATGAGCAAACTCCTACTAATGCAAGTTGGCATCATTTCTGAACTTATTCTCTTGGTACACTTGGTTCCTCTTCAAGACTGTAAGTCCCAGGGTCAAACAGTCAACATGTGTCAGAGGTGGGGATTGACCTCAGGTCTTCCTGGCTTTGAGGTCAGCTCTCTATCCACTACACCACACTGCCTCTCAAGCATTCTATATCTAGATGTATGGATATTTATTTCTTTTTGTGGGCAGGAAATAAGTCCATGTCTCTGCTTTGCCTTAAACAGTCTCAGGGTCTGACACTACCTGATTCCCTTTAGATTGTTAATACTCCTTTCTGGAGACCATGATGTCAATGTCGGGATGCCCAGACTCAATTCTTCCTGAAGAACTGTTAGGTAACTCTCATGTTCACATCTGCCTTCCCACTCCCAAATGCCCTAGACCAGTGGTTTTCAAACTTTTTGGTCTTAGAACCCCTCTATACTCTTAAAAATTATTAAGAACCCTCCTCCCCAAACAACTTACATTTATGTAGGTTATCTCTATTAATAGTTACCATAATAGAAATTAGAACATCTTACTATTATTGTTAAAATAATTTTGCCCTTACTGGGCTCCTGAAATGGTCTCAGGGACTCCCAGGGCTCTCTAGACAATACTTTTGCAACTCTGCCCTTAACACATGCTTTGTCTGGTCTTTTCAGCAGAGTGGTATAGGGGAAAGAACACTGGCCTTTGAGTTAGGAAGGTCTCAGGTTCCAATAATTGCCCTGACACTTACTGGTTATATGATTTGTGGTTTAGATGACATGGGGGTAGAAAGTTTATATGACATAGAGGGTAGAATACAGGAACTAGAGAACCACCTTGGAGTCGTGATCACGTGGATTCAAGAGCCACTTCTGAGCCATACTGCTGTGTGACCTTGGATAAGTCACCTAATGTCTAGGTGTTCCAGCAACACTCTGGGTTTGTAAATACTTGAATGGTGTTGGTAGAGGGAGTTTCCTCTCTGGGATGCTCCCTAAACCAGTAAAATCACAGATCCTACCCTCACCCACCAAGAATGACCCAAGGCAAGTCACATTACTACTTTTTGTTTCAGTTTCCTAACCTGTAAAATGGGTATAATGATACTTGCCCTACTCCCTTCATGTGGGTGTTCTGAGAAAAGCTTTTGTAACCCTGGAAGTGTTACAGAAATATGGATTATTAAACGGAAAGAGGTGGTCTTGGATACCGGAAGTTGGTCAATATGACATAATATTGGATCGTATCTACTATTTTACATATTAACTTTTTTTTTTTCCATTTGGTAGTCCCATTTCATCCATCAGACTTTAAACCCAATGGTAGGAGGCCTAGGCCATATATTACTTCTAGATCTTTAACTGCCCATTGATTGCATTGGGTCATCCCTCACTGTGAGGAAGGCCGTGTTCTGTCTAATGTCTTTGTGTGGCCCCTGGGCTGCTTCAGAGGCAGCCTCTGGGCTGGAGTATAGAGAATAAAGAGATAGTGTCTCCTTCCCAGAGGAGGCCTTGGGCTCATCCCAAGGATGGGTCAAGAACCTTGGGATTCCTCTCAGAATCCTCACACACAGCCAGCTTTGGAACCCTCTAATTCCTTCTGACTTTGGTGGCTCCTGGCAGGGAGTTGGTGGGAGAGGGGAGAAGGGACCCAAGTAGAAAGAGGACCGATTCTGCTTTACCTGAGAACTTCTAATTTTTTCACCATTGGCCAAGGCTTATTTCGAATGGTGGCTATGACCTGCTTTTTCTCTTCAACCTGTTCCATGATGCGGGCCATTTCTTCTTCCGCAATGGACTCCTCATCTGAGGAGTTGGGAACTGATGGAGAAGAGCTGGGAGAAAAGTTCCAGATAGAGAGGAGAATTAAAAATAAAA
The DNA here is from genome assembly GCF_900497805.2 of Vombatus ursinus. NCBI lineage: Eukaryota > Metazoa > Chordata > Mammalia > Diprotodontia > Vombatidae > Vombatus > Vombatus ursinus. The sequence continues at coordinate 181,590 of NW_020945237.1, read as the reverse complement.
ACCTACTCTGGGCTTTTTGTTTTATAGTGTTGTCAGACTCTGAGGGACCTGAGGCGCTTAAGGAATAAAGAGATAATCATAATAATCACGTCACACATATTCAGCAGTGCTTTAATGTTTACAAACAACACCCCTGTAGAGAAGGTGGTGCAAGTGTTTTTGTCGTCATTTTACAGATGAGGAAACTGAGGCAGTGAGGATTAAACTGAAGTGAACTGAGTTTCTGTGGGACTTGCCCAAATCACACAATTCAGAAGTTTCTGCAGTGATATTTGAGTCCACGGCTCCTGACTCCAAGGTCAGTGCTCTACTCACTGTGTTACGTACCCCACATCATCTGTATTTCCTGTGCCCCGTCACTGCCACCTAGTAATGCTAGGTTGGGAAGGAAGCGTAGGATTCCTTCCAGGTCCCAGAACAACCCATTGCCCTGTGTGACTTGGGATCTATTTGGGTTCTTTGGCATCGGTGACTCTCCAGGGCTATTGAACCCGGAGTCGCAGCGTCTTAGAGTTGGAAAGCATCTCAGAAGCTACGAAGTCCAACCCATCCCTGAGAAGAAATCATCTGGACAGTACCGCTGCTAAGTGACCATTCAGCACATGCTTTCAGATTCCAAGGAGAGTGAACCTACTGCCGATAAATCAATCAACAAGAAGGTTTTTAGGTGACATCTATGTGCCAGGTGCTGTGTTAGGTAATAGGGACACAGAGACAAAAATGGAACTGGCCACGTTCTCAAGAGCATACATTCTATCAGGGAGACAACATGTATACATATAGGGATAGGCACTGGACCTGTGACTTTATCGATATTGGTAAAGCCTAGATGATGAAATTCTCTGCCAGTGCATTGTCTATGCAATTCATACTTTTGAAGACTTTCCCAAAGCATTGAGAGGCTAAGTGACCTTTTTAGGGTCACACAGCTAATGTAATTATAGCTAATGTTTATATTGCATTTACTATGTGCCTGGCACTGTGCTAATCATTTTACAATTAGGATCTCATTTGATCCTCACAACAACCCTGGGAAATGGGTGCTATTATTAGCCTGATTTTATTGATGAGAAAACAGAGGCAAGCAGAGGTTAAGTGACCTGCCCAAGGTTGCATAGTCAGAAGTGTCTGAGTACAGATTTGAACTCAGGTCTTTCTGACTCTAGTCTCAGCCTATTCATTGTGTCACCTAGCTCCCCCAATGTGTCAGAGGTGGAATTTGAATCATATCTTCTCGGCTCCAAAACCCGATCTCTCTACCATACTGCTTTTCACATACACACAAAATATACACAAAATAAATACAGGTTAATTATTTGGTGGACAGGATGAACACCAGTAGACTTCCACTTTTGGATAATTCCAGTCATTAGGAATTATTTCCTGTAGCAGGAAAGGTACTGGGAGAGAGCTGGGTTTAACCCTACTTCTGAGACATTAATTAGGTAACCAGAGGCAATCACTTAACTGTGCAGGTCCTCAGTATCCTCATTTGTAAAAATGAGAAGGTTTAACTAAATTGTCTCCGAAGTCCCTTCCAGCTCTAAATCTATAACCTTATCCTATCCTCCTGACCTGTGTGACCTTGGGCAAAACACCAAGCCTCTCTGGGCTCCGGTTTTCTCATCTGTAAAAAGAGAAGATTGGATAAGGTTATCCCTTCTGGCTGAAGTTCCATTGATCTCTGGTAAGTTAAGTGTTGGCATGGTTCTATATGCTATTGGGGGTGGGGAGAGAATGAATGGGTGAAGTTCACAGATTATTTTGACCATTAGTTTTATCTACGTTCTCCCTAAACTTTTCAGAGCTGCTAACAACCATCAATTTGACACAAGAGAATTTCATCTTCCTTCTCCTTTTGTATTTTGCCTAGGATGAAGCAGAGGCAAGTAGCCCAAAGGAGCAGAGAGAAGGAACAGAGTCCTTGAGGCTGAATAAGTGTCAAGATGCCTCCTCAACATCTCCTAGTCAGGAGGGGGAGTCCCTCCCTTTAAAGCAGGGGTTCTTCGTTCTTTTTGTGCCGTCGACCCCACTGGCAGCTTGGTAAAGGTTACAGACCCTTTCTCAGAAGGATGTTTTTAAATGAGTAAGATAAAATACACAAGAGGACAAAGGAAACCAAAGGCTGGGTGAAAATAAAAATGGAATTTTTTCCCATTTGAATTCATGGACCCCTGTAATCTATCCACCAACTCTTTAGGGTCCATGATCCCTGGTTAAGAACCCCCTTCCGAGGATGAGGTTAAGTTTGGAGGCAAAACACCCTACCTGTGTTTCTTCAGCTGCTTCTCTTTCTTCCTCTGAATGTGCTTTTCTTTACTTTTGGCTTCTTCCTGTTCTCTGTGGGAAGCCTTCCGGTCCCTCTTCCTCTTCCCATTCCAAGGTTTCTCTGCTTTGCTCCACTCTTCTTCCCCAAACACTTCCCGTTGCTTCCTCCGGACATTGTTCTTCCGTTGGGGGGTGCTGGCCTTGATTTCTCTACTGCCTCCTTCTTTTCCTTCCCTTCTGCTCTCCTGGGTTCTCTTCTTCCTGTTGGAGGGAGACCGTGGCTTGTCTCGTGTGGCCTCTGCCTCGGGGCTTGGCTTTCTGGAGGCTCTCTTCCCGTCCACCAAATCTGCACAGGATAGAAGAGGACAAAGAAGGCACCAGCCCACCCCATGTTCTGGGATGGGGAATCTGCTCATTGCACTGGGCAGAGTTCTCCAATTTCCTCTGACGAAATTGGAGAAGAGAAGATAAAAGAGGCCCAGGGGTCACAGCGACTTTTCTACCTATGTGGTGGCAAGTAGCACATTCTCATTGTTTTTATTAGAAAGTTTTGAGTCGCTGAAACCTTATTCAGTGAAAAGCCAAGAAAAGCATGAACCCAATGCAAAAGATCCAAATCCATGCCCTGCCTCAAAGTCATCTAGACACCCTGGGTAAGTTACACCAGCCAGTCAGTCCCATAGCTACTTGCTCAGGGTGAGGAACAGTTCAGATGAAGCAAGTGATTCACCAGGTCAGTGTTACTTATTTCCTTCCTGTAGCCCTCCTGAAGGGGATAATGATTTGGTCAGGCTTTTTCAAGAGTTGACAAAGTATTGTTCCTTGTAAGCTGGATTTCCTTCAACTATCTTGTCTCCACATGGAGGTGTGAGTTCATATGCTACTTCTGATACCTCTCATTTGTGAGAGGTGCCATGTTGTAGTGCCATTCTGTTCACTACAGAGAGCAGATTTGGAGTCAAAAGACCTGGGTCCAAATCCTGGCTTTTCTACTTACCTGTGTGACCTCATTCTCTCTTGGCCTCAGTTCCTCATCTGTAAAATGATGGGGTTGGACTAAATGATTTCTAAGTTACCTTCCAGCTCCAAATATGTTTCCACCTCTGCCAACTTTTTTAAAAAATTTTTTAAAAATTAAAAAAAAATTTTTCTCTGCCATATTTAAAACTGGGAATGAGAATATCCATATCTTTAAGAAGAATGGGCTAATAATAAAACTATCTTTCAAGCACTGGGGGTGGGGGCTAATGGTGATACAGATGGTGGCCTAAGCCCAAAGTTACTCAATATTTTGTTCATTTGGAATGGGCTCTTGTGAAGCTTGTTAATGGGATAGATTCTTCAGAGCTGCCTGGCTATGTGAGCTGTAGCTCAGAAGGACTCACATTGTATACACCCAGTGTGTGCTTGGGGCCATGACGCCGATCTAACTCAGTGAAGTTTCCCTCTTAGACCTGGCCCTAGACAGAATTGTGAAATCAGAGCCGTTTTTACCAAGTAGCCTCTCCTCCTCTCACCCCCAGCCTCCATCTTATGCAATTTTCCCTCCCTGATGGAGTCTCCTCATTCCCCATCCCAGACACTTAGTTTCCTCATCTTTTTTTTTAACATCAGCTCCTTCCCCCTCCAATCTTTTATCAACACTTTATCTCAGGAAACAGTCTAATAAACTCATTGCCTTAAAATGTAAATGACTTAAAACCTGTTATTGCCTAGAAGTTAGGTGACTTGCCAGGGTCACACAGCAGTATGGATCAGAAGTGGCCCTTGAATCCATATCATCATGACTCCAAGGCAGGTTCTCTAGTTCCTGCTTTCTAACCTTCATGCCATATAAACAGTAAGTCATATAACCAGTAAGTGTCAGGGCAATTATTGGAACCTAGGACCCTCCTGATTCAAAGGCCCATGTTCTTTCCCCTATACCACTCTGCTGAAAAGACTAAACAAAGCAGATGTTTAAGCAGTGCATGCAAAAGTATTGTCCAGGGACCCCTGGGAGTCCCTGAGACCCTTTCAGGAGGTTGGTGAGGTCAAAAATATTTTAATAGTAAGACCAGGATGTTTTAATTTCTAATAGGGTATATAGTAAAAGATATAACCTGCACAAATGAAAGTTCCTTGGTGGAGGTCCTGAATAATTTTTAAGAGTATAGAGGGGTCCTGAGACCAAAATGTTTGAGAACCACTGGTCTAGGGCATTTGGGGGTGAGCAGGTAGATGTGGACAATTCTTTATGAAGAATTAGTATGGGCATGCTGACATTGATATCATGGTGGCAAGAAAAAGGCATCTTCAAAGGGAATCAGGTAGTATCAGACCCTGGGACTGTTTAAGGCAAAGCAGAGACATGGACATATTTCCTGCCCACAAAAAGAGATAAACATCCACAATCTAGATATAGAATGCTTGAGAGGCAGTGTGGTGTAGTGGATAGAGAGCTGGCCTCAAAGCCAGGAAGACCTGAGGTCAAGCCCCACCTCTGACACAGGTTGGCTGTTTTACCCTGGGACTTATAGTCTTGAAGAGGGACCAAGTGTACCAAGAGAGTAAGTTCAGAAGAGATGCCCGTTTGCATCAGTAAGAGTTTTGTCATCCAGGATCCCTTTGTCCAGATGGAATTACAGGTCAAGACCCATTACACACACACACACACTCAATCAATCAGATTTTTTTCTATTGCTTTTGAACTAGAACATCAAAATATTCTTCAAACTGAACCTTGGGTCAAACTGCTATTGTACTTGACTCAAGGACTGCCTTGAATTAGGAGGATGGGCACAGCAAGCTGCATCCCTCCTCTCACTCTTTTCCCTCTAATTCACCAGTGAAGCGCAATTTGATCCAATTCAATTCAGTATATTATTTTTTTTAAAAGGCAATGGGGGTTAAGTGACTCGCCCAGGGTCACATAGCTAGTGTCAAGTGTCTGAGGCTGGATTTGAACTCATGTCCTCCTGACTCCAGGGTCGGTGCTCTATCCACTGCACCACCTAGCTGCCCCCAATTCAGTATATTCTTAATAAGGCCCTAATTTATGCCAGGCAGTGTGTTGGGTCATCCTGGATATTGCAAGAGGAAAGACCGTCCATTTCCTGTTCTCCCCATCAGGGTAAAAGACATGTACATAATGATAAATTAAAATATGATAAAGCTTATTGGAAATGTCAGCTAGGGATTCAAAGGAGAGGAGGCTGCTTCTGTGGAGGAGGATGGGAAGAGATCAGGGAGGATTTTCCACAGAGAAAGACAATGTCTTGAGGAAAAAGGATGATTTCAGCAAGAAAGATCCTTCAACCCATTCCCCCTGGTTTGTTGTTGTTTTGTCATGTCTAACTTTTCTTGATCTGATTTGGATTTTCTTGGCAAAGATACTAGAATGGCTTGCCACTTCCTTTTGCAGCTCATTTTACATATAAGGAAATTGAGGCAATCAGAGTTAAGTGACTTGCCCAAGGTCACAGAGCTGTTAAGTATCTGAAGCTGTATTTGAACTCAGGTCTTCCTGACTCCAGGCCTGTCACTCTATCTACTGTCCCACCTAGCTGCTGACCCTGGTTACATGCCTATTTTCCATGAGAATTCTATTCTGGCCTCCCTTCCTACCTGTGGATTGTGATTGTTTAGGCAAACATTGCATATTTCCTGAGAGTGGGAACCATTTGGATATCAGCTGCCTGAAGCTGGGCTGGGTACAGAGAGAAATCTATGAAGAAATCCTCTGGAGTAGAAGCCCCTTTACCCAAAGTTGAGCTGTTGAACTTCTTCATGAAACTAGGGAAGCAGAATAATTGGGCTCCTGCAAGTCAAGAAAAAAAAAAGGGACCTTAAGAGTCATCCAATCTAAGTCCTTCATTTTATAGACGAAGAACTGAAGCAGAGCTGGGTTATCCAGGTAGTCTGGGTTCGAGGCAAGACTCATCCCCAGGTCTAGTTCCCTACCCATTGTACCACACTGCCTCCCGGGGGTGGTGAAGATTGAACAAAATGCCATATGAAGAATGCTTTGCAAGCCCTCAAGCCCTATGTAAGTGCTAGCTCCTATCTCTAGGCAGTCCCTCAAAGCTTTTCCTTAATTTGAATACTTTTAATTAATAATAATTTCCCTCCCTATCATACTTCTTCTTGTTTAAATCCCTTGGTCATAGAAACGGAACTAGCATGCATTGACTGTTCAGAACACGAAATACCAGCATTTCCAACAAGAGACTCTCATGCAGTTATCAGCTCTGGCTGATTCAAGTCATCCCCCTCTGCAGTCACGATGTGACTTTCTCAGGTCTATTATGCAAGTGTATCCTTAATTCCAGATGACTCTGAGTCATAAGAGCATAGATGCTGTGCTTGGATTCACTTTAGAGTTCATGTGGCCCAGCCCCTGCCTTTACAGAAGAGGATACCATGGTTCAGAGATATGAAATGGTCTGACCAGGGTCACACAGCTAATTACAGGATGGAAACCAGAGTCAGAGGAGCAGGCTGCCCAGTTCTAGAGGCATGTCCTTCAAGCCTACTTCAGCCTTACTCTCTTTACTGTTGATATAGTACCTTGTACTTTTTAGAGGTGCTTTCCTAGCTATTATCTCACTTTGTGTATCTTTGGGAGCAGGATTTTTTAAGGCTGCTTTTGCAGAACAATTAGACCTCACTCAGTGCTCTGACTCAGATAAAAGCTCATGCCCTCTCTGCTTGTCATGCCTGAGGTTCTCTCTCTCTCTCTCTCTCTCTCTCTCTCTCTCTCTCTCTCTCTCTCTCTCTCTCTCTCTCTCTCTCTCTCACACACACACACACACACACACACTCCTTGCCACTCATCCATGGATTTTAGGGAGCCCCTTAGATCCTCTGCTGTTTTGGCAGCGTATTTGTTTCTTGGTGGGAGAGGTATCACAGGACTAATGTGGCTGGGACTCCTAAACCCAGGAGTAGTGTGAGGCAGGATGGTATGACAGCAAGTGATTTGGAGTCAAAGAGACCTATATCTGACACATGCTAGAGTAATGTCTCCCCTAGATATGGGTAAGAATGGCCTGGACCTGCCCAGACTTCTAGGATTTGTAATTTTTTGCCTTTCTTTTGAGACAAGGAAACATTGCGTGGTTTGGGACGGAGATCAGACTAAAAGGAGACCTCAAAAAGATGAGAGAGGACACCTAGAAAGGGAGGCAATGGTGGGGTGTTCCCTACCCATGGAGAATCATGATGACCATGGAAGCAGTGATGGAACATCTGAATTCCCCTCCTCATGCCTCTTTAAGGGACACTGGAGAGGTGAAAGCTAAGGCTTTATTATTTTTTTAAATAAGAATTAATCTTGGGCATTTATTCAGGTGGTTGGAATTCCAAAGAGGGGAACCCAAACACAGGGGAACTAGTGGTTGTTGCCCCCCTCCTTTGCCTTACTTTAGATGGGTGTCACTGGCATGTATTTCTAAGCTTAGTCTTTTATTCTGTTAAAGACTTCACAGGACTGATCTAGTCTTCTGTGTCATAAGCACTTGTGATTGACCTGTCCTTTGCATTTCCTTTTGGCCATTTGTTTATGGCATAAGGATGTGGCACAGCTCTTGGAGCTACATAGGGGAGAGTTATGTTTCCTGGACCAGGGCTAAGAGCCCGAACCCCTTAGCCCATGTTAGAGAATTTTCTCTAACTAGAGGCCATCATCAAAAGCCATTTTTATGTTTCATAACTACCCTTCCAAGGGCAGAATTACTATGAAATTGGGTGCTTTAAATCTGCCTTATCAGATCACAACCTAAGAGCAACTGTTGGTGTTTGCTCTAGCTTACAGGACCTTGGACAAGGCACTTACCTCTTGAAGTATCAGCTTCCTCATCTTTAGAATGAGGATAATAATTGTCACATTTATTTGTCTTTGTATTTGGGGACAACACTTTGTAAGTCTTAAAATACTACACAAATGTATGTAATGATGATAATAATAATAATAATAATAATAATAATAGTAATAGTATTTATGTAGTGCTTTATATTTGGCAAAGTACTTAAGACACATCATCTCATCATATTTTTCCAACAACCTCGGAGGTGGGTGTAATAATTATACCCATTTTAGAGATGAAGATACCAAGGCAGACAGAGACTAAGTGACTTGGAAGTACATAGCTAATAGGTGTCTGAGGTGGGATTATTATTATGAACTTTGATAACCACCGTCTTTGTTCATTTGGCAGAAGTTACAGGAGAGTAGGATCCAACTGGGCATCAAAGGCCATTTATGACCCATAGGCACATTTAGCTAACTCTAGTGCCTTCTTACCCTTCTTCAGGCTTCAGAATTTTCAGGTCTCCCTGTCTTTGGAAAAACCATGAGTCACATCTACTCACTTAGACTAATAATTTATAAATAATTTATGCAGCACTTGAAGCTTTTCAAAGCACTTTACAAAGATTGCATTTGATCCTCACAACAGCCCTGGGATGAAGGTGCTATTATTATCCCCATTTTGGAGATGAAAAAACTGAGGCAGACAGAGGCTAAGTGACTTTCCCAGCATCATAAAGCTACAAATTATCTGAAGATGGAGTTCTATCTATTGAGTCATTAACTGTTTCTACCCTCACATAGAAGATACCTTATCTTTAGGGCAATTGTACCAAGAGCTCCATCCCCATTCATGATGGCCTTTAATCAGATTCTCTATCCTGCCACTGGGTGTGGAATGATAAGCTCGTAGATACGCTTTGACTCATAGGGCATTAGAGTTGAAGGGAAACTCGGAGATCACCTAGTTCAATTTCCCTGTGTCACAGAGGAAGAGTGAGGAGCCAACTCAGTTACAACTTTTTCAGTCGGTGATGATACTTTACTTGTTCCCAGCTAGATGGTGCAGTGGCTAGAGCCCTGGACCTGGAGTCAATTAAGATCTGAGTTCAAATCTGCCTTAGACACCACTTGTGTGACCTTGGGCAAGTCACTTAACCTTTGTTAGATTCAATTGCCTCATCTGCAAAATAGGGATAATAATAACACCTACCTCTCAGGGTTATTATGAGGGTCAAATGAGATAATATTTGTAAAGTGCTTTGCAAACCTTTAAAGACTATACAAAAGCTAGTTGCTGCTGCTATTGTTGTTGTTATTATTATCATCTACTGTCGTATACCCTTAAAACTTCCGGGAAGCCATTTGTGAAAGTCTTTACAGATGGAAGGTAGATATTCTCCAGCTGTGGTAAATATTCTTTCCCCCTTGGGTTCCTGCTTTCTTTTATTTATTTATTTATTTATTTAGGCAATTGGGGTTAAGTGACTTGCCCAGGTCACACAGCTAGTAAGTGTCAAGTGTTTGGTCTGAGGCCGGATTTGAACTCAGATCCTCCTGACTTCAGGGCCGGTGCTCTATCCACTGCGCCACCTAGCTGCCCCCCCCTGCTTTATTATTACTGGACTGGAATTCCTCAGAAGACAAGTACTAAGTCCTTGGATCATTGAACTAGAAGGGGCCTTAGAGCCATCTTATTCAAGCCCTTCACATTTTACAGATGAGGAAACTGAGGACCAGAAAAAGTTAAGTGACTTGTCCAAGGTCACCAAGGTTACAAGTAGTAGAACTGGGATTCAAGGCCAGGTTCTCTCACTGCAAATCCAGCCTGGACATCCGTTGTGACGCCCTAACTTATTTCATTCATCTTTGTATTTCCACAGTGCCTAGCAGGACAATTTGCAGGAGCAGCTGCTCAGTCATTATTTTTTTGTTTGTGCCTGTGATTTTATTGGTGTAGGGAACTCAGTGAGGAAACTCTCTCTACTTATGCAGATTGGCACATGTCTGAAACTTAAGCTCTCTCTATAATGAGCTACAAAAAGTATAAGTGACTGGTCCAGGGTCACACAGCTAATATGTATCAGAGTTAGGACTTCAATCTATATCTTCCTGACATATAAGTCAAGACATCGCCCCATGATGTCATTGGTCTTTTTCAAAAATGAAGGATAGACAGCAACAATCCCAACACCTAGGGTGGCTTTCTATCTACTCACTACTCTGCACCATGGCTCCATAATTACTATTGAATAAATTATTATTGTTAGTCTACACCCTGAGCTGTTTCTTACCATAGCCTTAGGAAGTGTTCTTGGCTCTTCCCAGAGCAAATAAAGCCCCTCCTTAAGCAGGGAAGGATTTTACCATCATCCCATTCAGCATCTAATCAATTCTCCAGGTGACATTTAGTCTTGGTTTTTCAACTAACTGGCATTGTTACCTTGGGCAGATTACAATTTTCTGGGACTCAGTTTCCTCATCTGTAAAATGAAGGGGTCAGACTTGATGGGCTCTAAAGTCCCTTCCAGCTCTAAATCTGTGATCATATCATGCTATGATCTCTTATCCATAAGTCAGGGAAAAGGAATTAAGAAAACACGGGTTAATATTGAAAACATGGTACATAGGGGCAGCTAGGTGGTGCAGTGGATAGAGCACCGGCCCTGAAGTCAGGAGTACCTGAGTTCAAATCTGGCCTCAGACCAAATGCTTGACACTCACTAGCTGTGTGACCCTGGGCAAGTCACTTAACCCCAACTGCCTAAGCCAAAAAAAAGAAATAGTATGGTACAGCATTTAGGGGCCAGCAGGGGAGAAGGCTTTCATCCTCAGAAAATTGTTGACTACATCTATTTAGCAATAGACTATATCAAGGCACAGGAGGAGACCTGACCCATTTGAAGGTTTGCATAATAAAAGTAATCTTTAAGATGACACTTCCTTTTTTTTTCTGTTAAGCATAGGCAGAAGGAATAGGATGATCCAGTGATTCCCACAGTAATGACTCTAAAGGGGAAAATTTGATATATGTATTTGCTATTTCTCTAATGACATTCTAGGAAGTAACCTCATTCTGATTACTTCCCTCTTGGGCTTTTGAAATAAAAATCCAACCTAGTTTTCATAAGATCTCAAAGAATGGTGAGGCCCTTCTTTCATTGTGAAGAAGGCATTATGCCTTGAAAATCATGGGAGTTTGATTGGCTGAGGCAGACATGCACCTCAGCCTATCTCCTGTCCTTAATGCCTAGGGGCAACTTTGATACCAGAGCCATGCTCCCCAAGCCTCATCAGGATAGGTGGAAGAGCCAGCCAAAGTGAAGGGAAAAATGAAGGAGAAGAAAAATCCCCTGGGAGGGCTAGCATAGGCTGCAGTGGAGCTGGGGCTTGGGCTGGGGGAGGGAGACAGTGGAGATGTCAAGAAGAGAAACTAAGGTAAGTGAAGGAAAAATGACTATTGGAATGGGTGTCAGGGGTGTCCATTTTTGTTTGGTTTTGCTTTAATTCCTAAAGGCAGCATAGCATTCAATGGTGTTAAACTCAAATAGAAATGGATACCACTAAACTGGCTCAGAGGATAGAGCTCTGGGCCTGAGGTCAGGAAGACCTGAGTTCGAATCCAGCCTCAGACACTTCCTAGCTGTGTGACCCTAGGCAAATCACTTAGTCTGTTTGCTTCAGTTTCCACATCTGTAAAATGGGGGTAATAATAGTACCCACCTCTACATGCCAGGATTGTTGTGAGGATCAAATGAGTTCATAATTGTAAAGTGCTAAGCACGTTGCTTGGCACATAGTAAGTGCTATATAAATGCCAGCTATTATTGTTATTATTATAAGATACACGAGGATCCCCGAGGACTACAGACTGACTTAGCCATCGATTAACATGATCTCTGTTTCATTGAATTTTTACTTACTTCATTAAATATTTCCCAGTTGCCTTTTAGTCTGGTTCGGGTGCACTCAGGACTGTTGTGGGCTGTACGTAGAGGTCCGTGTTTGACACTTCAGGTGTAGTAGATGCCCTTGGAGCCAGGAAGACCTGGATTCCAGTTCTGCCTCTGCTATATGTGACTATGTGATTCAGGGAAACCCCTTGCCCTCCTAGTGCCCTGGGAAATTCTCTAAAACTCAGAGTTGCAGAGAAAGTGCTGATCTGCATAGATGGAGAGAGTTTTCTCACTAGAAGTTCCCCATACCAAATTGCTTTCCCTCATTGCTTTTCTCCAGCTTGGTTTCCTGTGTCTTGTATTCTCCATCTGGCCCCATCAGCACTGTCTTCTACCCACAGGGGCTCTCCTCCCTGATCAAATCCAGTGACCTTGTCATGAACCAATTCAATCCAACTTAATCCAATCTAATAAACATCTATTAAGCACCTACTGTGTGCTTGGCACTGTGCTAAGTGTTGGGGATACAATTATCCCCACTATTCATTCCCCATCCCAGATGTATGTGACCTAGAAATTCCTCTTTCAGGAAAAGAAGCTAGGTCCCTTTCCCAGCTCCATTAAGGGATTAAGGAGATGCTGATAATGGTGAGGATAATAATAGAAACTCATTTATACAGCACTTTATAAAATGCTTTCCTCACAACAAGCCAGAGATGGAGGCACTACAGTTAAAAGGCATCCCTGAAGTCAGTACAGTTTAGAAACACAAAAACTTAAGACTGCACTGAGATTTTTGGGACACCCTGTATTATTGCTCTAGTTTGATAGATGAAGAAACCAAGGCTCACAGTGACACAACTGGAGAGTTACAGAGGTACAAGTGGATTGAGGCCTTTGAATTTCCAGTCTGAGGCTCTTTTTACTATATTATTAGAGTCACTTTGGAGATTCAGGGCATTTTTCCAGTGCGCCAACAGGTTTGGGTTTATCAAGAACAGCTGGTAAAAGATGGGTAGAAAGGGACTCTTTCAGGCTCTCTGACCTCCAGGGGAGGCGTGCTCCAGAGCAGGTGTGGTGAAAGTGATGAGGGAAATGAGGCTGAATGGGGTGGGGTGCAGAATGATCAGTGGGTTCCTTCCATTCTCAACTCTATTCTACTCAACCCAGAAGATCCTTTCATTCCAAGGTATACCCAGAAACACAGAATCACAGAATGCAAGGGGATCGCAGATCCAGGCCAATAATCATAACTAGCGTTTGTATAGCACTTTCACATTTGTAAAGCACTTTGCAAATATTATTTCATTTTATCCTCATAACAACCCAGGAAGATAGATGCTATTACCATCTTCTTTTTAGAGGTGAGGAAACTGAGTCACAGAGGTGAAGTGACGTATAAATTTTCATCTCTTAATGAGAGAATAACCCTCTTCACCAAATTTCTTTGTTCTTCTTCCAGGGTTGCTGAGCATTCATGGAGAAAACAAAAAAAGTTGAAATGATTTCACTTAGTATGAATTTGTGTTACATTTCTTAGCTGGTGAGGCAGCATGGTGTAGGGATAGAAAGGTGCTTAGGAGTCAAGGTTTAAGTCCTGACTTTGATCCCTACTGGCTATCTGACCTTGGGCAAATCACTTAATCTGCCAGCGATCCAGGCAACTCTCCAAGGCTGTTTTATGTTGCAGAGCAGGTGTTAACCTGTATCCATAGAGGGAGTTTTCTCACTGGAAGTTCCCTTCCCCAATGAATCACAGATATGGTTTCCAAACATCAGCTGGCTCCTCTTCTACCCCTTTCAAGTATCTATGTCATTTTCCACAGAGTCTTCTCTCCTGTACTACAACAACAACAACTACTACCGCTACTGCTACTACTGCCACTACTACTACTACTACTACTACTACTACTACTACTACTACTACTACTACTACTACTACTACTTCTCCTTCTCATTCTAGGTAATCAGGGTTAAGAGACTTGTTCAGGGTCATACAGCTAGTAAGTGTCAAATGAATGAGGCTGAATTTGAACTCAGGTCCTCCTGACTCCAGGATGGGCACTCTAAACACTGCACCACCTACCTGCCCCCTTTCCTGTACTTCTAGTCCTGGCAAGATAAGGGGACCCCATCTTTTAAAAAAAAATCCAATTTCAGATTTTCAGCTGTCCTCTGACTTATTCCCAAAGAATTGCCTGAGGTACTGAGAATTAAAGTGATCTTCCCAGGGTCACACAGCTAGTATATGTCAGAGGTGGGAGTTGAAAACCAACTGTTCTTGACCCCAAAGCCACATTTCTAGCCATTATTCTGCATTGCCTTATTTTGGTTTCCGAGAACATGGGTTCTTAATGGATGTCAAAGACAATCGTTACATGCCAGGGAAGATAATAAATCATGGTCCAGTTCCAGCATGTGAGAACAAGTGCAAAACTTGTCTCCAAACTAGTCAGTGCAATTGTTTTTAATATTTGAAGTTAAATGAAAACTATAATAACAACAATAACACTCAAAATCCCACATCTGTCTGTGGTGCTGCAGAGCTATGCTGTTTGAAAGCTGGGGATTTAAATGATTCCCACTGTTCTTTTTTTTCCCCCTCCTTGTTGCAAATAGTCTGCAATTATCACAAGCCTAGGCAAAGTGAGAAATATGAGTAATAATGAGAATAGACTGAAATAGCCAAAATTTGTCAAGACTATATTATTAGTGTGGGGTGTGGAAACTCCTTGCATATAAGTGGGTCACAACCCAAGTCTGCAACGTAGTAGATAGATCTCAGAGTTGTTCCCTGAAATTCAGAGGTGAATGAAGTACTCTAAGTCATCAACATGGTAAATTGATAAGAATCTGGCCAGATCTGCTCCTTATTTTAAGCTCAGAATGAGAGAGTGGGCTAGCTTCTTTCCATGTCCATGGCACAGATGTAACCCTTCCTTGCCATGGAATATGGTGAAGAGAGAAATGCTTCATTTTCAGGGCCCTGTCTTGGAAAGGGACTGAGGCTGTGATTTGTTTGGAAGAGGGTACTCCTGGGTGACCAATTCCCTTGACTACCCATATCACTGCTACTTCAAGTCTTGGAAAATTGTGTGAGAAGTTAAGTGACTTATATGTTGGCTGGCTCCCCCTGGGTATCAGGGATGAGACTTGAACCCAGACCTTCTTGGCTTCCCAGGTGGCTCTCTATCCCCTATCCCATACTGTCTTCATTAAATTGCTTCATTAAATTACTGAATTAAATAAGTTACATGCTCCAGCATCAGAAGGCTGAGGTTAATCATCTGATGGAATCCCTTCATTTTACAGATGAGGAAACTGAGACATAGAGAGATTAAAAGATTTGCCCAAGGCCATAGTACTAATTATGAGAAAACTAGGTCTAGAACCTATGTCTCTTGGTACCTAGGTCCGAAATTCAATTCATAGATCAAAAGATTTGGAACTTAAAGGAGCCTTTGAGAACACAAGCCAAGTGTGTTCCGTCTCTGTTACGGGCACATATTATTTGTCTGATATAACAGAAAGAAAACCAACCCAAGAGCCAGGGGGCCTGTCTCTCTATAGCTCACTAGTTGAGTGACCTTTGGCAGCTCACAACTTCTCTGGGCCTCATTTTTCATCAATAAAAGAAGATGTTGGCTTAAATTAAACTGAATTCAGCATTTGCCAAGTGCCCAACTATACTTCCTAGCTCCAAAATTCTGATTCTTCAGCTCACTCCCAAATTTTCCATCCCATCAATGATGTACATTAGTCAAGGGTCAGATAGAATATGCTTACTAGCCACTTGCATTGCACTCATGGTTTTTGGAGAAACTTGAGGTTGCCTGGGATCTCACAGGTGGTAAGGTACTGTGGAAAAAAGCAATGTCTCTGGAATCAAGGAACTGGATTCCAATTCTGCCTCTGATGGTTACTTACTTATGTGACCTTAAGCAAATCACTTAATCCACATGAACCTCAGTTTCCTCATCTGTAAATTGGGGGTAGGTTGGACTAAATCACTTCCAAGGTCCCTTCCAGGGCTGAAACTATGAATCTGCAACCCTCTACCTTAACACAAATTCCTTCTACAATCTCTCTGACAAGTGAGAGGTCATTTAGGCTCAGCTTGAATAATTCCTATTAATTCCTAAGATAGCTCGTTTTGCTTCTGAGCAACTTTCTTTGTTAGGATGTTTTTTCTTACATTGAACCTACATTTCTTTGCAACTTCTAGGCAAATCAAGTCAGCAAGCATCTATTAAACACCTACTATGGGCCAGGGAAGTTGGGGGACTTTGGTTTCCGTAGAATTTTTTTTTTTGTCTAGTCGGGTGATTTCATTGGTATAGCAGAGAACGCCCAATGAAGAAATTCCTCCTACCAAAAAGTTGATCTGTAACGGACCCATAGTTCAGTTTCTAAAGAGTTGCCTGGGGAAGTGAATTCTGTCCAATCACCTTGTCCCCACAACTTGCTAAAAATCTGAAGACAATTACTATTTCCCCTCCTAAGCACTGTATTCTCTTCCTTGCACTAAATAACCTCAGTTCCTTTAAGTGATCTTCATTTGGCACGTTCTTTTTCCCTAGACACCTTTGGGGGTTATGAGAAAGGAACCCTTATGGCTAGTAGCCTTGCTATTGGGAAGCCAACCTAAAAATTCCATAATAAAACTCAATTAAAATGTCAAAATTCTAGGTTGTGAGTCTCATAATTCTGATTTTAGGAATACTCCCTTGTGGGCAAGGGTGGAGTAATCTCACCTGCCAGGCACAAGGCTCTCCAGAAAATTTCCTTTTGAGAGACAGTTTGTCATAGTGGAGAGTGCTAGGTGGTAACAGAAAGACCCAAATTCAAATTTTGCTTCTGACACCAACTATGTGACTATGGGCAAATCATTTCAGATCTTTTAACCTCAGGTTCTGAATATGTAAATTGGGATAATTCTAGGAGCGATTATTGTGAGGATCAAATGAGATGACATGTATCAAATATTTTGCCAACTTTAAGGAGTGATGTGTCAGTTATTAGCAGATTTTTATCAAATATCAGAGTTCTAAATGACTTCAGAGATCATCTGATGGAATCCCTTCATTTTACAGATGAGGAAACTGAGACACAGAAAGGTTAAATGATTTGCCCTAAGCCATAGTACTAGTTATGAGAAAACTAGGTCTAGAACCTATGTCTCTTGGTACCTAGGTCCGAAATTCAATTCATAGATCAAAAGATTTGGAGCTGAAAGGAGCTTTTGAGAGCACGAGCCAAATCCCTTTATTCTACAAGGAGGAAATTAATGACTGGAAAGTAAATAGCCCAAGGTTGATAAATATGGCTGATAAATATCTGAGGCAGGATTTGCATTTGGGGCTTCTTGACTCCAAATTCAGAACTCTGTCTCCTCCATTTTGCCTTTCACAAGTGCCCATCCCCAGCCCATAGGAAAATTTGGAGACTAGCCCATAAGAAAGGAATTCAGCACAAACATCACCCTAAGCAATTCCATCAATGTTCAGATACACAAAACAGAAAAGCAGTTTTCACACAGATATATATCCCAGGACATGCGATTGCCCCCTTTACCTCGACTGGTTGAGTTCTTCACAGGTCTATCCATGGCGATATTCACTGCACAAAGACAAAGGAATATAGGATGAAGAAACTTGACTTTGGGATACTTCCCTTCCTCCCTACATTATTTCGGAATCCCTCAGGATTCTGTAAACCAGTTGTACCTAGGGGCTAGGCTCCTGTCCTCTGATGAAGCCTTGAAACTTCTTATTCCCCAGAGACTGGTGATTTCTGATCCTTTGGAAAGGTCCTAAATAAGATTTCATACCCTAAGGAGCAGTTACAAAAAAGGCTGCTCTTACCACCAAATAAAAAGCAGCCCCCAAAGCTCTATTTGTCAATAAGTGATGTTGAAAGAGAGGGCCCCCAATGATCCCAAGTTCCATAACCCACCTTCTTCCACAAGAACCTCTACTTGGCTTTTCTTTTTCTGTGTCATGATCAATTTGTTTCCTCCAAAGCTGTCTTGGTCCTTAGTGCACACTGTGGCAAACATCATCATCCCGTTTTCAACACTGCTGTGTTAGTTTTTTTGGCACTGGTCAATTCCTTCAAAGCCTTTTCAGGGTGCAGTTGGGGACTAGGAGCCAAAGGCAGGGCCCCAAAAACAGGGAGGAAGGGAGAGGGGAGAAGAGGAATAAGAAAACACATGCCGAGTATCTATCAATCCAGTCTGCACACTTCTCTGCTCCTGTTTCCTTGGTGCCAAGCTCTGGCCCACCTTAGGTTACAGGGCATTATTTAAACATGAAGCAGGGCCCTAGACAATGGACACTGTATGGAGCTATCTATCATGGGCTGCTACTGCTCTCAAACAATTCAGGCAGAGGTGTACAGGATAGCAAAACTTTTTAGATGAATATCCGATGTGGACCCAGACCATTTGGCCTATTTGCCAGGATGACCTGCCCCTTTAAAGACACCCTTCCACCTCACTTGGGGAAATTGTTGGATGTTTTATTAATTCTTCCAACTCTGTGGCACCTTGAGTTTTGTGGATGGCCCCTTTCCTCCAGGTGTCTGGCCTTTATGATTGCCCATTTGGCTGTTAATGCTCGGGTCTGGGCCATGGGATGGATGCTGACTAGAGAAGCCAGCTAGGAGATCTAGAGGCATGATCAATCTGGCTCTCCATGATGGAACCATTGCCTAGTGTGACCATTAGGTACCTAAGGCTGGTACCTAATAATAAACACCTTAAATGGCTGCTCTGTAACTCAAGTTGAGTGTCTCAGGCTAGAGCTGTGCCTGGGCATCTTGATTATAAACATTTCTTGTGTATTCTCAATCACCCTTCTCCTCCTACTACTTAAGGCTTTGAAGTAAAATTGACTTAGGCCTAAACTTCTTTCCAGGGAGCACTTGGAAACTAGAAACAAATCCCTGCACATATGAAAAGCCTAAAGGCCCATTAGCTCTGGCCCTTTGTCCCACTGATCATACCTTTGGTGCTAAGCTATCCCAGCCTTAGGTTCCTTATTTGTAAAATAGAGATAATAACCTTTTCCATATCATTGGAGAGGAAGATTGAGGAATA
Source organism: Vombatus ursinus (assembly GCF_900497805.2). Taxonomy (NCBI): domain Eukaryota; kingdom Metazoa; phylum Chordata; class Mammalia; order Diprotodontia; family Vombatidae; genus Vombatus; species Vombatus ursinus. The sequence continues at coordinate 162,539 of NW_020945237.1, read as the reverse complement.
TACCATCAAGGTCCCTTCCAGCTCTAAATCTGTGATTTGATTCAGATCCTATCAACTCTATGATGAGGGAATGGAAGCATAGAGAAGTGAATTACCTTTCTAATGCACTTAGCCTGCTTTATTTTGTACTATAGCTCAATTCAACAAGTATTTTTTAGGCACTTGTTAAATGCCAGCTAGGGTAGCTAGGTGGAACATTGGATGGAGTACTGGGCTTGGAATCAGGAAGGTTCATCTTGGTGAGTTCAAATCTGGCCTCAGACACTTCCTAGCTGTGTGACCCTGGGCAAGTCACTTCACCCTGTTTGCCTCAGTTCCTCATCTGAAAAATGAACTGGAGAAGGAAATGGCAAACCACTCCAGTATCTTTGCCAAGAAAACCCCAAATGGGGTCATGAAGAGTCAGACATGACTGAAATGACTGAATGACAACCACAACAATGTTCCAGCTGTTGTTCTAGGCACTGGGGAAAACAAAGATAAAGATGAAAATGGTCCCTGTCCTCCAGGAACATGTATTCTGCTAAGGAAAACATGTGTGTACATATACACACACATATGCATGTGAGGAAAGTAAATACAACCTATAATCCAAAATAGATAGGAAAGCTCCTGGATTTGGAATTAAGGGATCTAGGTTCAAGTCCCAGCTTTGCCCTTTACTATCTTTATGACCCGGAGCAAGTCACTTAACCTCTCTGGGCCTCAGTTTCCTCATTTGTACAATGAAGTAGGGGTTGGAATTAGATGGTTTCTAAGGGATCTCATGGTTTTAATTTTTGTCTATTCATGCATGTGTGTGTGTATGAGTCAACAAGCATTTATGAAGCACCTACTATGTACCAGGCACTGTGTTAAATGCTAAGGATACAAAGAAGGGCAAAACTAGTTCTTCAAAGAGCTTATATTCTAATGGGTGAGATGACATGTAAACAACTAGAGATATTGGTTATATGAAACACTAATATCTAGGGAAGCAGGAAAGGTCTTGAGTAGGAGGTGGCCCTGAGTTGCTATCTTTGCAGCAAGGTGTAATAGGGAAGAAGCATGGAGTGGAGACTGAGGTTTGCAGTCTACCTATTACATTGACTAGCTGTATCACCTTGGGAAATCGCTGAACTTTTCCCAGCCTCAGTTTCTTCATTTGTGAAATAGTGATAAGAATATCTGTAATACCCATTGGGCTGATGTGAGGCCCCAAAGAAATATTCCATGTAAAATGCTTTACAAACATTCAAATGGGACTTAAATCTTATCTAATAATATTTGCATTTATTCTGTCTTCCCATCTGATCTTAGTGGCAGCTAGGTGGTGCAGAGTGGATAGAGCCCTTGGCTTGCAGTCGGGAAGACCTGAATTAAAATCCAATCTCAGATACTTACTAGCTGTGTGACCATGGGCGGGTCACTTAACTCTGTTTACCTCAGTTTCAAGCTGAAGAAGGAAATGGCAAACCACTCCAGTATCTTTGCCAAGAAAACCCCAAAGGGGGCCTCAAAGAATCAGACACTACTGAAATGACTGAACAACAATCACGACAACAAAGTCCAATCTAACTTTAAATCTTTTCCGAGCTTTAGCACAATGCTCTGCACACAATATATATTTGTTGTTGACTTCACCAGGATCTTACATTTAATTGGCATCTAATCAAGTTAAGGTAGAGCCTAATTATCCTGTTGGCCATTTTTGGGGGACTCTGTTTCCAAGGTGGACCCAGTCTTACCGATAGGTACAGAAGCAAACACACCTTTACTAATTCATTACAGTCTCACTGACCTTGACCATATCTACCCCTTTCAGATAGCTATGTGACCTTGGATAATTCACTTAACCTCTCTGTGCCTTAGTTTCTTCATCTATAAAATGGGGATAATAATAACACCTACTTCCTAGGGTTGTTGTGAGGATTAAATGTGATAATATATTTAAAGTGCTTTGTGAATCTGAAAGTGCTTGATGATGGTAGTAATGATGGTGATGCTGATGATGCTGATGGTGATTTCCAAGTGGATGTAGACTCCTTCAGGACAGGGGTCATTTCATTTTTGTCTTTCTAATCCAGCATCTAGCACAATGCCTCGTACATGTTAAATGCTTAATAAATCCTTATTAGATTAGATTGACTTGTACTTGTATATCGGGGCTTAAAGAACCCCAGCCCTGGGGATGTAGGTGACATTTTTTATTTTAATGTTCACCTATCCACAGCCAGACTGATTTTTAAGGGTTACCTGACTGTGAACTCATGATCGCTGACACTCCCTCTCCCCCCGGCCCCCCACTCCTTGAATTCCTGGGACATGGAATCTGACAGGGCAGATTCTAATTATTCCAGGCAAGGAAAAGGGAGTTGACCCTTCAAACAGACAGGTTGTTATTCTTTTCTGTGCTCAATATCATGAGCTGTTTCAAGAAGGATCAGCACCAACACATTACTTGGTGAGGTTAGTAAGGAAGGCATATAGAAAGGCCTATTATGGGGGAGGGGGAATCTCTGATGCTGGGGTATTGATTTTATTTTTCACATTTATTTGGCACTTGGGCTGTGGTACACCCATTCTGGAGGTCAGAACTATAGTAAAAAAGCTCAGGAAACAACATTCTTCAATTGTTAATCTGTTAGTGGATGGAGAGGAGAAAGCCAGAAACATATGGCAGCAGAGGGCTTTAGGTGTATGAGTTGGAAGCTCAGCAGGGGTGGCTGAGTCAGGAGGAAGCTGGGCAGACCCCTGCCAGGATCGGGGATTGCATGCAGCTTCAATAACATGTCTGAAACTACAGGGTTGCAGGTTGAGCCAGATGAGACATAAGTTCTTGCCACTCTCTGCATCTTAATATTCTTCTTTGATACTATATTCCTGGTTCTAAATCTCAGCTCTTCCAACTACTTTCCTGCTTTTTACACTTCTTTGGATCTGGGTGTTGGCATCAACTTGGCCTAGCTTTTGGGCTCTCCTTCCAAACCTGACCTTGTTTCCTTAATGCTAACTGCTTGGTGCTAACTTTCTTGGTCCTAGGAGTGACCCTACCAAGTTGGAGGATTTGATTCCCTGATAGCTGATGCTTGAGAGAAGGTGTAGCTTATCAACTTACTGTTTTCTCTGCTAAAGAAAATGCTTGTTCTGCTTGGAAAGGACAGAAGGTGAAATATGACTAATTAAAACCAAAGATGATGAGGCATTAACTTATCAGGGATAAGAATAAACTAGTAAAGCATTCATTCCTCTCCATCTTACTATCTAAGGGAGATGGAAAGATGAGACTCAGGCATAGGGAGAGGGTGGGAAATAGATACGCAAGGATCTCATTCAGAGACGCAAGACACAGCCTCATGTTCCACCAGCAACACCTGGGGTCTCTTTCCTATTAATTCATACTTTATAATAGTTTCTCCACTTAGTTCTCATGAGACTGTTTAAGGCTGGGATGGAACCCTCCCTCCATTAGGTCAGGTGCTTATCAAACCATTGTTCTTTTGGTAAGGCTCATTTTAACTGAAGATGGAGACCAGTAATGCCAAAAGTATTAGAAACATCTTCCCTCTACTGTGGTTATTGCTTTGGAAGCAGGGAAAATGAAACATAAAAGAACTAGAATGGAGAGTAGATTAGATTTCTTATAGGCTCAGTATCTTATGTTTCCCTAGGTTCACTCTGGTCTCCTTTAGAGCCGCATGAAATAGGTTTAATTTTCAGCACTGGATGAATGGACAGCTCACACAGGCTGGGAAGAATTTTCTCCTTATTTTAGATTGCTTCGGTGCTAGAGTACCCTAAGTAGAATGCATCACACACAACCCACTTCCAGGAAAAAGAGGGCCCTGGGAACATTAGTTAGGTTGGAAAATAAGCTACAATCATGATGACACTTAAAAAAAGAACAGCTATTTAGCAAAGCACATATTTCTTGAAAACATTACCCTTCAGCTTTTATAATCTCATTCCATTTTCTGGCCAGATTGTCATCTCATGTCAATGCTGTATCCCTAGAGTGAACAGGTGACAAGGCTGGAGACCCTTTCTAGGCTTCAAATTCAACAAATGTTTATAAAGTATAGACAGTGTACAGTAAGTACCAAGTATACCATATACATTGAGAGAGAGATGTTTAGATAAGACAGGTCCCTGTTCTTATGGACCTAATAGTCTAGTAGGGAAATAAATTGTCATCACACATAACTATAACAATGTAAATAATCCCAGAATCCCAGACACTGAGTTTCAAGAGAGAGTAGGAGCCATCTAATTCGACTCATACCTGGACAAAAATTCCCTCTATAGCATCCCTGAGAAATGATCTCCTGGAATTTGCTTGAAAAATTCCAGTGAGAGAGAACTCACTATTGTTTTTTGTTTGTTTGTTTGTTTTGGCAGCTCAAATCATTACAATCTTTCTAGACTTCAAATCTAAATTTGTTTCTTTGCAACTTCTACTGCCTGCTCCTTTTTCTCCCCTCTAAAGTGGAATGAGATAAAATGAATCTTCTTTGTACACAAAAGTCCCAGACAGCTTTAATGTCCCCATCTATCCAAATTTCTCTTCTCTATTTTCTTCATTTGATCATCGTATTCCATGAATTTGAGACCTCCTCACCTTCTTGGTCACTCTCCTTTATGAACTCCCTAGATTATCAACATCCTTAAAATGGGCCACCCAGAACTGAACACCCAAGATCATAATTGAACTGATCAGAGCAAAGTGTCTTGGGATTGTTATCCCAAGGGGGATCTAGACATGGTTTCTCTTAATGTAGCTTAAGATCAAATTAGGTGGCACAGGGGACAGAGCTCTGGCCTTGGAATCAGGAGGACCTCAGTTCAAATCTGGCCTCAGACACTTGACACTTACTAGGGTCACACAGACCCTAATCAAATCACTTAACCCTGGTTACCTCACCAAAAAGAAAAAAAAAGATCAAATTACAATGAGCTTTTTTGGGGGGAGGGGCAGCTATATCACACTGTTAACTCACTGAGCTTATGGTTGATGGAAATCTGCCCCCCTGCCCTGATTTTTTGAAATGACCAGCTTTCTAGCCACCCCTCTCCCCTCCTGGCTTTTGTGAAGTTGATTTTTTGAACCCAAGTGTAAGAATTCAGATTTATTCTTATTAAATTTAATTTTATTTCTTTCAATCAAATGTTCAATCTCACCAAAGTCCTATTGGATAGGCATTCTCTCATCTGCAACATTAGCTATTTCTGACAGTTTTGGGTGATGTGCTAGGATAGACTGGCCTGAGTTAGGTCTGGGCCAGGATACTCGATCTGCACATTTTAAAAGCATGCTTCCTGTGCCTTCACATGCTATGGCAAAATATAAACAGCCCAGGGCAAATTACAGATTAATGGGGCACTGCCAAAGACCTTCCAAATGTACCTCAAATCATTAATGACCACTCTTCTGTCTATGAAACCATTTCCAAATCTACCTAATTGTACTATCATGAAACCTACATATATCTACAGAAGTATCATGAGAGACTTTGTCAAATGCTTTGTTTAAGTGTAGGCACATTTTATTTATAGCACCATCTAATCCACCAGTCTAGTAAACCTGCCAATAGAGTTAGTCTGGTATGGCCTGTTCCTGATAAAGCTGTGGTGGTCCTTGGTGATCATGGATTCTCATTTCAGATGTTCATTAGCTAACCCTTAAATACATTCTAGGATTTTGCCAGAAGTTGAAATCAAACTCACAGACCTCTGGTTTGAAACCTCCGGGCTCTTTTCTTCTTCTTTTTTTGAGAATTGAGTCCACACTTAGCACTACAGTTTGTCTGGGCCTGGTGACTTGAAATCATAAAGGAAAGTTAGATATTCTCTAACCCTAATCATCTTTAGTTTAAAATTTGTCATATTCTCTGCCTCCCCTTCCCCCTAGCCCCCCCCCCCATCCTGTCTAGGCAAAATAAGCATTCTCCTTAGCAGATAAAACAAAAGAAAAATAAGTTCATTATTTTCTCAAGCATCAGCTATGCCATTTACCTTGAGTGGTACTCCTGCTCTAGCTTTGAATATCTTCTTTTCATCTGTCTCTCCTCTCCTCTCCTCTCCTCTCTCACTTTCTTTCTCTCCTCTCATTTTTTCTCTCTCCCTCTCCCCCTCATATATCTGTATCTATCTATCTTTATTTCTATCTATGTGATCCTCATCTTCCTTGCCATCCTCACCTCATTTGAAATGTTAGCACTAGTGCCGCTGTTTTGTAAGATCATAGGACCCTAGATCTAACATTACAGTGGATTTCAGAGGCTATCTAGTGTGACCCCTCCATTTTACAAATGAGGAAACCAAGGCACTGGAAGGGTAAGTAATTTGTCCAAGTTCACAATGAAGTAAGCATCAGAGGTAAGATTTGAACCTCAGTCTTCTGACTCTAGAGCCAGTGCTCTCCCCTGGACCATGTTGCCTCCCTTTTACAGGGCCATGACACAGTTTTATATTCATGCACCATTACCTAGTCTTGCTTGTATATTTCTACATGTCTTTGAAAAATCTAAGTTGGCCAATGAATTCTCTGTGCTTTTACATTAACCTCTTTAAGCAACTCTCCATTTTCTTCTTTGTTGAAATCCTTTTTGTTTGCCTTTATCATCTCATTATCTGTGTTATTAATATAGTCTATTATGTGGATAATTTCTCTAATACTGAACTAACCTCACAGCTCTGGTATAAGTCCAACCTGGTCCAACCTTTTCATGTGTTACTATGGCTTCTTTGCTAATATTTTATTTAACATCTTTGCATCTCTATTCATTAGGGATATTAGGAATTTTTATGTCTCTAGTTTATTCTCTATTGAGTATTTCATTCTTAAGAACTTCCTATCACTCCTTGGCTAAATTTCCCAATGGAATTTTAGACCACAGGATTTGATTTTACCTAGGCTTTTTCTGAAGGCTTTAAAGTCTGTTCTTTTGAAATGCTGGATTCATGTCGGACTATGCCTGGCTTTCTTCTCTATTACAAATTCTAAGATGGTTTGGTCACTTCTCTCCAAGGTTCCCTTGATTTCCACACTGTCAACCCATTCCTCATTGGTGAGAATCTTGTATGGAATAGTAGTTACTTGGTTGGTTCCCCTACCTATTGAAGGATGAAATTTTGATTAAGGCAATTAAACATGATTAGCTGCTCTACTTTGGACAGAAAGCTCCAGAAGATGTCTGGCTAATTGAAATCCCCTCTGACTATTAAAGCAAGCCTCTGTGCCAGGTTTATGATCTTTTCCTGGGACTTTCACCCTATTTCCTCTTCAGCATACTTTAATACTATTGCTTCTGTTCTTTCCTCTCTGATCTGCATCTAAATTTCCTTCCATGAGCATGAGCACGTCTTCTTAATGAACAATATTACTCTATCCCCCTCTCTCATACTTAGACTGTTTCTTTTGGATATGGTATAATCTTTAGAGTCATAGCCAACTCACAAAAATTGGTAGAGGGAATTTCCTCATTGAGAGTAACTTATAATATGGAAAAAATAGATTTGGACCAAAATGTGCAAGGCATGGTTCTAGGCACTTGGGACACAAAGAGAATAACAAAGCAATCCTTGTCCTCTAGGAACTTTCATTATTAGCCTTGGGCCTCATCTTTCCACCAACTCTCAGCCATACCTATCCTTGAACTAGGATTTCTAATTTACTTTTCTTATCACCCAAACTTTAGTGCATTTGTGTATAGACCTTTGAGGACATGAATTTTATTGCTCATTCCTTTCTCAAATTTTTTTTCCTATGAACTTTGAGAATTTCTACCACTATTTCTTATTCTATATTCAAGAACGCTCTCTATTGTATCTAGCGTGGTGAATATACATGAGTATTTTTCTCTTTCCCCTTTTCTTTTTAGTTTAAGGACAGTTGATTAGATTTTCAAGACTCCAGGTAAATCTATTTTTACTATCCCTTGTTAGGCAGGTGGCAGTTAGGTGGTGCAGTGGATAGAGTGCTAGGCTTGGAGCCAGGAAGACCTGAGTTCAAATCCTGCCTCAGGCACTTAATAGCTGTGTTACCCTGGGCAAGTCACTTAACCTCTGTTTGTCTCAGTTTCCTCAACTGTAAAATGGGGATAATAACAGCACCTACCTCTCAGGGTTGTTGTGAGGATCAAATGAGCTATTTGTAAAGGCCTTAGTACAATGTCTGACACAGAGTAGGTGTTTTATAAGTGCTTATTACTCTCTCTTTCCTTTCCCTATCCATTTCCAGGAGCCCATCCTTATTTTTAAACTGTGGTCCAAAAATCCAAATCCCAGTCAAAATAACCAATTTTTCAAATGAGCTATCCACTTCCATGATCTTCTCTTCTAAAGTCCTTTTCTTTGATTAGCAGCAGTGATAACACAGATATACACATAGAGACACAGAGGATAAAGAGTTGGTAGAGTTGTAGAATGAGCAATTATAGCACTTGAAGATGAATTAGGAAAGAGTGTCATCTCTGAAGCCAACATAGGAGGGAGTATCTAGTAAGGGAAAGCAGGGTGGGGAATCTGCAGCCTCAAGGCCACATGTGGCCCTCCAGGTCCTCAAGCATGGCTCTTTGATTTCAGTCAGAGGCCTAGAGGGACACATGTGGCCTTGAGGCTGCAGGTTCCCCACCCCTGTACTGTGGGTTGATTGTATGAGATGCTGAGAGAGATTAAGAAAGATGAGAATGGAATAAAAAGGTTTTGACTATCTGAGATATTGTCTATTCTCACACAAATGGTTTGACTCAACCGAATCAATTGGTTGATAAAATATTCTTTAACCCATTTTGTTGGTCACTTTTCTGGCTCCCACATTTTAGTTGATCTTCCCCATGTATCCTGCTCTCTACTTATAACACATTTCTGATCAGATCTTTCTAGAGATACTGTTTTTTAACCCAAAGCAATGACTGTACAAGTAAGACCATAAAGTATTATAGTGGAGGATAGATTCTGAGCATGGGTGATCCTTTTGGTGCCCTTAAAAATCATATCACATATGGTATCTCACCCTGTCCTGAGAATGATGTAGAATATATGCATCTTGAGGGTAAGGACTATATTAAAAAACTATATCCTCAGAAACTGGAACAGTGTCTTGGACATTGTAAGCATCAAACATTTCTTGAACATACAGGGTAGAGGCATAAAATTTGTTCTTTTGGGTATCCGATCCCCCATAAATTAGCAATATTATTACGGATCTAAAACTTATGCCAGTGTGAACTCAAGATATGGTGCCCAAGTCTTTGAGGCAAGTCTAGGAAAGGGTCTTTCTCTTCTCCCCTCTTTCCCTAGCTGCCTTCCCCAGCAGCTTGTGTCCCACAGGTCGGCCTCACTCCATTGCACTGGCTAATAACATGTTTGTAACATTAAGCCTTTTGATTGACATTTCACAGGCTCACAGTTTTTAAGTAAAAACAGTTTAGTTTGAGAAAAGTGTAACCAGACCCCAGTGGTGAAAACAACATGCCTTTTAACTTTTAATGAGATATTTGGTTTCCTTTCTTTCATTCTCGTTAACACAGGGCTTTAGCTAATTAATACTTCAGTTACATTTATTGAACATTCAACTCATCCATAAATAATAGCTGACTCAGAAGCCCTCCCTCCCCCCCATCCAACCCCTGCAGTAATATTTCAAGTGTGCAAACTAATATTCTTGCCGGGTGATCAAAAGTCTTGCTGTTGTTTATTTTCAACGGTTTATTTTGCAGTGATTTGACTTAACTTGATTGTATTTATACTGGCTTCCAATGCAACATTGGTGGAAACAAATGGAAGATTATTTGAAGCAAAAGCCACATCATTTAAAACCAAAGCCAAGGGTCTTTGGGAGTTCAACCCCACTGGTATTGAGTTTGTAACACAACTTGTTGAAGAGGTAGGGTGGTGACAATCTTCTTGTTACATTCTCCTCTTCAAAAAAAAAAAAAAAAGAAAAGAAAACAAGCAAGCAACGACTTTGCTATCTCCTTACAAGACACCTGAATGCATTAGGAGGAGGTTGCAGAATAATACAGTGGAGCAGATACAGTTACCTTGGGAGGCTACACCCCATCTGGATAATGTGAACTGGATTAGTCACCAGACTACCGCATACCATAGCCAGCAGGATATCATTGCTTGGGATAGGGTGTAGGGTAAGGCAACATAGAATGATAACAACTTTCAAAGATTGGAGTCTCCGGGAAAGGTCAGTGGAGTTAGGTTTACTCTGATCAGAGACCTGAAGGAGGTCAAAATGTTATAGCAAGGTTTTAGGGGGATCTTTTACAAAGCTTCTCCAAGTCAAGATCTCAGTTCTATTGATTTATCGATTGACAGCTGGAAGGGATCTTAGAGGTCATCTAGTACTGCCTCTTTATTTTATAGAAGAGGGAACTGAGGCCCAGAGTGGTCATAGGATCAAAGACAGGGAGTTGGAAGAGACATCAGGTTCATACAGTCCTGACTTTTCATTTTACAGAAAAGGACTCCGAGATCTTGAGCAGAATTACAATGATAGAGAGTTGGAAGGGACCCCAGATAGCAGCTAGACCCATCTCTTCATTTTACCATAATTTTTAGTTTTTTGTGATTTTAGTTTAAATTTTAGGTGATTTTTTAAATTAACCTGTCCTTCCCAGTAATGCCCCATGCCACCCCCTACTATGAGCAAATTAAAAAGAAAATTACTCTCTCAAAACATATATACATAGTCTGGCAAAACAAACTCCCTTATTAGCCATATCTAAAAATATATGTCTTTTTTTACATGTTAAATTCATTACCTCTCTGTCGGGAGATAAGTGATATGTTTTATCTTCATTCTTTTAGACTTGCAGTTGATCAGAGTTTAGTCTTTCAAAGTTGTTTTGTTTTATGATGTTGTTATCATTGTATAAATTATTCTCCTAGTCCTGCTCACTTCATTCCACATCATAAAAGGTTTTCCTAGTTTTCTCTCGTCCATTTCGTCATTTCTTATGGCTCAATTACATTCAATTACATCCATAGACTACAACTTATTTAGCCATTCCCCTTAGTTTCCAATTTTTGTTAGGATGAAAGGAGTTACTATCAATATTTTTGTACATCATAGGTCTTTCTTCTTTTTAAAAATTTCTTTGGTGGTATGGCCTTGTAGTGCTATAGCTGGGTTAAAGGGTATATACAATTCAGTACTTTCTGGGCATGGTTCCAAATTGTTTCTCAGAATAGCTGGACCATTTCACAGCTCCATCAGCTACGCACTAGTGTTTTCCTCTGCCCCTTCCAACATCTGGAATTTTCTCTTTTGTCCTCTTTGCCAGACTGGTAGGTGTGATGTGCAACTCCAAAGCTACTTTGATAGTGCTTTTGAGCGTTTTTTCTTATGATTGTGGATAGCTTGGATTCATTCCCTTGAAAACTGCCTATTCATATCCCTTTATCATTTATCTACTGGGGAAATCTGACTTTTATAAATTTGAATCACTTCCTCATATATCTTGGAAATAAAATCTTTATCAGAAAAACTTATTGTAAAGAATTTTTCCCCAGTTACTTTTCTCATTTTTATTACAATGGACTTGTTTGTGCAAAACCTTTAAAAATTTTTCTACTGTATTCACAATTATCGATTTAATCTTGTGTGATCCTATCACTTGTTTCATCATGAACTCTTCCCCTAATCATAGATCCCAGAGGTAATTTATTCCTCTTATTTGTTTATGACATGACTTATCGTATTCAGGACATGTGTCTATTGGGGGCTTGTCTTGGTATGTGGTCTCAGGTATTGGTCTAAACCTAATTTTTGTGGGATTGCTGCCAGCTTTCCCAGCAGTTGTCAAATAGTGTGTTTTTCCCACAGTAACTAGAGACCTGAAGTTTTTCAGACTATGCTACTGTGTTTACTTGCTTGTGCATATTATGTACCTTTTCTGTTCCACTGCTCAATTTTTTTTTTTTATTAAATAGTACCAAATTGTTTGAAATGATTACTACTTTTTAGTACAGTTTGAGATCTGGTACTGATAGATGCCTTTTGTTTCCTTTTTTTTTTTCCTCGTGATTACCTATGACATTCTTGACATTTTGTTCCTCTATATGAATCTCAGTATTATTTTTTGTAGCTCTATAAAATATTCTTTTGGGAGTCTTATTAGTATAGCACTGAATAAATAAATTAATTTAGGTAGAATTGTCCTTTTGATTTTATTGACCTGGCCTACTTCTGAGTAATGTCTCTCTAATGATGTATATCTAATTTCCTCATTTTATAGAAAAAGAAGCAGAGTCTCAGAGAATTGAAGTGACTGGCCCAAGCTCTCAAGGGGTGTAAACGCTGCCATTCAAATCCAGATCTTCTGATACTACATGCTGTGCTCTGCCTACTGCACCACACTGCCTTTACCTTTCTTGGGAAGCATGGGGACATTAATGTACTTAGGTTTGTGTGGGAGGAAAGGGAATAATAATAACTCATATTTATATAATTCTCTGAAGTTGGAGGAACTTTTATTACCGGTAATAACTGAATGAGAGAGGTAGTAGGAATATTACCCCAATTTTATAGATGAGAAACCTGAGGCTAAGATGTTGAACTTCTTGTTCATGGTCTCATGTTAAGCCTAGGGCTTTTCCCACTACACCCCAGAGCCTCTTAACGGAGGAAGACCTTATGAAGTCTGTCCACAAAGAGCATGATGTTTAAAATGTATTTCCACAGTGGAGTTTAAAGATGAGTAAAATCAAGAGGCAGTTTGTAGATAACTTAAGCAGGATCATATAATACCAAGAAAGATAAGCAGGCGGGTTGTGTTACTAGAGAGGAAGCTGAGCCATAGGGCTACATTATACTCTTAGAGAGAAACAAATGTGAGCACAGAGGCTGTCAATGTGACCTTGTCTTCAGGCCTCTGTCACTAATCATTTATCAAATATTTCCTATGTGCCAGTCACTATGCTAGGTGCTGGGGATTCAAAGAAAAAGAAGGAAATAATTTATGAACTTCAGACAAGACATTTCCCCCATGGTGCTTCCACACTTAGCCTGGTCTCTGGCACATAATAATCTATGTTTATATAGCACTTTACAGTTTGAGAAGTACTTTATACACTTTATTAAATTTTATTCCCACAATAATTCTGTGAGGTGTGTGATATTATTATCTCCATTTTACAGATGAGGCAACTGAGACTGGGAAAGGTTAAATGACTGACCCAGAGTCATATAATTAGTAAGTTAGGTTACACTTAATAAATGCTTCTTGACTGAATGACTGTTTGATCAGTAGTATAGGAATAAAATGGTGTATAAGAGTCCTGAATGTTGTTTCACTCTTTGCATTTGCATCCCAGCACAGTGCCTGACACATGCTAGGTGCTTATTGAATTCCCGTTGGTTGAAAGATGAATGAGGATTAGCAAATTTGAATCCTTTCAGTAGATGGGAACTTGAGGGTCTACCTTTGTGTAGGGAAGAAATTGTAGGTGGAGGAGTAAGTGTTCCACCCTACCACTATAGGTATCTGAATCTGGACTTGGATATCATAAGTATCACTACAGCCATCATCAACATTTATTGAGAACCTGTAATATTTGAGGCAATGTGCTCAGTGCTAGAAATATGAATTATTTGACTCTAACAGGGCCATCTCCAGTCATTCTGATCTGTATCTTGCCACTGGACTCAGATGGCTCCAGAGGAGAAAGTGAGGCTGGTGACTTTGCACAGCCCTCCCTCACTTAAATCCAATGCATTTGCAAGTCATGGCATCACCTTCCTGATGTCATGGTCCTCTTCAAGAAGAAAGGACAAACAATTTGACTCTAGGATAAATATCTCTTCTCCCTTCCCCCAGCTTCTAAATGGCTCCTTCTGCATTTGAAGTCCAATGTAGTCACTCTCTATTGTACCTCAGTGCCATGAGTTAAGAGATCTCAGTATGTATAGTCCAAAAGCCATACGGCTGGGGTTGCCTCCAGCTATAATTGGCCCACAAAATGAGGCATATCTATAACTGAAAGACAAGATAAGCAAGTGGTGCTCCCTGTATCAAAACTAAAAAGAAGTCCCTATGTAAAGTATAGGATTGGTTTGGATCCATCAGTAGAATGTGTTGACTTGAGTGGGATATTTCATAAAGTTAGGGTAAAGTCAGCTGACTATTTTAGGCGAGGCCTCATAGAATGGCTGTACTTGGGTGGGGTCACTGGGAATCTGGTCCTTATCTTTTAATGAAATTCATTTTTACCCATTCCCATGAGGGATGTTGATTCACTGTAACCAAGCTCACCAGACACTGAGTTGTAAACCAAAATGTCAACTTAATAATTTACACTGGGGGAGATAGCTTTCCAGTGATCAGAATACTTGTGTCCTCTATCCAGGACACCCCCATCCTGGTATCAAGGTACGGAGGAACCACCTTAGCAATCAGAAGGTTATACAGTGAGCATGGAACTTGAGTGAAGAGGATGGAATGACATATGAGATATTTGTCAAAGGAGTAGGGGACTATCCCTGGCTACTCTGGTACAGAATATACCTTTTCCATGCCCCAAAGACTCATTTCCATTGGAGACAATGCTTTGCATATTACAGGTGCTCAGTCAATTAATGAATGACACATTCTAAGTCTCTTGGGTCTAGATTTCCTACTAGTTATCAGAAATGTCTATCATTACAGCTCTGCCTCATGGCATGTTAGTTTCAAGACTGCAGTTAGCTTAGTGACAACTTCCTGATTATTTAGAAATAGCCATCTTAATTTTCCCAGGTTACCTCTAATGCACATTATAGAATGGGGCAACAATAATCTTATCCATTGTGTGTTGCTTCTTTTTCAGTCTTGGTAAAGAGAGGGCCACTTGCTTATCAAGTCTCTCAGTTTTGGGTTGTGCCTCATTTGGGGGTGGGGCTACATATAACTTTCAATGTACTCATTTCACCTAGAGACAGGAGAGTAGAGAATCAAAACCTGTTTTCTATAGTAAGGACTCCTTGTGCCATTTGGCTCCCCACGTAGGAGTTCTACACACAATGACACTTCATTTCCAAGCAGGCTCATAAAAATAATCTCTCACTGTTCCAGAGTCTTTCTCTGAGCTAGGATCAGTTAATCTTATTATAAACTTTTATGACCTACTTTCTTTATATTTTAAAGTTGATGACAGAATCCTTTAAACTTGTAATGCCTCATGACAGAGCCATAAGTAGGAATTTTGTGCCAGAGGTAAGAGCCATAAACTAGTTCTTGGAGGATGCAGCTTTCATTTGGTAGGGTGAATGCCACCCTGTGTGTATTGTGTGTGTGTGTGTGTGTGTGTGTGTGTGTGTGAAAGAGAGACAGAGACAGAGACAGAGAGAGACAGAGACAGAGACAGAGACACAGAAACAGATACAGTGAGACACAGAGAGAGGGACAGAAGGAGAGTGACTGGTTCAAGGCCATGGTTCAGTACTGAGAGAAGGATGTGGTGGATGGTGGGAATAATTCACCCCAAATCAAGGGTGTGCTGGAGCTATCTTGTGAGAGTTGATTGTTAAATTTTCAGCATGAGCATTTTCATCTTGGAAATTGGCAAATGCTTGATTCATTGTTTTGCTGTCTAGCCTTAAGAAAGTGATGAAGGAAATGTTAATAATACAGATTAAAGTTAAAAGCATGTCATGTGCACATTTCCCCCCCTAGAGAGTCAGTTGTTAAACATTTACCAGTACACTCTTGCCCCAATAGATACCTGCTAGCTCCTATTTGAACAAATTGTTTTTGTTGACTAGGTCTAAGCTTTGTTGTTTCTATGCTGCTAAAGTCACCACCCCCTAAATTTGATGCCCCCTAATTTTAGCATCTTGGGACAAAATCCTTGCCACTCTGCCCCAGTTGCAGCTTAGTATGTAAGGTCTACATGTAGTGGCTGACTGATTTTGCTGGTTAGAATTTAGCTTTAATAAAGCTAAAGTTCTAAGTTATATTTTTATATGGTCCATTCTGTTGTACAAGGAAAAGGACACTGACTCTGGAGTCAGAGGAACTAGGTTCAAATCCCAGCCTTGATACATACTGCCTGCACGTCCTTGGCCAATTCCTTTACTTCCATGGACCATCTTCATGAGGCAATTGGACCAGAAACCTCAGAGAACCGTTACAGTTCTGGCTCTTTGATCTTATGCTTTTCTCCATCTCAGGTTCCTAAACAATACTCCTAACCCAGGCCAAGTATCTTATGAATGTAAACCTATATTCATGAAGGCGTCATGCAAATATAAAGCGTGATTATAGAAGTGTAGCTGACAACTTGAATCCATTATCCCTAAAGGAAAGAACAACTCAGTACATGCTTTACTGATGGTAGGTCCTAGCCCTAAAGGTGAGGTGCATATAATTAGAAAAAGAATGGCTGAGAAGATAAAATTTTTATTTTTAATAGAGTCTATTTGGTTGGTATCTATGGTGTTTGATTCTTTGGTCAGAAGTACTATAATAATGAGTTTTTAACACAATCCTCACTCAATTTTCTGAAAATGGATTATTTGTTATGTGGATAATTCATGCTGACTACATTTAGCACTTCTTCCTTCCCCAGTATTCACTCAGGTTCCTGGATACCCTCAGTAGGACCCAAATCAGGGAGATTGTGAGGATGGCCACAGAGGATGTTTGTACGTGTGCATGTGCACATGCACGTGTATGTGTTCATCTGTTTTGAATATAATTTAGCCATCCTCTGAGCATTAGGAATCAGAACTCATATGTAAATCCTCTTCAGACCATTCTTCTTCTTCTGTTCCTTCCATTTCACCCTAAATCCTGAGAAAATCAAATGATGACTTAGTATTTTATATTTGATTCCATTCTGTAATTGACTCTATTCTGTAAATGCCTAAGCCATGGCTTTTTTTTTTTTGGTTGTTGTCTCTGAGTTAAGTTCAGAAGTTCTTGAGTTCAGGAGCTCAGTTTTCCTCTTTGAGTTAAGTGTTAAAGTTAAAGTGCCCTATAAATCACTTTAATTGAAAGAAAACTGTTATCTTTATATAACGAGATGCCCTGTGAAATTAGAAGAAAACTGTTATCCTTGAAGGATGCAGGTGATGCTAGGGAGTCTGGTCTTTTATCTCTGCAACACTGGCTGTCCTTCAAGAAAGTCTGGTCCATTATTGCTGTGACACTAACTAGCCATGAAGGTGGGCTCCAACAATGAGCTTTCCATAACAACAAGATGGCAAGAGGGGTTGTTGCTAGCCCTTCATTCCAGACTGCCATCCAATTTTATTGTTTTCCATCATATATGACATTTCAGACTTTGTAACCCATCATTTTATTTGTGATGTGTCCTGTTCTTTGTTCTCTTGTACTTCTCAAAATGTTATGGTCTTTTGGCTTTCTGAGGAGCTGAAAAGACCCATTTTATTGATAATTGCTAACCTTACCAATAAATCAAACATGCTCAGAACTTTGTGCCTCAGTTGACCTTAATTTCAATTGTCACAATCCCTGACCTAGACTGTTTCATTACCTTACTTTGTGACAGGAAAGTCTCTTGTATTGGCTTGTAGAGCAAGATATTTCCTTTCTCTCCCACATAACTTGTTGAGACCAGCTGTCTCTAGATCGTCTTTAGTTTCCTCCCTGACAAGGGAAGGTTTCCTTCTTCTCTCTGTCTACCAGACACCCCAGGTCCTACCATAGGGCCCTGCAGTACTAATTACTGAAAATTCATTCCCCTTCCTCCCACCCTGGTCAATATTACCATTCACAGAAAGGACATGCCCTATACCTCCATTTACCATCCCTGTGACTTCTCAGACCAATACAACATTCCCTGTTCATCATTTACCTATATGTATGGCCTATCAGAATGTAAGCTCCTTGAGGACAGACCTATCTTACTTTTTGGGTTTTAATCTCCAACACTTAGCATAGTTCCTGTTACAGAGCAAGCACTTAATAAATGTTTTTTTATTCCTTCATTCACTCCTTCATTTATTCAGAGTTATAGAATCAGAGTTTTAGAGCAGGAAGGGACCTTGGAGATCATCTGGCCCAATCCTATCATTTTAGTGATGAGGAAACTAAGATCCAGACAGATTGTAACCCAAGGTCACAATAGTAATATATGGCAGAATCTGTGAAGAAACCATAGCTCCTGATTTCCAGCAAGTTATTCTTTCCACATTGCCTTCCTGCCATACTGGGCTTTAGGATTTTCATTCTGTGTGGACCAGCTGTGGTCTCAACCCCTGCAGATAGTCAAGACTATGCTATAGACAAGATACGTGAATTTTCTATTCTCAGATGTCCTTTGGACCTCTTCTCCCTTCCATTCACATAAAGAATGAAAAAATGCCAGTTCTTATCAATATTAAGGAAGCACCAGAAGCTTTGTTTTTCCTTCCTGAAGACAACCAGAGCTCCCTCTTGTGGCAGCTCCTTTGGACAGCAAAGCACTGGGCAGGTGAGGAGCCATGCCTATTTGGAACAACACCAATGTAGTTCTTTGTAGATCTAAAGAGTGCTTATTTTCTTCTGGGTGGCAATAAAGCAACGGTTTTCAACCGCTGGTTCCTGGGGTCATGGCATTCACCTCTCTGGAAACCAGATGGGGATGAACAAAAACTTTGCTTATTTGATTCCAAGGGACTTTTTCTTCCTTTCCCAAATAATTATGCTCAAGCCTAATTGGTGCTTTCAATTGTACAATCAATAACAACCAAGAATAAATTCTCCTGGCAGAAATCTGTAAGCACTCTAGGGACAGGATGGAGTTTGATTAATTAGTTGTCAACCAGGTGGACAACAGTGAGGAAAATTCTATGATGTGCTCACAATACATAATGATGACAATAATAAAAACCTTACATTTGTACAGCATGTTATACTTTACAAAGTGCTATCATATACACAGTCTTATTTGATCATTTAATGATAATGTGAGATAGGGAGGGTAAGTATTACAATCCTTATTTTACAGATAAAGAAACTAAAGCTTGGAGAGATTAAAGGATGTGCCCAAGGTCATACAGGTATTGATTGGCAGAGATTGACTAACCTAGTCCTGTGTTCTTTCTGTGATAGCACAACAACTATTTGATTAGTATATCTATGCAATATTTCTCTCTCTCTCTCTCTCTCTCTCTCTCTCGCATATCTATATTTATATGCCAGTATTACAAATGGTTTATTGTTGGTTTTAGTCCTATAATCACCACAGTCTCAAAAGAACAATGGAGAGATACATGTTGGACATAAATAGACTATGGGGCATTGAAAATGATGATTGTGTAAAATTGTGAGCTCATTAAGAACAGTGACTGTCTTTTGCCTTTCTTTGTATCGCCAGTATTTAGTCCAGGGTGTGGCAAATATTCAGCACTTAATAAATGCTTGCTGATTGATTGTTGTGGCATAAAAGATGTCATCCAGAAAATATTTGACCCAAAAAGGAAATGAGTTGTTCCTAGGAAGAGCAAGAGACAAAAGATGGTGACTGGCATCCTTGAAATATATATTTCTTAAAAAGACCATGCACATTGGGTAGATCCTTTATGTAAGATTTGTGGAATGAAAAGAAAATGGATTGGAATTGCATTGAAAAGGGTTGGGCTGGTTACATTTTGCATTATTGGGGAATGGAGTCACACTGGTGACATCATAAGCCAGTGAAGCATAAGCACTCTCTCAGAATTATTCCTTGACTTGTTAACTCAGTTGGCTGGAGCATGATGCTAATGAGGTCAAGTTATCTGTTGGGCTGGTTGGCGTTGCTCTGCTCAAAAGCCATAACATAGAATCCAGATACCATCTACCCACATTGTATCTTTGGTCGCAGGAGCACTAGATGGAAAAGAACATATGGATTATGGTAAATCCATCCCTCTGCTGGGAAAAAAAGCTTGAAGCATATAGCCTATAGAAGGAGGAACACTAGTATCATCTATGTATATGAGACACCTTCGCTACTGGGACATCTTTAGGAATTAGGGATAGGTATAGGGATAGGATCTGAGATTTCATTTGGCTTTTAGTCCAGCTATCTATTTACTATGACGAGCTACTTCTGAATAAACACAGTGCTGTCCTTGATCACTGTCAGTAACAAGGATAGCTCCTTCCACCCATCCCCTGTATTTGGATGGCCAACAGTGAGAAAGCATATTTGTGAAATGGCTGGTAAGAGAGAACAGTGTTTAAATTCTTTCCCGGGAGAGTGGGCCATCAAATATGACCTCAACATCAACAATAAGGTTGTATCTATTTTATTTCAAAGTCATCTCTCTTCCCGTGCTGAAGATTTTGTCTCTGCAATCAGAACCCTCTTTGATTCCTAGAATTAAGGGATTAATTAAGCTCAAATTTATAAGCCAAACAGGGTTTTCTTCAGAAAACATTCGGTTTCTGGAAATCTAATTTAATATGTACTTTGTTTTAAAATCAGGGTTTCTCTTCTGAGTTCCAATCTAGGTGCATTTATGTGTCATACTCAGGGAATTTAATTTAGGGAATTTAATTTGGATGTCCCATTGCTGTGTTCCCAACTCTTCATCATTAACTTTCACCTTTCTCAAATCAATAGTGCTAGCATCTTGTATCTTTATATGTCTATTTGCTTATAACTAACCGTAGGATCATGGGGTTGCAGCTCTGGAACTGAAAGGAGTCTCAGATCATCTTGTCCTCAGCTCTTATCTTACAGTTGAGAAAACCAAGGCCCAGAGAAGTTACATGACTTGTCTAAGGTCACACACATAGTAAGTGGCACGAGTAGGATTTGAACCCATGTCTTTGGATTTTTCATCCAGTGATCTTTTCACTGCTCAACAACACTGCCTCAGAAAAGTGAAGAGAAATAAGGATCCATCTATGTAGATAAATCTACATATGTAAGAGGGTTGCTCAAGAAGTAAATTTTAAAGTTTTTTTTAAAGGGAAAATGATTCCAATTGAAGGCAACATATTATGTAAACAATTTAATAGCCTTTTATTCCTATTTATTTATATAATCTCCTAAGAGATTGATAAGCTTTTGGACAGAGGTGCAATGAAATGTTGGCTACTTAGTTTGCATTTCCTGGTCTTCCATCTGGCAGGTCATCACGGAGTCTCTACCTTTCTTTGTTCTTGAAATTTGTACATGACTTTGCTTTACTTCCAAAGAGGAGGCAGAGGATGGTGGCAGGAACAAAGAACTCGGAGTCAAGTTTGGGCTCTGTTATTTGTTAACTGTGATGTTGGGTAAGTTGCTTCAAACCGAGGCCCAGAGAGTCAACACTTAGACAGTGCTTTTAGGTGTGCCAAGCACTTTATAATAAATATGATCTCATTCAGTTGTCACAACAACCCTGGGAAGTAGGTGCTATTATTATCTTCCCCATTTTATATTGATGTAAGGAAACTGAGGCAGACAGAGGTTAAATGACTGGCTCACGGTGACATAGTTTGTAAGTGTCTAAGGCCAGAATTGAACTCAGATCTTATTGACTGCAGGTCCTACACTCACCATGTCATTTAGCTCTAAAATGAGGTAATAATAGTTGTAGGGCTTTGGAGGATTGTAGTAATTAAATTGAATCTAATAAGATTAAATTTAGTAGAGATAAATGTAGAATCTTACACTTGGGGTTAAAAAAATCAACTTTACAAGGCAGGGGGAGGTCTGCTGAACTTAGGCCAGATTGTGAAAGAGGTCCTAAGTGGACAGCGAGCTCGTTATGAGTCGAAAGTGCAACAAACTAATGTTATCTAGGTCTGACTTGGGAGACAGTGTCCAGATGATAACCTCACTGCACTTATATGGTCATAGCTTTAAAGTCAGTAAAGTCCAACCCATTATTCTACAAATAAAGAAACTGAGGCCCCCTTAACTATGTGACTCAACCAAGGTGGGATTTGAATACAATGACTCCAAATACAGCACATTTTCCTTTGGTGGGTAGGTGGCAAAGAGAAGAGTAGCCAATCCACTATAAAGTAGTTAGTGATTGGGCTGAAGTGGAGGCAGTGATGTACCTGTCAAGTAAGTTGTAGAGGGGTTCCTGTTCATGTGTAGGTCTTGCTGGATGGCCTCAGGTACCTTCTGTGCCTGCTATGTTGTGATTATTTATTCTTGTCATATTATAGTTATCTAGGCAGTGTCTTAACCCTCTTGGTAGACTGCGAACTCCATGATCTCCGTGAACATTTCTTATTTTGGCCTCTCCCTTGGTATTTGACACGTTGTACATAATAGGCAATTATGAAATGGACACAGCACAGTATACAAGATAGGTGCTTATCATATGTATGTACACACATACACACACACTCATATATATCATATGCTATTGCTGTTTGTCCTTTTTGGAAGATGACCAGTGATATCATAGGGTGATGTCTTGACTTGCTTGTGAATTGGACTTAAATGAGGCAGAGTTGCACAAAGTCATCAGCTTCACTCTCTCTTCCAGAGTCATTGAAGTCCAGTGGGCAAGACAAAAGTCAAGATGACCAGTGATGGCACAAGATGCCTTGGCGTCTTCAATGTCTGACCAAGCTGTAAGCCTCCACAGTGCCTGCCTCGGCCACTTTCATGGCCATTGGAACAAATTGTTCTCATCTGCCCATTCTCCTGGGGGAAGTCTTCACATGCTTGCAGACACCAACTCACCAACAGGTCTGAAACCCATTGGTTACCCTCAATCTGGTTTAGCCCATCTGCCAAGATGGTTTTACTGGAGTGTGGGTTCTGCATATGCTTCAGCTTCTGTATCATATACTAGGTACTTAATAAGTATTTGTTCATTTGAATTTGAAGCACTGGTCTCTATTTATTTATAGATCAGGGATCATGGAAAGGACATCTGCCCTTATCACTTGTTTTTCTCTTAGTTTTACAAGGTGGGAAGCTGACCAGCTATAGAATGGATTAGGTAGCCTCTAAGGTCCCTTCCAACTCAGAGACTCTTGAAGCCTGTGGATTGTAAAGAGCAACATAAAGATGAAGTATAGGGAGGCAGTATGTAATACAGTGGGAAGAATACTGGTTTTGGAATCAGTTGACCTGGATTCAAATCCTGCCTCTGACACTTACCCTGTGTAACCTTGGCTAAGTTAGCCTCCCTGATCCAGAGTTACTTCATTTGTAAGATAAGGGAGCTAGACTAACTGAGATCCTGTCAAGATGATGAGTTCATGAGCATAGGATCCTAAGGGGCCATGGATATCATTGTGTTCATTACTTCCCTCTCCCATTATGCAGATGAGGAAACTGAGTCCCCAGAGTGGGAGCCATCGTGATTATTCATTGTTCAAAACATTCTCTCCATTGGTTTGTTAAAACTTTAACAAGCCAATAATAGATTTCTGCAGTTGATTCCCCTGTATATTTAAAAATTCAGTCACAGCCTGGATTTTCTCCTAGATCTTTGGGTTTAGGACACACACACACACATACATACATGTATGTATACATATACATATATATATATATACATATGAATTTTAAAATTTCTCCTAGATCTTTGGGTATGTGTGTGTGACACATACACACACATATATACATATAATTTAAAATGTTTTAATTTCATTTGATCCTCATGACAATCTTTAGGGGTAGGTGCTATTATTATTCCCATTTTACAGGTGAGGGAATAGAGACAGACAGAGGCTAAGTGACCAAGAGTCACACAGCTAGCAAGCATTTGAGGCTGGATTTGAACTCATGACTTCCTAATTTTCAGCCTAACACTCCAGCCAGTGGAACACACATACACATACACACATACATGTGTGCCTGTGTGTTTGTGTATACACACACATATATATACGCACACACTATACATACTTTTAAATATATGACTTTTAAAAATTGCTGCCTTTTAAAATATACATATAAAACATAGCAAATCAGTGACAATTATAACTGGTTCCCTTTACAATATTGCCACATATGCCTAATATAGTATTCTACTCCCGCCAAAATTATTATGCTATGATAAATGTACCACCTGTGATTTCTCTTATCGACAATCTTTTTTTTTTTTTTTGGTGAGGCAATTGGGGTTAAGTGACTTGCCAAGGGTCACACAGCTAGTAAGTGTTATGTGTCTGAGGCCAGATTTGAATTCAGGTCCTCCTGACTTCAGGGCCAGTGCTCTACCACTGTGCCACCTAGCTGCCCCTAGATAATCTTTTTTTTAAACTGCCTTTGGATGTATGTATATATAGCTTTGAATTTTCAATGATGAAATTTATGAATTAGAAATGACAATGTACATCATTATGCATTTGTTAGAGCATAAATTACATTAAGTTATTCAGGATAAGCAGCTATTAGGAAGAGTAACCTATTAAATTAATATTGCAATTTTTAATATGTCTTAGCTCTGCTAAATCTTGCTAAATTAAAATTAATGATCAAAATAAATGCATGAATGCCTGGATGAATCACAAGGAAATAAAAATATCCCCCAACATCTTTACTAATTGGGATATTAGGCTCTTCCTTTGGTTACCTTTTTGCATTTGGTCTACTTCTTTTCTCTGAGCTTTTTGCCACCATCCAGAACATTTACAGAGATGGCCTCCCATGCACAAAGCCATCTAATAACCTTTTGTTAGAAGCACCCGATTGGGCCACCTCTGCTGGAAAGAGATCCAGCTGTCTGCCCTGCTCCCCCCCTCCCCCCCCAAATTATAATTTGAATAATTAGATAAGAAAGCTGTATTTTTCCCTTATTAAACTAAGTTTCTACTATTTAGGTCCAGTTTGCTCTTGTTATTTCTTGTTATTGAGTCACTTTTCAGTAATGTCTGACTCTTCATGATCCCATTTGGGGTTTTCTTGGTAGAGATACTGGAGTGGTTAGCCATTTTCTTATTTGGCTCATTTTACAGATGAGGAAACTGAGGCAAACAGGGTTAAGTGACTCGCCCAGGATCATATAGCTAGTAAGTGTCTGAGGCCAGATTTGAATTCAGGAAGAGGAGTCTTTTTGGTTCCAGGCTTGGCACTGGGCATTGTGCCCCAACCCTGTCAGGTAAGTTCTATTATTATATCCATTTTACATAAGAAAATGAAGAATGACAGAGGTGAAGTGAGTTGCCCAGGGTCACACAGCTAGTAGGTGTCTGAGGCCAGATTTGAACTCAGGAAGATGAGTCTTCCTGACTCTAGGCCTGGAAATCTATCCATTGTACCACCTAGATGCCGGTTTCTAGTAGAATTAGCCAAATCCAACTGGTTGTCCAATTTTTAAGGAGGTTCTGATACTTAAAACAAACTGCCATTGGAGTTTGTTTCTGGGGGGAGTTGGCTTGTTCACATTTGTTTGGGCTCTGATATTCCCTCCTCCAGGACACTATCTTTGGCAATTTTTCTTTTTGTAGCTGCTAGAGACACATACTTGGAGCCACAAGCATCTCTCTGTCTCTGTCTCCCCCCTCTCTCCTCTCTTCCTCTTTTTGTTTGTTTCTCTCTTCTCTCTCTCTCTCTCTCTCTATCAGTTTTGTTCTCTTAGTATCTTAGGGAAACGGGTGTAACCCTCAGGCTGTCATCTATCTGTCATTACATAATTAATTCACCTTGATTTTCAGTCACATGTGTCCTCAAGAAGTCTTTGAATCACTTTGTGTGATATTTATGGATGACACAATGTCCGGCATTTTTCCCCATTAAGGGCATGGCTTAGAGGATCTTCTGGAAGATTCTATGTCTTTACACGACACCAGGTGGCGCTTGAAGTTTCAGTTACATAAGCTCGAGCAACCAGAATATATATGCTGATGCATCTCTTGGGTTCTCCAGATTCAACATCAGGGGTTCTTAACCTGGGATCTGTGGATTTAAAGTTTTTTTCCCCCTAATGGCAGAGTGCTTTCTCAATTTTCAAAATTAATTTTTATAATGTAGTATTAATATTTCTTTCAATTTTGATAGGATTCACCTGTAAATCCATCTGGATGAAGACAAGTTTTTTTTTTTCCCACTCTCTTGGCTCTTTCAAACGTTTTTATTTCTTTTTGTGAGATTAGACCATTTAAGATCTCCATGTGGTTTTCTGCTAGTTTGACTATTTTGTATTTTTGAAGGTAATCCTCTATTTTATGTTCTCATTTATGGGGGCGGCATATAATGGTGCACAATAAGTTCTGATAATTCTTTTTCTTTTGGGTCTGTTGTGATTTTACTCTGTTAATGTTTAATTTTGTCGATTTGATCTTCTGCTCTCTTCTTTTTAATCAGGTTGGCTAAAAGTTGATCAATTCTGTTAGTTTTTTAAAAAAGAACCAGCTTTTCATTTTTTCAGCTTTGTAGTCTAAGCCTCTTTTTGGTTTCCAATCTATGTACTCTTCCTCTATTAAAAAAAAGATTTCCTACCTTGTGATTATTTTGGGTTTATTTGTAGGTTTCTAATTTTTAAAAGAACATTCATTTCATCAATCCTCTCTTTTTTATTTTTTAATGCATGTTTTTAGAGACATAATTTTTTCCTGGGGACAGCTTTGACCACATCTTAGAATTTTTTAATCTGTTGTCTCATTTTTATTATTGTCTTTTACACAATTATTGTTTTTGTGATTTGTTCTTTGTTTATTATTGTTTGTTTTGTTTATTATTTAGGATTTAATTATTGTATCCACTTAGATCTGCATCTTTTGTTTATGATCTTTGAATTGCTGGCTTTTAAAATTGTGTTATGGTATATAAGGATGTACTTATTATTTCTTCCTTTTTATATTTATTTATAATTTCTCTATGCCCTGATATATGGCCTACTTTTTTTTAAAACAGCCATATGGTGATGAGAAATATGTATGTTATTTAGTGTTCCCATTCAGAAAGTGCTATAAATATTTTTGTGTTAAATTCTCCAACAATTTGTACAATTCTATATTTTCCCTTATGTTTATCTTTTTGTAAGATTTGTCCAATTCACCCTCCCATGCTTTCTTCTCCCACTTATCAACTCTTTCCCTCATTTGGGAGTTTTAATTAATATATTTAAATCTTTGTTGTTTTTCAGTCATTTAAGTTGTATCTGGCTCTTTGTGACCCCATTTGGGATTTTCTTGGCAAAGATACTGGAGTGATTTGCCATTTCCTCCTCCAGTTACATTTTTTTTTTTTGAGACAATCAGGATTAAGTGATTTGCCCACGGTCACACAACTAGTAAATATCTAAGGATGCATTTGAACTCAGATCCTCCTGACTTTAGGGTTGGTGTTCTCTCCACTGCCCAACCTAGCTGCCCCTTCCAGCTCATTTACAGAGGAGGAAACTGAGGCAAAGTTAAGTGACTTGCCCAGGGTCACACAGCTAGTAGGTATCTGAGACCAGATTTGAACTCAGGAAGACTCATCTTCCTGACTCCAAGCCTGATACACTATCCACTGTGCCACCTAGCTACTACTACCATTATTTATGTCTTTTTGCAACTCATTTAATTTTTAATTTAGGAATTTAAAAGCCATGACATTTGGGACATATAAGCTTCATACTGACATTGGTTCATTATTTATAATTCCTTTAAACTTATGTACTTTTCTTTTTTTTAAATCTATACTGTGAATTTTTCATTTTTTTCTTTTTTTGTCTCATAGCATGGATACAGCTCCTTTTGTTAGATTTACCTAATGCATAGTAAATATCGTTTTAGCTTCTCATTTTTATTCCATGTTTATCTTTACTTTTTAGGATGTATTTCTTATGAGTAACATATTATAGAGGTTTGTTTTCTGATCTGAACTCTTTCATTTTATTATATCGTTTAATCCATTTGAAATTATGACAGGTTTATGTTTTCCTACATTTATATCTCTAGAATTTTTTCCTAATTGGGATTTTTTTGTTTTCCTTTTTTTCTTTTAAGTTGGCACTTTGTCCCTTGTTTGTTTTGCTTAATCTAATTTTTATGTAGTGTTATTCTCACTGTCATCTTCCCATTGTCTTTTCTCCCACTTATCAAGACTTTCCCTAGCTTTGGAGTTTTAATTGATGTATTTATTACCTTTTCTTTCTTTTATATAATTATATTATTCTTCCTTTTTCTCCTTCTCAGTTAAATAGTTAATTGAAAATTCTCCTCTTTTCCTCCAACTTTTAAAAATTTGTTCTTTTACTTTCCCCTTTTCTTTTCTTTTAACTTATAACAATTTTAACTTATCATTTGTATTGCACCACTATCCAAATATTCTTGGATAAAGATGCTCTGTGAGAATAAATATGTAGTATATGTGAAATTAAACCCCAGGCAAAAATATCGTCTAACAACTTAATATATTATTCCTATTATTACAGCTGCTGCTGAACAACTGTGTTCTTTAGCTTTCCAAGAGCAGCTGCTAAACAAGAGTTGACCCAGGATATATATCTGTGAAATTTATCTTGGGAAATCTGGGCCTAGTGAATTACCATTACTATTCATGATATCTCATATTTATAGAGTACATTGTGCTCCTCAACATACATTAGTAGTTGTTACCACATTTTACCTTACAATACCATGAAGCAGATGTGAGATCCTACTTTAGAGGAGGAACCTCTGCTAAATTCCTATTCCTGCTGTCTAATTGAGGCATGGAAGGGACCCTGGGCTCTTTAAGGCTGTGCCAATGGAACACGAGCTCTGGTAGTACCTTCCAAGCTAGATCAGACTAAGTATGGACCCATGGAGAACTATAAAAGTCAACTTATTTA
This sequence comes from Vombatus ursinus, assembly GCF_900497805.2. Taxonomy (NCBI): domain Eukaryota; kingdom Metazoa; phylum Chordata; class Mammalia; order Diprotodontia; family Vombatidae; genus Vombatus; species Vombatus ursinus. The sequence continues at coordinate 133,912 of NW_020945237.1, read as the reverse complement.
AATACCATGAGGTTTATCATGAAATTGGATGCATAGGGATGGATGTTTTTTAGTCAGAGAAAGGAACATACTTACAGAATTTGAAGAGGACACAAAACTAATAGGAATACATATGTTGGATGACAAAGTAAGGATCCCAAAATATCCCAAAATGACTAGAACGTTGGTCTGAATTAGATTAGATTTCATTCCATAGATAAAATTGTGAAGACACATTTGTGGGGTTTTAAAAAACAACTTAAAATACAAGACGGGAAAGATGTGGCTACAGAGTTTTTTTTTTTTCCAGAAAATATCTGAGGGTTTTGGTGGATTGCAAATGCAATGCAAGCCCACAGTGTGGCATGGTAGCCGAAAAAGCTGATGTCATCTTATTCTGCATTTAGAGGCCTAATGTCTTAGTCCCATTGTACTGTGCCCTAGTTAGACCACACCAGGAGTATTTTGTTCCGTTCTGGTATGGGCAGGAGATTACTTTCCCCTTTTCTAAGAAGCATTTCTTTACCTTATTCTCCTTATTATATCTCTTCTCTTTTTGTTTATTCTGAGCTTTTATTCTTTGATTCATGATTTATATACTTACTTATTCTTTCTTCAAACTTTTTGTATTTTTCATGAAATTAAAGCTTCTGAAAAACCAAATTTGAGCTTCCTCTTCTAATCACTTTCTATGTTATTGACTTTGTAAATATTGCCCCATTGTTCCCCCTTTTCAATTGTGCCTTACATACGCACAAGGATCTAGCCCACATGCTGCATGACTTTTCTAGGTCTCTTATTTTTTTTTTAGTGAGGTATTCGGGGTTAAGTGACTTGCCCAAGGTCACACAGCTAGTACGTATCAAGTGTTTGGTCTGAGGCCAGATTTGAACTCAGGTCCTCCTGACTTCAGGGCCGGTGCTCTATCCACTGCACCACCTAGCTGCCCCTTCTAGGTCTCTTAATATTGTGTGGATACCAGTATACTACTCTGCTATCCTTTGCTTTTAATACATAGCTAATCTTTCTTCATTTCTGAGCTACATTGAGTGACGTATTTTATATTAATTCTTATGGACAAGCCATTTTTGGTAATATGCTACAGTGGGGTGTTAGGAGGACTAGCACCTCTGGTGTGAGGGCTTGCTGAGCCCTTTTCAGGGATGCTTATCCACCTTTCATGTTCACCTGTTCCCCAACTCTCACCCATGGCTCCACAAAGCTGTAGCATGTTCAGCAGCCACACCCCAGTATCTCAGCAGATTGGCAAAACAAGGTTGAGGGTAACTGACAGGCCTTAAATCCATTGATTTTTTTTTGTTTGTTTGTTTGTTTTTGTTTTCTCTTCCATGAGGCAACTGGGATTAAGTGACTTGCCACAGGGCCACACAGCTAGTAAGTGTCAAGTTTCTGAGGCTGAATTTGAACTCAATTTCTCCTGACTCCAAGGCTGAAGCTCCATCCCCTATGCCATCTAGCTACCCCCTTTAAACCCGCTGTTGAGTTGGGGATGTCTACCCCAAGCAGGTAAAGATTTCTTCTGGCAGAATGGACAAATGAGAACAATTTGTTCCAGTGACCATGAAGGTGACTGAAGCAGGTGCTATGGAGTGCTTAGAGCTTGGTCAGACGTTGAAGACACCAAGATCAACCACTGCCAGTTGTCTTGATTTTTGTGCTGCCACTAGACTTCAATAACTCTGGAAGAGAGAGTGAGGCTGGTGACTTTGTGAAACTCCCTCACTTAAATCCCCTCTAATCTTATTACCATGCTGCTAATTCAAGCCTTGACTGATACCACCTCCCTCAGCCTCCTCTCTCCTCTGATTGGAGGAGTGTCACTGTAATACCAAACTCTTTCCCATGCCTACAGCTTCTTGGAGCCATAGGTGAGAGCTGGGGGACAGGTAGACACCAAAGGTAGATGAGCAGTCCTGAAAAGAGCTCTGCAAGTCCTCATGCCAGAGGTGCTAGTCTTTCCTAAACACCCTATACACCCCAATTGTATCCCCAATGCTTAGAACCATACCTGGCAAATATCAGGTGCTTAATAAATGTTTATTGGATTGGATTATTAGGTTGAATATCATATAATTATCATAATATCATCATCAAATAAGATGTTATCAGATGAGATAATATTTGTAAAGTGCTTAACAAAGTGCCTGGCACATTAATAAATGATTATTTCTTTCCCCTTTCCCCTGTATGAAATTATGATATCCCAAATCTATATAGCATTACCAGGAGGACATTGATGTTAAAAGGATGAACTTTTGAGGCAGCAAGCAAATCATAATCAATATTCTATGATGTTTCCCAAATTTAATCCCGTCTATTCTTCTCCTTTAATTAACTAATTGCTTGATTAATGAATTAGTTAACTCATTATAAAATTTACATTCAGCCTTTACTATGTGCCAGGAATTGTGCTAGGTTTTATAGGTACAGAGACAACAATAAAGCAATCCTTGCCTTCATGGATCTTACATTCTATATGAAACAATATATACAAAATAAATTCAACACCAACAACTGGGGAGATCAGGAAAGACCTCACGTCAGAGGACACTTAGGATTCTTAGAGATAGAGATGAGGAGGGAGCTCATTTATGCACAGCACAAGAAAATAGTTTCTGGAAAAGCATGGAGATGGAGAAAGAATGCTTTATATAAGAATAATGAAATTGCCCTCACCTCCTCCATATGTAGCATGAAGTTGTTGTATGGCTTGATGGGAGGCCAGAATAGAAGTCTCTAGCTGCTTTCCCTTTATTCTTCTTCAAGGGAAATGTTACTTTCTGCCATGATGGGAAGCAGGAGGTTGAGGCCAGAGACTTGACCACTCTGCTTTTCCCAGAGAAAAGGGATACCAAGCTAGAATTATATCTAATTGCTCCCTTAAATATTACTAGTCTAGTGGGACATAGTTATCAGATTCAAGCTAAACTTCTGATCACTGTTTATTAAAGGGGAAAGGAAGATGTAACTTTATATCCAAGGCTTGATTCCTTTCCCACCAAATACCGGGTCCACAATGAACACCCAAAGCTAATAGCACAGAAATCCATTTGTCCAAATTAATAACAGAACAGCATTCATAAAAAAGTATACATATGAGAATGCATGTGAGACAATAGAGTGAAGGAGCTGTCCCTTTGGAAGAAAAGTAATTCATCTCAACCTAGAGAAAAACCCCAGATTTCACTCAAGGGGAAATTCCCTGCAGTGTCTAGTGTAGCAAGCCGGGGATAGGGACATGATAGTTCCCCACAGGTTGGCTTCCTCCCAGAGTCTTTTCTCCCTTAAGCAACCTGAAGTGTGGTTAGCACCATCCATTTTGTCTCTCTAAGGTGGAAGCCAGAAGCAGAGACCAAAACTGACTGCAAAGACCAAATACGACTGAAGAGACCTGAAGAAAGTGAAGAAACTTGAAGAAAGTCCAAAGAGAGCAGAGTTTTCCTTTTTCCCACTCTCACAGACTCTTCCCTACCCCTCAAGCATTCTCCATTAATGAGGAGGAAAGTCCCCTACCAATAAGCTTTGGGACTCAGGGTACACAAGGAACAGCAGGCAGGCCAGTTTGTATGGAATGTGTGGAGTGAGTGAAGAGAACTGTTGCAGGATAAGCCTGCAAAGGGAGTCTCAAGCCAGATTGCAAAGGGCTTTGCTAGAAGGGAGTTAGTTTATTCTAGGATAGGAATTCTAACTCAGGGTCTGTAGATAGATTTCAGGGCATCTGTGAATTTGGATAGGAAAATATGTTACATATTTATTTTCACTAACTTCTAACTGAAATTTAGCATTTACTTCAATTTTGAATTAACCCCTCCCTGCCCATTATTTTGAATAGTCAATAGGCTTCACCAGACTGTCAAAGGAGTCCATAACCCCCAAAAGGTTAGGAACTTCTCTTCTAGGAGCAATGAGCCACTGGAGCATCTTGAACAGGGGCCAACGCATTCTCCAGCTATCTAAAAGTGTGTGTGTGTGTCTCTCTCTCTCTCTCTCTCTCTCTCTCTCTCTCTCTCTCTCTCTCTATATATATATATAGACACACACTTATTTTGCTACTCTTTTAGCTTCTTGTCATAGACTTAGTAATAGGCGTTCTTCGGTATTTATATAGAGTTTTCGGCATGCAAATCTTGGTCAATTTCTTTTGAGTGGCTTTGGCTTTTATTGGGGAGGTTCAGTGACCTTCTCAGACTGGATTTAATCAATGTCATGTCATTCTGAAATAAGAGCATTTACAGGACCTTACCATCTGCAAGAGATTCCTTTCCTATTTGGACACTGCACAAAATGTCCTCCATAGGGCTTTGGTAAGCATATACCTTGCTTCAAAAGTATTGAATAAAGTTGTTTTTGTGGTTATATCCTTCAAGAAATCTTAAGTGTAAAAGGGAAAAGGACCTATATGTACAAAAATATTTATAGAAGCTCTTTTTGTGGTGGCAAAGAATTGGAAATTGAGGGGATGTCCATTGATTGGGGAATGACTGAATATGAATGTAATGGAATACTATTTTACTATAAGAAATGATGAGCAGGCTGACTTCAGAAAAACCTGGAAATACTTACATAAACTAATGCAAAGTGAAGTGTGCAGAACCAGAACATTATACACAGTAACAGTAACACTGTGCGATGATCAACTATGATTGACTTAGCTCTTCTCAGTTATACAATGATGTAAGACAATTCCAAATGACGGAAAATGCTATCTATATCCAGAGAAAAAACGGATGGAGTCTTAATACAGATCAAAGCATATTATTTTCACTTTTTTTTTGCATTTTTTCCCTTTTGGTCTGTTTCTTCTTTTACAACACGACTAATACGGAAATATGTTTTACATGAGTGCATACATATACCAATATCAAATTGCTTACTATTTTAGGGAAGGGGGGGAGGTGAGGGAGGGAGGGAGAAAATTTGGAACTCAGTTTTTTAAAATGAATGTTAAATTGTCTTACATGTAATTGGAAAAATAAAATACTAGTAAAAAAGAAATTTTACCTGATCTTAACAAAATGCATTGCAGACCCCATTTTAGAGGAGAGCCTCTAAGACTGTATTTTGCTCCACTGTGTCAAATTGCTTCTTTTTTTAAATCAACAAAAACAAGATCTTGGACTTGCTACACCCCAGAATCAATGATGTGAATGTAAAGATGTGCTCTGCTGTAGAAAAATCTCTTGGAAAGTCTGCCAATTTGCTACTCTTATTTGCATTTATATACCCTCAATACATGCAAAAATAGTGCCTGTAAAGATACTATAGAGATAAAAAAAGGTATGCAGGTCTGTAGTTGCTTAAATTTCCTTGGTCACTGTTTTTTGGGTGGTAATAATATCTGTAATATTTTCCATTCTTTTGCAACATTTCTTGATTAGATATCTTGAAACTAGATCTCTGAGTGCCTTAAAATAAGGTTGCCTCCATTATAGATTTCATCTCCATGTATTTTTCCACATTCAGTCACATTTTTTAAGTGCCTCAGTTAGCATTTTCGACACTGAGATGTTAGAGTCCAAATGGGGTAGCTTCACTGTCGCTGGTGATGACACTAGATGTTTGCAGAAACACCAACAAATTAATTCCATTTCCCATCTTTCCCCCCTCAATTTCACTTTTATCTATGGATGTTCTTGGATGATTTTATTTAGTTGTGTCATATGCCAAATACTCTGTAGGCTCATCTTCCCCTCCACCACTGTTCTCTATTTTGGGAGGCAACACCGCTCATGACAGTCTATCCTCTTTTTCCATGCTGTTTTGTAAATGAGCTGGTATGATGAAGTGTTGTTGTCCTTAGCGGCTATGTCACTTGATTTACAAGGAGAGCAGGTTTTTGTTCTTACTTTATTTTTTGGCCTGAGATGACTTACAGGCTTTTGCATCAATGACTGATTTACACTGGTTAAATATATTTAAGTACTGGTGATAAGCAGAATTTAAGATAAAGAAAATTCCTTTCTTCCTTCCTTTCCTTCCTCTTTCTTTCTTTCTTTCCTTCTCTTTCTTTCTTTTCCTTCCTTCATTCTTCTGTTTCACCTTTTCTTTTCTTTCTTTTTCTTTCCTCTGTTCCTCTGTTTCTCCTTTCCTTTTGTTAATGTCGTTCAAGGCTTGCTACATCTATCTCTTCTCAATGGTATATAGGCATAAGGCATCGATACAAATATTTGGCCTCATTCAATTCTTAAACCTGAACAATGTTTTCCAACATATTTTCTGCATCCTTGAAGGCACTATCTATATTGTCTAAACATTGTGTTTTCCTATGTTCAGATTGGAGTTATTGAGCATGAAGGTATATGTTGACTTGGTTAGTGGTCAAGTTTTCTCATCCTCTGTGCTAATAGGTGCTAATACATAGACTGCTTTGATCTTCATGTTCTTTTTGCTTAAACTCCTCAGGAGCAGTGGAAGACAAGAAGAGGTCCCAGGAAATATTTCTTGTTTCCTTTCATCATACAATGTAACAATTCTACCAACTCCATTATTTGCTTCTCTGTGAGTCATCTCTGAATTTAGTCCCAACTTCTTTCTGTTTTCTGGTTTCATTTATAGCAAGAATGTCAACATATACACATGGTTCAGTTCCTCCAGGAATGTCAACTCTAGTTGTTGAACAAAGGTTTCACGCTTAGATGGATGACAGTTCCCTTCAGTCGGTTAATCAATAAGTTTTATTAAGTATCTACTATGTACCAGGTGTGGTGCTAAGTGCTGGGGATGCAAAGAAAGGTTAAAGACAGTCCCTGCCCTGAATGAGCTCACATTCTAACAAGCCATATACAAGACAAATAGGAAATAATTAGCAGAGGGAAGGCCCTAGAATTCAGGAGGATTGGGAATTAAGTAAGATTGGGAAATAGGTAAGATGTGATCTGAGGTTTCTGGAGCTCAACTAACTTCATGTCACCTTCTGTCTTTCTGTTTTCTTTTCTGAATACAAGTTGGAGAGAAAAGTTCCAAAGGATGAACTTTCTTTGCCCAGGCAGCTAGGTATTAGTTGAGTTCCTGCGTAAGCACATGGCAGAAACTGATATGCTTTCACATATCTCAAAGGGAGAGTTCTGAGAGTGGACTTTCTCAGCTATGGATGTTAAAGTTGTGGATAATCTCAGGTTCCGGAGCTTATCTTGAGTTCTTCCTCTTCCTAAGGGAGAAGATTTCCTCAACAGTATGATTCTTGGAGAAGGAAGATTGCCGATACAGTATTGTTAAGGAACTAAAACCATGCCATGTGGGCCAGGAAAGCAGGCCCTTGCCAAACCTCCCTGATACTACTGGGAATTGCTCAGAGAGTGCAAGTCTGAGGTGAAAGGGAGTAATGTTCAATAGCTCCCAAAGTGTGCTTATCTTCTAAAGCAATTCTAATGAGTGGTTTGGGTACATTATGTGTTTTTGTGTTTAGTTGTGAGCTCCAAGAGTCTTTTGTGTAGTATGTATTTTCTGTGGAGTTGAAATAAAGGCTGTTCTATTAGCCAATGTGTATTTGGTATATTGACCTGTGTGTAATACATTGCCTATGTGGGAATTAGTGACCCTATTACCCACACTTAGGGAAACAGACATAAGCTAAGTTTGTTTTGGGTAAAACTCTGAATCTTGGTGGTGGTGGTAAAGCTAGGGGAAGGAGGCACATAGGAATAATGAAACAAACAAAGGAACTTCGAGGCAGGGCCCTAATATTAAATTTGGTCTGTATGAACCCAGAACCGTCAGGGACACCAGAGTCATAGATCATGTGGGTAAATGATGTTGTATCTGACTCTACATGACCGAGTGGACATTTGGCAAAGATGCTGGAGTTGTTTGCCATTCTCTTTTCTAGTATGCCCCAATTTAACAGATAAGGAACTGAAGCAAATAGGGGTTAAGTGACTTGTTCAGGGTCACACAGATAGTAAGTGTCTGAGGCTGACTTTGACTTCAGATCTTTCTGACTCCAGGCCTGGTGCTTTACCTACTGTAGCACCTAGCTACCCCATGTATTTGAATACTCATTCCTTATCTATTCTGGCTGTCAGCCCCTTATTTGATTGATTTACTACAAATATTTTTCTTTCCCAGACTTCTTTTCTTTTAATTTTAGGGGTATTTGCAAGGATTTTTTTAACATTAAGTTCCCCATAAGCAATCTGGAGCCCACATATAGTGATGAGAGGTTTTGACTAGGTCATAAAATGTCAGGATAAATTGGTAAAGGGTTTTTTTTTAAGCCTAGAGATAAATGAGTGCTAAATGAAATAGTCACTGGTAGCAGTTAAATATTGGTGACAAAGCTACTGAATTGTACATATGTGTGTGTGCATGTGTATGTATATATGTATATATATGTACATATCTATCCCTTTAAATCTTTCATTCACTCATTCAGGGATGTCTAGCAATTGGGAAATAGATGAACAAGCTGTGGTATATGATTGTGATGGAATATTATTGTGCTATAAGAAATGACAAGCAGGATGATTTCAGAAACACCTGGAAAGACTTACATGGACTGATACAGAGTGAAGTGAGCAGAACTAGGATAATGTACACGGTAACATCAATGTCATACAATGAAGAACTGTGAATGACTTAGCTATTCTTGTCAATGCAATGATCCAAGACAATCCCAAAAGACTCATGATGAAGCATGCTCTCTGCTTCTAGAGCAAGAACTGCTATTGTTTGAATACGGACTGAAGCATGCTATTTTTCACTTTCTTCCATTTTTTTTTCTTTTATTCGAGTCTTCTTGTGCAAAATGATTAATACGGAAATGTTTTACATAATTGCATATGTATAACCTATATTGGATTGCTTACCATCTCAGGGAAGAGGGAGGGGAGGGACTGATAGAATTTAGAACTCAAAGCATAAAAAAAAGTTTAAAAGATTATTTTACCATGTAATTGGAGAAAACTATTATTTTAAAAAATATTTTATTCATTCATTCAACAGACTTTTTTTAAAAAAAGTACCTAATACAGAGTATTCTGAAGATCTTAGTATAGTTTTAAGCTTATAGATTATAGTTTAAGCTTAAAGCTTGAAACTGCACTAAGACTTTTGGGACACCCAGCACATCCAATGCAGTGCTAGGCATTGAGGCAGAAATAAATATAAATAAAACAAGGCCCACGCATTCAAGGAAATGAAAATGTAGGTGTGATCAGACAATAGAATATGCTAAAGAGAGAAATGTAGTATACTGTATAGAGAGCTGATCTATGAATCAGGACAATCGTTATCAAATTCAGATCCTGACACACATTGCCTATTCAACTCTGGGCAAGTCATGTGACCTATCAGTGCTTTAGGTAAGTTGCTGGACAGGTGTTGATCTACATTGATAGATGGATTTTTCTCATTGGAAGTTCCCTATATCAATGAGGTCAGAATTCTATTAAAAGCAACCCCCCCCCCAAAAAAAACTTGTAAAGGAATATGAGCAATGAATGAAGACCTCTTTTTATCTGACCATAACCTTCTATCCTTTCATCTCTTCCTAAAACTTATTCTCTGTCCTTAACTGTAATCTCCAGCTCCTCCATCCCACAATGCTCTTCCAGGCTGTGACTTTAATTTCCTCTTTTCCAATGAGTTTTGTCTCCAGAATCGCAATCTTGACATTTCAATTGAGAAGGAATATTGCTTTAGTGTATTAGTTACTTTTTGAGTGCTGTTGGATTTAGCCTATCCTTTTTCTCCGTGTTCTACTTTCCTTCATCCAGAGTCCAGAGAAACAAATCCCTTGATGTCGGGAAATTGATGGCTCCTTCTCTTAACTTCCCTTTCCCTGTTCCTCCTCCTTTTCATCCTGTGCTCCATTCAGCTGTCACCTTCTGGCATGCCCTCCCCTCATCTGTATTCTATGTGCACAGCTGGAATTGTTCACTGGCAGGAGACTGACAACTTCTTAAGGACCTGGTACTTCCCCCCTAACAGGACGGGCAGCATTGATGGGCTGATGAACATATTTATCCATCTTTTTAAAAAGCTGTGATTATTCTCATTGAAGAAGCTACTGAGTTCCCCAGCAAGAGACACTTCTGAGTGGCAACTATTCAAGGATAGAATTATGAAAGAGAGGAAAAGAAAACAGGACTGGCTTTGAAAGGCTAATATTTAGCATGTGAAAACCTGAAAATGACAGTGCTGCCATTGTCTCAGGTTAGAGAAAGGGATTTTGATGACTGACATGGCTTTACTCATGCTCATCTGGTGGCCAAGGCTAGTTCCCCTGTTGCTCCCAGTTGTGACCCATCATCCCACCCCATACATCCCACAATTCTATTTTTCTTCCATGAGCAATTTCCATGGCTTGGCTCCAAGGCTTCCCTTACTGGTTTCTTACTTCCACCCCTCTTTTTCTTGTCTAGAGTCCCACTTAGTTTCCCTACAGAAAGGGGACACAGGTTTTCACTTACATTCCCACCCTGCCTCCCCTCTTTTATGGAATGATTTTCTAGAATCCCTTTCATTTCAGTACTATCATTTGGAGGAGGACTCTTTAATATTCATAGGGTGTGTTTGTTGCCTGCGTAGGTGATGTGTATATATAACCTACGTGGGTTAGTACCCTTGTGTGTCCACATGGGTTGTTTAAATGTGGTTCAGAGAGGTATGTGTAGCTAGCTCTGGAATCTTGCCTAACTCTCTCCAAGGCAGACTTTTATTGCTGCTTGGGGGAAAGCAAGAGTAGGGACTGCAAGGCTGACTGTGCTGTTGTGCTCTGAGAGAGAAGGATAATGGACTAGAATTATATCTATCTGCCTCCTGAAATATTGCTATCATAGATGATTGATTTTTTTAAGTTTAAGCTGTTTGCCTGGTCACTATTTCTTTTTTAAAATAAATTTATTTATTTTTAATTTTCAACATTCACTTCCATAAGATTTTGAGTTCCAAATTTTCTTCCCGTCTCTCCAGTCCCCTACCCCAAGATGAGCATGCAATTTGATATAGGTCTGTAGATACATTCACAATGAACCTATTTTCACATTAGTCATGTAAAGAAGAATTAGAACCAATGGGAGAAACCACGAGAAAGGAGAAACAAACAAAAAAAGAAAAAAAAAGAGAGAGCAAATAATGTGCTTCGATATGCGTTCAGAATCCATAGTTCTTTTTCTGGATGTGGACAGCATCTTTCATCATGAGGCCTTTGGAGTTGTCTTGGATCCTTCCATTGCTAAGAAGAGACAAGTCTATCAAAGTTAGTTATTGCACACTGTGGCTGTCACTGTGTATGATGTTCTCCTGATTCTGTTCACTTCACTCAGCATCAGTCCATACAAGTCTTTCCAGGTTTTTCTGAAGTCTGCTTGCTTATCATTTCTTTTAGCAGAATAGTATTCCATTACATTTATATACCACAGCTTGTTTAGCCATTCCCCAACCGATGGGCATCCCCTCAATTTCCAATTCTTGGTCACCTCAAAAAGAGCTGCTATAAATATTTTTGTACATGTGGGTCCTTTTCCCATGTATGTGATATATTTGGGATACAGACCTAGAAGTGCTATTGCTGGGCCAAAGGGTATGCACATTTTTCTAGCCCTTTGGGTATAGATCCAAATTGCTCTCCAGAACGGTTGGATCAGTTCACAACTCCACCAACAATGCATTAGTGTTTCAATTTTCCCACATCTTCTCTAGCATTTATAATTTTCCTGCTTTGTCATGTTAGCCAATCTGATAGGTGTGGTGTGGTGCCTCAGAGTTGTTTTGATTTGCATTTCTCTGATCAATAGTGATTTGGAACATTTTTTTCATACAACTACAGATAGCTTTAATTTCTTCATCCGAAAATTTGCTGTTCATATCCTTTGATGGTCGCTATTTCTTAAAAGAGAAGTGTCCCAAGCTCACGTTCTCAGGCTTGACCCCTTCCTACCAAATTCTAGTTACAGATTACCCACTGTATCCCAGTCCATTGCCTGTCATCTTGACTTTTGTCCTGCCACTGGACTTCAGTGGCGCTGTAGGAGAGAGTGAGGCTGATGACTGCATAGCTCTGCCTCCCTTAAATCCAATTCATTAGCAAGTCAAGACATTACCCTCATGATGTAATCGGTCTTCTTTGAGAATGAAGGATGAACAACAGCAATAACAACAAGTTACACAAAAGACCATCACAAATAGTGAATTGTGAGTAGACCCATTTGTGCAAGCGTATGGCAGACAAACCAGAGGTTATGTAGATTAGAATAGATCAGACAGTATACAGATTGAATAGGCTATTTATATGGGAGTGAGAAATCTCATCTCAACCAACAGAAAGAAGCCTTCTCTAAGGGGAAATTCCCTAAAGTTTCTAGGGAGACAAGCTAGAACTCTGGGATGTATTGAGAAACTGTATGTCTCCTATACGTCTATTCTTCCTCTCTATGAGTCTCTGTCTGAAGACAGTCTAGAACCATATGTGCCTTCTCTGGAAATAAGAATGAAGAAGAATATCTCTCCTTTCTAACGTTCCCTCACCAACTCCACGCCTTATGCAGGCAGGCAGTGTTGAGACATTCTTTCTACAAATGAGGAAGTCTTAAGCAAATTCTCCAAACTCAAAACCTGTATTTCCCATATATAATTATCAGTATCAGTTAATCCATCCCGACTTGACTTACAGTCTCTTGTCCAATTCTTGCTCTTATACTAGGGGACTTTGGCATACATGTTGTGGTTCCTTCAAACATTCTAGCCTGTCAGTCTATCCCTTCCCATCCCATGACTTATTCCTTCATTCCACCCTGGTCATACACAGGGATGGTCACATCCATGATCTAACCATTACCCACAAGTATTCTGACCTTCCCTTATCTTATTACAAGCTCCAACCATTCCATTCTTCCTTGTGACTCACCCCATCTAAACCTATTCTTCCTCTTCATTGCAATCACCAATCCCTCTGCCCTTCATTATTTTTTCAGGCAATCACCTGCTCTGACTTCACTTTCTTCCATTTGCAATCTCAATCCTATAGTTAATTGGTTTGATTTCACACTGTTTTCTGCTTTTGAATCCCCTGCCTCTTTGTCCTATCACTGCTCAGGCATTGTTAAGCCCCAACCTTGGACTACTCCAACCATCCGTCTCCTTTGCTCCTACTCAGTCCTACTCAGAGCTGGAGGAAGTCATAAAACCAAGTTGATTTGGGCTACTACAGATGTATATTATCCTAAGTACACTACCTACCTGTATTGTTCTCCTGATAGAATGTAAGCTCCTTGAGGGCAGGGACTATTTCATTTTTGTCTTTGTATCTCCAGCGCCTCATGTAGAGTGAACACTTAATAAATGCTTGTTGTTTGATAAATGATTAGATAAGAGGCATATTTTGGCATCTGAGTAAAGCAGCATACCCAGGGCAAATGTCAAGACATTCACCCTCAAATCAACTTTGTAATTCATGATGTGAAAATAATATAAGCAGGAAAAATTCAGTTGAACATTAAGGAGCATTAATTATTATAGTGAGGTGTATATTTTAAGCACATCTAGGCTCTTTCTATTTTAACCATTTTTTTTTTTGCTAAAAAGGTGCTAAGCCCAGTAGTTTCCAGATGCTTAAGGAGTGAGTGCATGTATTAATTTTTTTTCACACTTTAAATTTCAGTGCTTTGGGGTAAAGCCCCAACCTCCCCACCCTAGCTAGGGATCTGTATGGACCAACATAAGATCACAGATTTTGATCTGGAAGTGAGCTTACAGATTATCTAGTCCAATCCCACTATCCTGTACAGATAGAAACTGATGCCAGAATGAAGTGACTTGTCCAAGGTCACAAAACATCAGTAGCAGAGCCAGGATTCTAATCTAGGTCTTTGAGCTCCATATCTTATGCTCTTTCCATCACACCATTCTCTGTTATTCAGGATTCTCAAGGGCTAAGGAGTGAATGCACCAACCACACACCCAAAGGACAAATCACGGAGATGTTTATAGAAATCAATCAGCAAGCATTTATTTGTAACAGTTTCTAATAATGCCATGTAAGTAGCTCTAGTTTAAGATGCTCAACCCCAGAATAAAGATCAGTCCCCATTCTCAGTCCTGCTGTCTCTCCATGATTTTCCTAAAATCAACCAGTAACTTCACGGGGTCTTTATGTCCCCATATCTTCTCAGAGCTTCTCTCCAGACCCAGCCCCACTCAGACTACACATGTATGTACTTCCTTCTTCTCCAAGACAGAAGGATTGTTTTCTGGAAGGAATTTTTCACTTTGGTGACACCTGTCCATCTATCTGTTACTTAGTGTGATTCTCCATGAGCAACTAAGTGGTGCAATGGATAAAGCATAAGACTTAGAGTCAGGAAGACTTGGGTTCAAATTCTGCCCCATTCGCTTACAATCTGTTGACTCCAGGCAAGTCACTTAATCTCTCTGTACCTCAGTTTCCTCATTTGTAAAAATAAGGGAATTGGTTTCAATGATTTCTAAAGTTCCTTTCATTTTTAAATCTATGCTCCTATGAACTACTTGTCTCCTTATCACTTGTGTGATGATGAGAAAATGTGACGTCTTTGCATCATTTGGAAGATGGAGAGGGTGGGTTTGACCTATGTGCATACCTGACATTTACATATCACTTTAAGTTTGCAAAGTTTTTACATGTACAATAATATCTTGTTTGATATTCAAAACAATCTCATGGTTAACTGTTCTAGGTATTATTACTTCTATTTTATGAGTAAGGACTAACAAAGATGGAGAGATTTGCCCTGAATCACATAGCCATTTGAAACTCCATTCTTTCTGACTTTAGGTCCAACTACATTAGACCACACTGTCTCTTGTATTCCCAGCTACATAGTAATCTATGGCTTTTCCATGCCCTAAGTCACTGTGGCAGTTTTCAAAAATCTCTGAAAGCTAGCTTTTTTGGTGAAATTTGTCATGATAAAAATCCATGTTAGGGAAGTAGCTGTTGGACTGGGGACATATTAGCTATAGGCCAAGAAAGGTGTGTGTGTGTGTGTGTGTGTGTGTGAATCACCCTAGGGGAAGATGTGTTACTGAAGTGAGGCCGAGGGGCCTTAACTACCAGTGTTCCTGCTTCCTTAGCTTCATGATACTTGGTGCTTGAGTTCAGGCGATGCATGGGGAGGTAGTCAGTTTATGAAGCTATTTGGAAGTGTGCCAGGAAGGAAAAATACTGGCTAGCAGCTGATTAATGTGAAACAACAGAAAAGTACATAAAGGCAAGAGAAGGATGTATTCTGTTGAGCCAGAGAATTATTGAAAATGTTTTTCCTTTACAAATCAATTGCTGGTTGGAAAACTACTCAGCTTTCTGCTGTTTAGTCTTCTCCATTATCTTCTCTCTCTCTCTCTCTCTGTGTCTCTCTCTCTCTCTCTCACACACACACACACACACACATCTTAAAAGCATGCTTTTATGTTGTTATTCAGTCATTTTAGTCATGTTTCACTCTTTGTGACCCAATTTGTGGTTTTCTTAGCTTTTATGGGGGCAATGTTGACCCAGGTACATAATAACCAAATATTTCTCCTCAGCCATCTGACTTATAACTCTTTTTCCAAAATTTTAGAATTACTACAGTTTAACAAATATGGCCAGGTTAGGCTGCCTACTTTCATCTATCAGTCAACCCAATGAGATACATGTGGAAGAGTGGGTAATCTGAGTCTCCTCCCCACTCCTGCTCTTTCTTTGGCATTTCAATTAATTTCCATGAATTACATGGGAATGAGGAAGACACTTCTAAAGTCTGGCTAATGATGAAGGTAAATCATCTTTTAAGAGAGGGACCTTCTCTTTCATAGGTCTTGAACAGGTAGGGGCAGAGGTGAGAGAGGGTACAAAATGACTCAGTGATTAACAAGAGTCACCTCAGATATCCTGTAAGCCACATCCTTAGGAAAAACAGAACTGTAAGTGGACATATGGATATCATAAGCAATTCATAGCTGTACTTTTTGTTATAGTAAAAAAAAAAACCTGAAAAAAAAAACTAGAAAGAGAGTGAGCTCCAATCATCAGGGGGACAGCTGAACAAATTGTGGAGTATAACATGCGATGGAATATGATTGCACTATGATAAAACAGTGAATGAGGAATAAAGAAACCTAAGAAGGTGTCTATTAACTGATACAGAGTGAAGTCTACAGAACTAGGAGAAGAGTATACACAATGCCAACAATAATGCAAATTGAAACAGAAATGATTTAATTGTCCACTTCTTTCTCCTCCTTCACTTTTTTCTTCTGTTGCTCTATTAGTGTGGATAATTGATTGTTGACTGTTTAAATATTCTTACTCCTTGGGGGTGGGGAGGACCTACAACTTTGTTGGTGGTGAGAAATCAAGACAAAAGTTACTAATTTTATCAAGCAGTTTACAGTAGCTCACATTCTCATGACATCACCAGATCTGCAGATGACATTGGGAACTGCTGGGAAACAGCAGCAGCTTTGGTTGTAATGAAGGATTCTAGCAGGGAAGCAGATATAGAAGCCTGAGGTACCTTGGTTAAGAGTTCTCTCTGCATGTGCTCTTTTTCTTCAGATTTCTACTCATTAGTCCTCTATGCAAGTTCCTGCTTCTACCTGTGACATGGGAATGTGTAGATAAGCATACCTTAGTATACATTGGGGAAAGGGTGATAGGAATTTTCATGTATTTTGCTAATGCTGTTTAATTAAGTGTCTTTTGGTTTGTCTTTCTGTGTTGACTGTGGTTGGTTGATCTGGTAAAAGAAATATCGATGGGGCCCTGTGAGTTGTGGTTGTGAGTGGATGCTGATTTAAAGTGTGATGTGAACCCAGGAGAGCTTTTAGGGTTCCCATGAAAGAAGTCAGAGGTTAGACTAAATTTATTTAAATATCCTCATTTGGAAAATAACTGGGCTTTCCCCCCTTTCAAACTGGGCCCTGTGAACTTTTACGCATACCAATATTTCAACAGATACATGATTTCATCAATTTGGTTATTTTCTTTGAAAGGTGTAAATTACACTCTATTCATAGCATAACTGTGTGATTTTCACATAATATCTCTCCACAAATCCACTACAGAGGATTTATCCAGTGCAATGGTGGTCTATTCCTAGGTCTTTTAACTATTTGTGGATGCCAGGTTAGCACTGAGGCTAACCACTGGAGTCACAGGAAAATTCACTTTCTTTTCACTTACCTTCAAACAAGACTATCAGCTTCATAATATAGCAGAGCATTTGCACTCATGTGCCATCAAGATCTATGCCTTGTAGCACCTTTGAGCAAACTTCCATGGTTTCTTTTTAATTATAAAGCTCTTATGATGTCAAAAAATTTGAGTGTCCTTTGACCTAATGTTTATTCATAATGATACTTATTTCACTGTACTCTAGTGTGGACAGAACAAGAGAGAAGGAGGAAGGAAGAAAGAAAAATCCTTTGAGAGGTCATAGAGTTGCAGAATTTTAGAGCTTGTAGCAACCTTAGAAATCATCTTGTTCACCTCTCTTATTTTTTTGAGGATGAAAAAAAGGTGAGGTCTAGAGAAAGGAAAGAATTTCCCCAAGTTCCATAGCTCATTAGGAGGAGAGTCAACCCCGTAATTCAGGTCTATTGGCTCCCATTTCAGTGTTCATTCTAGGACACTACCCTGCTGCTTTTACCCCCTTCCTTGCCCCTCTCTTACCTCTTTTTTTGACTTTTCATGGCTCTTTTCAATACAAAACTCATTGCTTCTGGTAAGCGGCTCTAAGCTGCTTGACAATCACTCTCATACCCCTTTTCTTAGTTGTCCTTTCTAAAGAAATGAAGACAAGAAAGAGACATAAAGAGGAGAACTTCATTCATAGCTATTGTTGTAAACCTCAATTCTAATTCAATAGTTCATTTCCAAGAGGTCAGTTATTATCATAAATGATTCTCAATCTGGATATTGTATTTGAAGAATGCAAAAGAAAGCCACCAAAACCATGTTCTGGCAACACACCCCTCTATTAATCAAAAATAATCACACTACTTATGATCTGATCATGGTCTAGCTGGCACTCGTTAATTTAAAGAACTTTTCAAGTTCAGGTAACATTGAATTAAAAGACTGAATGGATGTACTTTAGGTGTTGTTGAACTGAACAAGAGGAGGCTTTTAAAATATGATTTTTAAACATTCCATGAATTATGTAGCAAGAGAAGGATTTCAGCTTTTTGTAGCTCAGTGAATTCAAATGATCCCCTTTCAGAGATGAGCATAAAACCTTTATTGACTTGTATGTGGGCAGATAGAAACCCTCCTCCAAATATAAGTATGTATTTGTATAGCAGTGAAGGTTTTATTTTGCTTTCTGAATTCAAATGTAGCACAGACTACAAATAGGTGTCTTTGAGACCTTTTGGTTCTGTCCCTGATGTACCAGGAACAATAGGGTCTGTTTTTTTTAAAGACCTGGAATAATTTGTAAAATTTGGCCCGGGTGTCCCAGAAGATGAGAGATGGAAAGACAAATGGTGATAGAGCTGATCCTCTGGAGAGGATGTAATAAACACCATCTGCTGGCAGAGAGCTGAACTTTAGGGGCTAGCACATCTGAGTGATGGCATTGGTGAGAGGGGAATTGTCCACCAGGAAGGCTGCAGAGGACAGTGACAGCTAAGAGGTCAAGGGGATGTGGTAGGAGAGAAGGCAAGTTGTAGTGGAGGACAGGAACATGTGGAGGGAGCAGCAAATGGGGGTGAGCTGCCTGTCAAGAGCACCAAGGTGCAGACAAAGGGCCCTTAGGAGAGAGCACTGATACGGAGGAGCAAACCCTGGCCTTTCCCCTTGCTGGGGTCCAGTTCAGGAAAGACTGTAAGTCACAGAGACTGTACTGTTTCTAGGGGCCCCCTGAGAGACTCATCTGCTTAGCTTCAACTTCACTGACATCATGCTTCCCCCAGGATAAACTCATCACTAGTAATCTCAACATATGGGGATTGTCTCAGAGTTGGTACCCAGTACCTCGTCTATACCCACAGTTGCCTCTACCCTTCTGATTGGACAACTGAAGGATTACAGGGGTGGGGATGGGGATGGGGATGGGAAACTCCTCCCAAAGCTCCCCTTTATAGAGGACTCAGAGTTTCTAGTTATATCTTCATTTTCTATCAGCTTCTCTGTTTGGTTTTGACTTCAGCAAAATCACGGCCCCACACTGAATACCCCCAGAATCTCCCTTTTTAGCTATCAAGTTTTCTTTTGTGTATTGTCTTTCCCCATTAGATTGCAAGCTCCTTGAGGGCAGGAACCATATTTCTTTTTCTTATTTGTATCCCCAGCACTTAGCACAGTGTTCGGCACATAGCAGGTGCTTCATAAATGTTATATTGTATTTTATTGTCTTGACACTCGATAGAATAAGACGTGAGTTCTTTCCATGACCCTAAATGTATAAATAAAATAACATTATATGTTTTGTGCTTGGATGTGGGAGCTCACTACCCTGAAGTGTCTAAGTACTACCAGAAAAGTGAGAGGTCTCCAAAAGGTACCTGGGCCTTTGGTTGACTCATGGGTTATACAAACAGCTTTGTTGCTGTTTGGTTTCCTGTTTAAAAGGTGGAGAAAATGACGAAGGTATATATAATAAACCCTTCCGTGACATTTTTAAAACAAATATTCCTAGGGGACTGCAAACTCAGTATGTTAGCCAGCTAAAAAAGTTAATGATGCTCTCTTAGGCTACATTAAGAGAGGCATGGTGTCCAGAATGATGGGTAATGTCATGATTGCAGTATATTCTTTGCCAGTCAGATAAGAATAGCGAGCATTCATATAGCACTTTAAAGTTTGCAAAGCATTTTAGAAATATGATCTCATTTTATCCTAACAACAGTCCAGGAAGGTAGGTGCTATTATCCCCCAAACAAATAAAATACAAAATATATTAAAGATAATTCCTTGGGGAGGTTACTAGCAATTGAGGATGCGGGGGTGGGGTGGGGATCGGCTTATGCCTCCCGTAGAAGACGACATGAGCCGAGTTTTGAAGGAATAACAGACCTGCTCCTGGTCATGGGAGGCAGACAGAGCAAAGATGGCAGATGAAATATATAGAGAGGGAAGAGCAGGCAGGTCAGTGTGACTGGAATGTTGAACATTAAACAATAATGTACACAGAGCCTGGAAAAGGAGGCCAGAGATGGACTGTGGAAGACTTTAAAAGTCAAAGAGAGGAAACTTGTAGTCTTTTGAAACAGAGGGGATAGCCTCTGATACTCCCTGTGGGGTCTGAGTTAATTTGTGGTTCTATTTTCTAGGCTCTTATTCCAATTAAACCTGAAAAATGGGAACTAGGCCTCAAGTCTTATGATCCTCTCTATAGTGTTCTGTGATAAATCTGGTTTGGGGGTCACACCTATCTCTCACTTTTTAATACCCTTTCCTCCCTTCCCTTCACTCCTCTTCCCTCCCTCTAAGAAGTAAGGGAAGAAACACTGGAAATTTTCCTTTAGGATCTTCAGCCGTCTTGTTGTTGTTGTTCATTTGTGACCCCATTTGGGGTTTTCTTGGCAGAGATACTGGAGTGGTTTGCCATTTCCTTCTCCAGCTCATTTTTCAGATGAGGAAACTGAGGCAAACAGGGTGAAGCGACCTGCCCAGATTCACACAGCTAGTGTCTGAGGCTAGATTTGAACTCAGGAAGTGGAATTTTCTTGACTCCAGGCCCTGCACACTATCCACTGTGCCACTTAGACAGCAGTATGACCCAAGACAGTGAGTACTTTCAGTATCATTAGTAGTAATGTGGAAACTACCTCAATTCAGCTATATTAGCCTGACAAACCAGTCCACTGATTCTTAGGTCTACATTATAAGATGATAGAAGTGGCTTAGAGGAAATTAGAGACTTATTTTGAAGGACACATAGGACCAGGTAGAAAACCAGCAGCCCTGAAATCTATTCCTACCCATTCCAGAGGACAGATAGCAGCCACGTTGGCTCTAGGTCAGGGGTGGGGAACCTGCGGTCTTGAGGCCGCACGTGGCCTTTTAGGTCCTTGGGTGAAGCCTTTTGACTGAGTTCAAGTTTTACAGAACAAATCCTTTTATTAGGGGGATTTGTTCTGTGAAGTTTGGATTCAGTCAAAGGTCTGTACTTGAGGACCTAGAGGGCTGCATGTGGCCTCAAGGCCACCAGTTCCCCACTCCTGCTCTAGGTCATTCAAGCTGCTGCTACCCCCCACATGGTTTGGTCATCATTGATGAAGTACTCATGGGTCTCTTGATGTGGCTATCTACGTGTTGGGGGCAGGAGTAAGCACAATTGTATATGCTGAGACCTCATTGCTGCAAATAGTTCTCATTATCTGACACTTGCTCCTTTTTTGTCAAAATGCTAGAGATCAATGGGCAGGTGGGGTTTGATGCTGGGGATCTGATTTGTGCCTTCCTACAAGTAAGCACCAGTAAAAATTTCCCCTTGGGTATACTCCTAGGGGATGTAGTCCAGAAGACAACCAGGTAATCCTTTCAGAGGAGTTTCTGGGAGGCGTGATCCGGGGTCAGAGGATTTACGTTTGAAGCAGGGGAAGTGGAAAACAGACTTGGATTTCTGCATTGGGAGGCATTAGCAGGATTGGCAAAGGAGAGAGGCTGCTGAGCTGAGGGAGGATAAAACTAATGACAGAAGGGAGGACTGGTAGATTTAGGAGAGTTGAAGTTTCAGAAATTAGGCTGGAATAGGTTGTCTGCATGCTGGAGACAGACCTTTTCTTCTTGATCATTTGATTAAGGAGTGCATTCCAACTTTGTTGGCTAGCTGGCCCCATGTCCCTTTTAGGGGGACGTGAGTATCCAAACTTGTACCCTGGCAGTCCTGGTTATTGACCTCCTCTCATGTGAGGCACATAGTGAGTGGACTCAACTCTAATACGTACAGAACTCTATAAATCCGGGATCTCCAGGATAGCCATATTGGAAGTCCTCTCTCTATTGTCAACCTGTATGAATTGGTCTCCTTTAGAAGCTGCCTATTTAGGTCTGAGTCTCTGGAGCATTGATTCATTTGTATGTTTCTCTGGAATGTAGGGAGGAGGGATCCCTATTTGCGGATAAAAAAGGAGGAAACTAGGAGGTTGGCCTCTTGGCCAATTTAAGGGTGGGAATCTCTACTGATGAGACCTGGCCTCAGACTGGGCTATTTTAGCACCTAACTTGAGAACATAGCTTTGAGTTGTCCCCATTCTTTATCCATCTGACATTTAGGGAAGAAGTAAGTACTCTTCATTATCACATGCTGAATGTTTTGAAGTTTAATAGCAGCCTAGATACTCAGAGACAGGGAACACTAGTCTTCTTCCTTCCATCTCTCCACTCATTCAATACAAGAAGAAAGTATATGGTACTGCTCCAGAAATACACAAATGACACCAGATACTGTTGGATTTTAACATTGTTGCTTAATGTCTCCCTTACCGTCTTGTAAGTACCTGGGGAGTTGGATTGTGGTGGTGATGCAGAGACTGGTCACTTCCAAATGGGTCAATCCTTTCTCATTCTCTAATTCTGGTTTGCTTCATGTGGGGCAGGCTTCAGTCTGACCTTTACTCTTCTATCTCCACTGCTATAACGGGAAGAGTCATGGTCTCCCCTGAGCAGTTTTTGATAATCTTATTCCTTTGTTCAAGAGCCTAACTGGAGGTGAGAATACAAGAATGAAGCTGAGCAGAGAGGTTAAGGGTAGGATCCTCCCCACTTTAATGCCCGAGAACACCCCAGACTAGCAGCCTTCTAGATAAGGATAGCATTGCCCTTCTTGTGTATAAGGAGAATCTCTCCAAAGAGTAGAAGAATTTTGTTGAATTAGGCTGCTAGGTAGCACTGTGGTAGTTGGAGCGCTGGATGCAGAGTTAGGAAGATGGAAATTCAAATCCAGCCTCAGGCACCTACCATCTATGTGACCCTAGGCAAGTCACTTAACTACTTTCTGCCTCAGTTTCTTTGTTTGTAAAATGGGGATAATAATAGCATCTGTTTCCAAGAGTTATTGTGAGGATAAAATAGGATAATATTTGTAAAGCACCCTGCAAAATTATCATTATTATTATTACAGTGTGTAGTTGAGAATGCACTGAGGGAGAAGGGTATTTTGACTAATTTACAGGTTTGCATGCTCAAGTGAGAAAGCAGTCTTTAAGCTAGGACAAGGAAAAAAAAATACTCAAACAAATTCTTCCAGGCTTGCACTTCTAACTAGAGGAAAAAGCCATCTAAGCTAAGAACAAACTCAACTGGTCAAGTTGCTATCAGCTGCGTACTGATGGATTGAACACTTCATCTCTAGAGTGTAGAAAGAGAAATGTCTTTCCATTCCAAACACTCAATTAGAGCACCAAAAGAATAAAATCATGGTTGCAGGCCTTTCTTTTCCTTTTAAAAAACCAGACCACCCTATAATAAAATGGGCTTTTCCCTGAAAATGTGAACATGGTGCGTTTTAACAGACAAGTTTCCCAAAGCCTGGGTTTCCTGGAAGAGGGAGTAAAATGCAGCTTTTCTGGTGAAAATCAAAGAAAGAGATGCTCCCTGAGGGCAAGGACTGTGATATCTCTTTCACGTAGTTTTAGAAATACCAGGCACACAACTCGTACTTGGCACACAACACTTAATAAATGCTTGGGGGTGGATGATTAATTGATTAAAAGGCTATCTGTTTTCAGCTGCCTTTAAGAGTGCCTGAAATAATTGCTATTAGAATCTCTCCATCAAGACATCTTATCTGCATTTTATCTGCTTTGCCTGCAAATATATTCCCTGGAGAAAGTAACACATTAACCAATTAGCAGCCACTAATGTTAATCCCAATTTGTTTACCAGATTCACTCCTGTTAACAGCAAGAACCTGAAGGAACAGGTACAGAATAAACTTTAATGGATGGAAGTGGGAAGGGAGAAGAATGGAGCATAAAAACAATTGCGAACACACATGCTTTAAGATTTTCAAAGCATCTGCACTATGTGTCAGCACTATTATTTATTCAATATTGTTTTAGACCACTTAAAATAACTAGACAATATAAAATGCCTGAGTATATACTTGCCGAAACAGACACAGGAACTATATGAACATAAATATAAAACATTTTTATACAAATAAGGTCAGATCTAAATAATTGAATTTTATTGTTCATGTAAAGCCAATATAATAAAAAACGACAATTTTACCTAATCTATTTATTTAATGCCATACCAATTAAATTGCCAAAAAATTATCTCATCATGAGTTAGAAAAAAATAATAACAAAGTTCACTTGGAAGAACAAAAGGTCAGGAATTTCAAAGAAGCCAGGGAAAAAAGATGTAAAGGATACAGATTCGGTAGTATCAGACCTTAAACTATATTATAAGGTGAAAGCATTGTTGAAGTGTAAAATGGATAATTTTGATTACTTTAAATTAAAATTTTCTTGTATAAATAAAACCTATGCAGCCAAGAATAGAAGGAGTGCAGAAACCTGGGGGAAAAAAACTTCCATAGACAATCTCTCAGATAGGATGTGATTGGGTTAGAATATTGCTGTGGTAGGAAAGCATGAGATGGTTGACTTAGAAAAACATGCAGAGACTTAGATTTATGAAAGAAGATGCTATCTACCCCCAGAGAAACAGATGACAAGTAGAAATAAGCATACTATGGTCTTACATATATGTTTGAGTGTATATGTGTATATTTATAGATATCTATGTTTGTGTGTGTATATATATCCAAGCTTAATTGTAGCCCTCTTTAGGGTGGGGGTGGGAAGGGAGGGGAAAAATAAAGTAAAAAGTACACATCAGAAAATGAAAGAAAACCTATAAGGAAGCAAAGAAAAGCTGGGCAGCTTGAAAACAATGTGTAGTATTTATGATATGGGCTTTCTTGAAATGGAAATTTATTGTTTTGTTTTATATCTTCTCTTATGTTCTGCTGTATACATGGCAATATTTTTCCCTTATTTTATATGTAAGTTTAAAATAAATTTTAAAAATTACAAAAAAAAAAAGATTTACCAAGCATTTTATACATTTCATTTCATTTTTATCCTAGGAGACACTCGAAGTATTAATGTCCCCATTTTACAGAATAGGAAGCTCAGGCTCGCAATAGGTAATTTGTTCATAATGATCCAAATAGATTTAAAGGTGGAATTTGACCCCAATTCTCTTCTGTCATCAAATGTAGTACCCGTTGCAGTCTACCAAGGCAGGCTATCATGACCTCAGCTGGGGCCTCTGGACAGTATGAAGGAGAACACTGGTATCTTCAATGGAAGGGGTGTCATTATTGTATTGTTTCATTAATTATCAACTAAAAACCATTTATTAGTCACTTACTATGTATCAGGAACTGAGTTAAGCTCTGGAGATACAAAGAAAGATATAAATTGACCCTGATCTCAAGGAGCTCATACTCTAATGAGGAAGATGAGAGGAATAAACATTTATATGGCACTTACTATATGCCAGGCATTGTGCTAAGTGCTTTGCAAACATTATCTCATTTGATCTTCACCCAATCCTGTGAGGTGGCTGATTTCATTATTTCCATTTTACCATTGGGAAAACTGAAGCAAACAGAGGTTAAGTGACTTGCCCAGGATCACACAGTTAGTAAATATCTGAAGCCGGATTTGAACGCAGATCTTCCTGACTCCAAGTACAGTGCCTTATCCACTATACCATGTTGCTTTGCTTTTTCACATATTTCTGTTGAGATTCCTCAACAAAAATGGCAAGGACGTTGTGGAACCATGTGTTCTTTTGTATGCCTTTCTCATAGAGCCTTGTACAGGGTTCTTTGTCAATAAATACTGATCGGGCTGGCTTCCTGCTTGCCTCATCATTATTCTTTCAGTCTCAAAAGTCCTTATGTTCAATTTTAAAACCGTTGATTCAAAAGTGCAACTGTTCTTTCTAAAGAACCTAATTCATTGTAAAGTGACAATAACCCATGACAGTGCCATGGTTCCAAAAGTGCTCTCTTCAAAGTGGCTTCTTGGGACAGCTGGTATCCCACTTGGCAGATGAAGGAATTAATGTCCAGAGTGGTTAAATGACTTGTTTATGGTCACGTGGTTCCTAAGTGTCAGAGGTGGGAACTGAAACTCAGATCTTCTCAAATAATATTCCTTCCATTAAACCACAATGTCTCTCCAATGGCCTTGAAAGACATTTATTCATATCCCCCTCTTTCCATTTCCTAACAAGACATGTAAGAAATGGAAACAGGCTGCCTTGAACAAACAGTACTATGTACTTTGATATTCTAATTTCCTGTTCAAACAGCCATAGATACAATTTCTGGTGCCACTAGCTCTCAGTGACTCATGA
This sequence comes from Vombatus ursinus, assembly GCF_900497805.2. Classification (NCBI taxonomy): domain Eukaryota; kingdom Metazoa; phylum Chordata; class Mammalia; order Diprotodontia; family Vombatidae; genus Vombatus; species Vombatus ursinus. The sequence goes on along the minus strand of NW_020945237.1, from coordinate 107,625 downwards.
AAATAGGAACCAGGGATAGCAAATAAAATTGAAATATGGGGCCTTTCCTGACCCTTTTTAGTGGTCGGTTTCATATACCTAATAGGAAGCTAGCCTGACAAGCTTCCAATCTTTCTGTCTACACGTGCTCCCTGGTAAAGACATCTTCTTTGCAAGTTCTCTGGCAGAAGGAAAGGACACTGGAGCCCTGAGTTTGGTGCTGCAGGCAGGAAAGCCTGAGCTCAAGGCTGGCCCCTGACATGTATTGGCTTTCTGGCCCTGGGCATGTGGCTCATACTCTTGGTGTTCCCAAGTAACTCTCCAAGACCCTAAGTTGGGCAGAAGGTGCCAGTATGCTTTGGTAAAGAAAGTTCCTCGCTGGGAAATCCCCACTACCTCAGAATCATAATCAGTAAGAAAAATAATAAATATTTGTAGTACCTTACTCACAGGATTATCATGAAGCTTAGTTGAAATAATGTATGTAAAGTGTTTAGTGAATCTTAAAGCACTACATGCATTTTAGCTAGTATTAGTCCTATGAAATGTCATTTAGAACAAGTCCATTTTATAGATGAAGAAACTGAGGCCCAGAGAGGTCAGGAGCCCTGCCCAACATCACACATTTCCCTTCTGATTCATCTCCACTCTGCCCCAACTTTTATTCTTGAATTTTAGAATTTCGTGTTGACCCTGAAGTTGAAGCTTTCATTTCCAGGGGGAAAATGTCAGGTTGAGGCATGAAACAAGCTTATGTATTAGCCCAAATGAAAGGTTGCATTGTACATATTTGAAAGGCCTGGCCTGAGGTGAGTTGTTTATAAAATGAAAAAATAACATATGGAAGACAGATATGGGAATGACATTCACCTTACTTTTTATTTTCTTGCAAAACAGCAGCAGCAACCTGGGAAAACTGTATTAAAAAACCTACAGTTGTTTATTTTTGCCTCGAGGTGGGAATGCAAAAGGACATTAGTGATGAATTAAGGGAAACAACCACAGGGAACTAAGCCCTTGGATCAGGAACAAAAGGAAACCTCCTTTCCTAATGACTTTCACAATCCGTTATGCAAAGCCAAGAGTGAGTTTGGTTGGGTCAGGGCTATGTCACATCAGAGATAAATATTTTCTACAGCTTCAGATTTTTTCCCCTACTGAAAACAATCCTGCTTTCCAGCAGCGCATATGTGTTATCTACAGTTTTTCCGCATCAAATTTATGACAATCTTCTAATATAATGGAGACCTAGCCACACAGAGCTGTTACCATGACACTCGGCAATAGAAAACATGCTCTGATGAGGCTTATGAAGTAACCTTCTTTCTACCTTTCCCTCCTCCCTGCTTCAGTTTGCTCCTGAAGGATTGATGTTTGATGGTTGTGGCTTTTGGCCAGGACTCCGAGACCACACCTTGTTGCTGCGGACACCCCGGCAGCCCAAGCCTGAACCAGAACTTGCTTTTGCCCTCCTGGTGCACCAGGGATTGAAGGGATTAGAAGAACAGGAAGAAAGACAGCAGGCAACTGCAAGGTTTAATTTGCTTGAGCCCAATGTGAAGTCTGTGTCACACCGAGGAAGGGAGCAAGACCGTGGCAAAATAAAGAGGAGATGACTAAATGCCTGTTGCCTTGGTGAGAACCCAGAAGGCATCATAATCATCTTCCCTGATGAAGAAAACAGAATGAGGGGAGGGGCCTAGCAGAGGTTGGGAATGGTGCCTAGGGCTTATCTCTGAAGATAAGAAAGGTTTGTTTTTTTTTTTAATCATATAGTTGAAAGGAATGGAATAAAATATTTAGGCACACAGAGTGGTGAAAATTTTATTTCTGTGATAAAACCAGTAGCTGAGTAACAATCTAAGATATGAAAGTAAAGAAAAGTCAGAAAATGAGAAAAGCTTGGGTATATTTACCAGGGAACCTCATCGGATGGGATTCTAAATCTTTAGAAAAAGGAAGTCATGCCAGAAAAGTGGGTCTTGTGTCTTTATGTGCAGTTAGAGTGACAAAAAGGACAATTATGTGCTTCTCTATATGTGCATATGAATATGTAATATAACATATTATATATAATATGTTTATTTTATTTGTAATATAGATGCTTCTCTGGAGGAAGGAGCAAAGAACTCCTCAAACCTAGCACTGTGCAAGGCTCTGGGGTTACAAAGACAAAATTAGAACCTGTCCTCAAGGAGCTTACATTCCACCTAGGAAAGGGGAGAGGGAGCCAACACATACATCCACATGTGTGGATTACATGAGCCAAATAGATAAAAGATAATTTTGGAGGAAGATGTTAGCAGCTAAGCAGATCAGGAAAGAAAGAATGAGACAGAATTTTCTAGAGGATTATCCATGTCAACTAGGAATGTGAAGATCTTGTCCACAGCAAGAAAGGATGCTTCTAATTGCTTGACTTTCTACTGCCACAAGCCTTGAATT
>NW_020945237.1:20348-100201 GCF_900497805.2 Vombatus ursinus | reverse complement strand
AGAGTAGAATGTACTGATCAAAGGAAGATGCTACACCTATCCCCATTTACAGGGGGTACACAGTGTCCATGTGAGGTGATGCGGATGTGAGACAACCTTTATACCTATGTTTGGGTACAAATTAAACTCATTCTCTAGCATAGTATATGGCACATAGGAGGTATTCCAAAAGTTTGTTAGATTAATTGATGAATTCATTAATCAGTTGGTAAAGTCATACACCTCCCAGGAAGTGTATGGAAACACTTTCAATGGTCAGTGTTTTTATCTGTATGAAAGAGTTTCAAATCCTTCTCTGAGGACTGGTTTTGAATGGGTGAGAATACAATGTGATTGATGTTCATAGGAAAGAAGGAAGGCTGTAGTATGCTGGAAAGAGCAATGGCTTTGGTCCTCTGATTCTGAGGACCTGGATTCAAATCCCATCTCTGGCATGTACTTGCTCTGTGACCTTGGGCAAATCATCTAACCTCCATGTGCCTCAGCTTCCTCACCTGCAAGGATAACTCGCAATCTGTTATCCCCCATGGAGCCCCAGGAGTCCAACTGCTAACTGCAAGTCTGAATTCCTTTGACTTATCTAGCAAGTAAGTAACCTGTAAGTTATTCCAACGTTTTGTGTCTTGTGGCTTGGGACACTCTCTTTCTTATTATAGCAAGGATCTTCCTATCTTTTATTTAAGATGTGATAATTTGATTTGGTGTGCAAATAAAGATATATTTTTGGGGTAACCTAATGCCTCCAATCTTGTTGGGTTCAAGTACAGGAATCAATGGGTCCAAGATTATAGTTTGAGTTCTTATGAATTCCTTACTAGGCAAATTCAATGGAAAATTCAATTCAAATCAAAATCTTTGACCACTTATATATTAGATGACTCTTTAAAACAGTATATATATATATAAATAATCTATATCCATCAATATATAGATCTCTGTCATCTATATATCTATGTCTATATATTTATATCTTGGCTATCAAACCTTTCTCAGAGCAATTTGCTGCAAAGATCCTTCTTCCAGTAAATTGTTTGCCTTATAATTTCAGCTGCATTGATTTTGTTTGTGCAGAGGTTTTCAGTTTTATGTCATAAAAATTGTCCATTTTTTCTTGAAATATTTGTAAAAATCACTTAGCACAATGACTACCACATAGCAGATGTGGAATAAATAATAAGAGACTCATTTCTCAACTCTGGACTTTTTCACTGGTAGCCCCCTACCCCATATGCCTGGAATGCTCCCCCTTCTCATCTCCAGCTCCAGATTTCTCTGGCTTCTTTCAAGTCCCAGATGAGTTTCCACCTTCTGTAAAAGGCCTTTCCCAATCCCTCTTAAATCAGTTTTTACTAATTTATTTTGTATACGTCTCTTTAGTACATGGTTGTTTGAATGTTGTCTATTCCATTAGACTGTGAGAATAGAATCTTTTACCTTTCTTTGTATCTCAACAGTTTAGCACAGTGCTTGGCAAATAGTAGGTACTTAATAAATAAATGTTTATTGGATGACTTCAGGGGTTTTATGTGTGCCTGATGGGTGGAATTAAATAATGTAACAATTAATTTTGAGAGCAGAAATCTCAATCAACACACAATTTAAGAATTCCCTTAATAAAAATTCACAGTTCTTCTCTTTTTCTGAACCTTGGCAAGACTGTGGTCCTTAGCTGCAAAGTATATGTTCTCTGTGAGTTAACACTTTTGTTCTCCTGCCTGCTATTTGTCAAGAATACCTTAACTGGTGTCACAGGCTCTGGCCTCACCCTCTGACTACATAACCAATTATCTATCCTTGGCTGGTACTTTCTCTTCTGTTTAGTCAGGTAGGTGGGGGAGGGGATTGATTATGAGATACAGAGTCAGTGAGGAGACTTGAGTTACAATCCTGCCTCAGATACTTCCTATATGACCTTGGGGAAGTCACTTAACCTCAATTTCCTTATCTGTAAAATGGGGATAATAGTAGCACTTGCCTTGCAGGGTTGTTGTGAGGATCAAATATGTAAAGTGCTTTGCAAGCCTTAAAGTGCAGGCCTTAAAATATTAACTATTATTCTTTGTGACTCAGCGTCCTTATCTGTAAAAGGGGTGGGATAGGGGTGGGGTGGGGGGAGAAGGAGAATGGACTTCATGGACTCAGGCATTTTCTAGATCTCTGTTCCTGTGGTTTCTAAGGTCTCTTCTAGCTGTAAAATTTCTATTATTGTAAGTATACATTATTTCTGGTTCAACCTATCTTGGAAAATTGCATATATGATAAAAATTAGAAGGTACAGCTGAGTTGAAAGGGAGGCTACAGCATGGATTTCCAGCCAGAGGACTAAAAATGTCAAAATGGTTTTATTAAGCACTTACCACATTCCAACTCCTTAGCTGGAATTCAGCCCCTTAGGATTATCAATTGCATGGGGATTGTAGATTTAGAACTGGAAGGAAACCATGGAGGCCACTGAGTGCAGCCATTCCATTTTACAGGGAGGAGATCAAGGCCTAGGGAAATGAGCAATTTGTAGGGATTTTTGTTGTTGTTACACAGCTTCTAAGCATCAGAGTTAGGATTTGAAGTGTTCTTCCTGACTCAGGGCTATCACCTACAGCAAAGCAGCTGCTAAGTAGCTTTGGCAGAAGGAGTTTCCTCAGATAGAGTCCCTCCTTACCAATGAAATCAGGAATTTCCCAAATTGTATGAGACGTGACATGGACAAAGTTGAAAAATGACATCGTCCCTGTCTTCAAGGAATTTATAGTCTCCTGGTGGAGAGGAGAGAAGGATAAGACATGCATACAGGTAAGTTAAACAGAAAGGAAGATGTGATGAGGACAAAGGAGAGACTCACAAAGCTCTAGGACAGTTTGAGGCAGAGAATCCCAAATGCCGTGGCCAAGAATAGTACTTTTGTGCATACTGGGGCTTTCCACTGTTTGAGCTGCAGTCCACAGCTACCCAACTCTGCCTCTTTTTTTCTACCTGCTGAAACCCACATAAATCTAAGCCTCGAAAGACCCATTTCTCTGTGCTGGAGCTCTGGGAACTCAGGTGAAACTTTTTTAGGTTTTTTTTTTAGTTTTTAAATTATTTATTTTTAGTTTTCAACATTCACTTCCATAAGCTTTTGAGTTTTAAATTTTCTCCCCCTCTTTCCCCTCCCCAAGACAGCATGCAATCTGATATAGGCTCTACATAGACATTCTTATTAAACATATTTTCACATTACTCGTGTTGTAAAGAAAAATTAGAACTAATGGGAAGAACCATGAAAAAGAAGAAACAAAACAACACAAAAAAAAAAAGAGAGAGCAAATAGTATACTTTCATCTGCATTCAGACTCCATAGTTCTTTCTCTGGATGTGGATAGCATTTTCCATCATGAGTCTTTTGGAGTTGTTTTAGATCCTGGCATTGCCGAGAAGAGCTAAGTCTATCAAAATCAGTCATCACACAACATGGCTGTTACTGTGTACAGCGTTCTGGTTCTGCTCACTTCATTCAGCATCAGTTCATATGTCTTTCCTGGTTTTTTCTGAAGTCTGCCTGCTCATCATTTCTTATAGCACAATAATATTCCACTATATTCATATACCACAACTTGTTCAACCATTCCCCAATTGATGGGCATTCCCTCAATTTCCAATTCTTGCCCCCCCCCCAAAAGAGGTGTTATAAATATTTTTGTACATGTGGGTCCTTTTCCCATTTTTATGATCTCTTTGGGATATAGCCCTAGAAGTGCTACTGCTGGATCAAAGGGTATGCACATTTTTCATAGCCCTTTGGGCATAGTTCCAAATTGCTCTCCAGAATGATTGGATTAGTTCCAGGTGAAACTTAAAAAAAAAATCTGGGGATGGGGAATTGCTGGGGGTGAGGTGGGGAAGGGTGGTCAAGCTGGAGACAATTGGGAATTGATGGGCAGCCTCGAAATAAAAGCAGGCCCAGGGAGAGGGGCAGTCTGGGAATTGTTCATTCCGACAGTTTGAGAGAAGGTGGGAGGGTGATGGTGGAAAAGCTGGTGTTTCTAGGCTGAGATTTTTGTATTCTTAGTAGCAGAAAGGAATGTAAAGGACAATTAGAATACCCAGTGCAAGATTCCCAGGGTCAGGGTTCAGCTGAAGAATCCTCAACAACCTTTAGGGAAACCATATCAAGTTTAGTTTTAGAGTCAAGCCCCTCTTACAGCTGAGCTTCCTTCTTAGTTTGATTTCTTGCATTGCCTGCCTGCTCAAACGTGGGAATGATATCTTCATAGCCCAGGGGGTGCCACAGTGAGGGTCTCTGTGTTTCAGTTTGTTACTAAATTAACTAGAGGAGATCCCATGGTTTGGAACCCAAGGCTAGGCAGACTCCCTGAAGGGCAGCCTAGAGGGGAGAATGTGAGCCTGTGTCCAAAGGTGATTTTCTTTCTACCTTCTTCAGAGCAAACCTTTTCCTTTTAAGGAACTCCCTATAGCTTGTGGTTCCTGAGTTTCCTTTTTTTTTTGTTTTTTTCTCTAGGGTTGGTGGGTAAGCAAAGAAACTCTTAACTAGGTAGGATCTTTTCTCTGGGGAAACCAGGGGCTAGAGACTGGAGGTCCTTTCAGCTCAGTCTGATGCCTCTCCCTCTTCTTTCTCTTGTCTTTTGGTGACAGGAAGCCAGAGGAATTTATTGAGTACAGGGGTGACATGGTCAGACCTATGATTTAGGAAAATCACTTTGATAGCTGAGGAAAGGATGGATTGGAATGGGCAAAGATTTGTCATCAACAGGCTGTTATACCAGGTGTGAGGTGATGAGGGGCAGGGTCAGAGGAGAGAAGGGGGCATAGATGAGACATGACACAAAGGTAAAATCAACAGGAGTAGGCAACAGACTGGACATGGATGGGTGAGACGGAGTGAGGAATTGAGGATGGCATCTACGTTGTGAGCCTGGAGATCTGGGAGAATGAGGGCATCCTTCACATAATAGGGAAGTTTTGGAGGAGGAAGAGTTTAGGTGGGGAAAGATAGTGAGTCCAGTTTGGGACATGTGGAGTTTCAGATACCTACGGGACATCTAGTTTGAGACGTCCAATAGGATCGTAAGAGCAAAAAATGAGAGCTGGAAGGGAACACAGGGGCCACATAGTCCAATTCCTTTGAGGAGGAAAATGAGGCCTACAAAGACTGACTTTCCCAAAGTCACACAGCTCTCAGGTCAGACTAACTCAGGTGCCCTACATCAAAGTCAGCATTTTCCCTTTAAGACCAGAAGTAAGCCCTGCTCTGCAATGGTGGAAGGGTTTCCTTACAGGGCATTCTCTCTCACTTCAGGTCCATATGACAGTCCAATGACTAGGAAGGATACACAGATAAAGGCATAACCTTGCCCTCACAGAGCCCGTACTTGAAGGGTGGGTGAGTGGAAAGAATGGAGAAATGACACATTCAGAAAATATGCAATATTCTTTAATAACTACAGTACAGAACAGAACAAGAGCATAAAACATATACAAAAAGGTATTTGAAATTAGAGAAAAGAAATCTAAAATAGAATGGAGTTTTAATCCTACTTCATACATTTACTAGTTTGAACCTGGGCAAGTCACTTAACCCTGCCTGCCTCAGATTCTCCATCTGTAAAATGGAGAAAACAATAGTACCCACCTCCCAGAGATGTTGAGAGGATAAAATGAAATATTTATAGAGTGCTTTGCAAACCTCAAAGCATCATACAATGCTATTATTGCTATTTTTATTATTAGTATTATATCCAACCCCTTAGTTTGACTACAAACAAGGGTCCTTCTGGATGACTGGACAACAGATTCTCTCATTAGGTCAGGAGAATGATTTTCAGGCATGGGAAGCTCTTTGGAAAGCCTTAGTCCAGTGAGTGCCACGTCCAAGGGGGGCATTCCACAGCTAGTGTTCATAGTCTTGACAAGGTCCTGGGGTAGCTGTCCTTCAACAAAGTATGTCTACCCCTCTACCACTGCTTGGCTTTCTTCACAATGGTGCCTACAGCTGAGATGACTGTGGCCTTAGAGCCACTAGCACTAGTTGTCACTGTGACAATGGCTGGCACGGAAGTTGTTGTGGTAAGGATGGGAGGTTGGCCTACTGTAGTCACTGGGATAGCAGAATCCCACTTGCTCTTTGTCTTCTGAGCATCCACAGCCTTGGTGCTGGCTGTGGCGGTCCTAGTGACTGCGGCATTGGTTGTGGCGCCCCTCTCGGTGCCTGTCACAAACTCCATTTTCGTCCTCCCCTTTTTGGCTTTTTCCAATGTGTCCATTTCAATCTTCTGTGCTTTACCTAGTGCCTCATAGTAGGAATCCTCAGCCCACCCATGGGGGTCAAATATATCCTTGGGATAACTGGTGCCAAGTTCATCAATTGAACAGTACTGGATAAGTTTGTCATAGATGCTGGGATTCTGAAACTCCTTCTTCCTCTGGATAATGTAGTTCATATCCATCCCTTCCTTTATCTTCCACTCATAGAGTTTCTGTATCTTGTCCTGCAAGTGACTTGAGCACTTGCCCGGAGGCTCTGGGGGGATCTGAATCTCCTCTGGAGACATGGTCCTGACCTTCTTGGAGAAGGTGGCAAGCAGCTCCTGCGGGTCTCTCTCTTCCAGCTCTGAAAGCTCCTGGAGGTCATCAGCCTCGGGTTTTTCAGTCTCTGAATCTTCCTCTTTGGGACATCTGCCGTTTTCCTCATCTCCTTCTTTGTATGCATCTTGATCACCCTCGAGTCGAGGAACACTGCCATCTCCAGAGGCTTCAGACACCAAGTCGCCTTGCTCCTCCACGGAGGCCGCATTCCCTGTGGCTTCCACTTCAGCCTCCGGGTCCGCCTCGGGCTCTGAATCCGAGTAAACAGCTAGCAACGACAGCACGGTCTTCTTGCCGGCCATCTCCCTTCCTCCCTCGTCTCTAGTCTCTCGTCTCTACCTCTTCTAAAGGTATAAGAGGTAGGGGCCTCTTCCTATCCTAACTCCTGATGTAGAAATTAAAAAAAAAACCCAATCCGTCTAGACTTGTGCCAGATACAAGTCTTGGTCTATTAACTTTAATCTTTTTGAGGGTGTGTTAGTCCTCTCAATAAGGTCCAAAGCAACACAGAAGCAGGCACCGGCCATCCCCCTCTATTGGTAACAGAGCTCCAGGTTCATTCCCTCCTGGATTTCATAATCCCCCAGGGTCATGTGGTCCTTGAACACGTGCACCACTTCTTCAGGAAGCTCTCGTTTCATCTTCTTCAGGTCCCCGATGGAGTCGTGGGCGTTGCACTTCACCCGGACCCTCTTGCCCAGCCGGTTGCTGCGCACAACCTCGATCACGGCTCCCAGACGCCCTGGGCCACCAGCAGCTGCTGCAGCTCCAGCCTCAGTGCGCATGCGCTCTGGCGCCGCCCGGCCGTGTGCTGCCTTTTATGGGCGCCGGAAACCGGAAGTCCGAAGCTGGAAGCAGCTCTTAACTTGTGAACACCCCTCCCCCGACCCACTTCAAAGGGATGGCTCCAAGTAGCTGGATCTACCAAGATACTTGAGAATTGCGGTGTTAGAGCATCCAGATGCTCCTGGAGACCGACCCACCCTCCTAGAGTCTACACTTCAAAACCAGCTATTCCTGATAGGGCTTTGGGACCCCTAAAAAAAAAAATAGTCCTTGAACTTCCTCACGTTTCAGCCCTGGCTTTTCCCACCCCGGCCCTCCTTGATTACTTAATTAGCTTACTCGACGCTCCGTACTCCCATCCAGGCCCCTTTCTGAATTACCTCCGGACCCACCACCACTCCTTGATCCATCCAGATTTTTCTCAATATTTCTTTGTATAAAGGTACCAGTTTTACCCCCCCATTAAATTTCAGATTCCTTAGGAATCTCGCCCCCCTAACTGGGTTTATAGTAAAACCTCACTCCTCTGACTGAAAGAAGGTTCCAGTGGCCGAATTCTTTTGAGGCCCTACCCTTCCTGGGTCTTTTTACCCTCAACTTCAATAATTCCCTTCCAAACTTTTTCCTTTCCCTGAACAACGAGGGATTGGACCAGGTGTCCCACCGTCCCTTCCAGCCCTAGCCATCCAGGCTCTGTGCTTTCCTAGTCTGACAAGATCTGACTTGGAGCCAATGGGTCAGAAAGCTAAGGCAGCCGGGGGCTCCAGCACCTGGCATAGGGTGGAGGCCTTTCCCTAAACTGTGAAACTATGAACTCTTTTAAATGGTTTTCCTAAGGCTGCTTCTGGTGACTGCAGACTGCATCCTTTCTCTGCCCATTACTGACTTTGTTTTTAAATTTCCAAGAGTCCATTTGGTTTCTTTTTTGGTTTTAGGATGATGACTTCTAGACACCAATCAGGCAGGGCTTGGAGGACTGGGGGATATGGAGAAGCCCTCTGGGTTGGCCTGATCTGGCCAGTAGCAGCAGCACTATTGGCCTTGGAATCCACCCCATCGGGTGCTTGGGTGTGGGGCAGGAGATAGAAGGGAAAAAGAGACAGAGCTTACTAGGCCTGAGCCTTTGGCACCATTGCTGCCACCCCTGTCCTCCTCTTCACATTGCTGGGCTCACTGAACAAAGAAATAAACCCACTGCAGCCTCTTTCCTCCCCTCCCTCCCTCCTGGATCACCAGGCTAATTGATCAAAGTCATAATGGCCCACTCTTTCCCCCACCTACCCCCATGACTTGGTTACTATAGATTTTTGGCTGTTGTCTTGTCCTTGGCCTATGGCCTGTGCTCTGGAGGCTGACCCCAAGCAACATTGGGGGAAGTATATAAATAGTATATAGATACTTTTTTCTATAGGTACTATCACCACCTGTGGCAAGTGGAGAAAAAACTTAGGGACCAAAAATACAGGATCTCAAAGATGAAACACACACTATAGTCAAAGTCCTTTAGATCATGACCCGATGAACAGCTCTTAAAATCAGTCATTCCCAAAGTGGAATGGGCTGCCTCTGAAGATTGGGGGGAAGGGGCATTCCCATTGGATTCCTATGAGGGGAGGCAGAATCACTTTTAGTTGGGATCTTAAAAAGGCAGTAATGCTGCAGTGAGATCTATTCTCGAGATTCTGATTCTAGTTGCCACCCTGATTAGTTCTAGAGGGACTGGAGCTTTTTTTTTTTTTCTCCTCTTAGGCTAGTTAAAGGTTGTGTACTGATAAGCAGCAGCTGTAAACATTGGTGCTGATTTGGAGTCATTTTTCACCAGATAACTCGAGGATCTTTTGAGTTCCCTTTGCTTTGGGAAAGGTATTGGTAACACAGAGACAAGGCTCAAGATTCATGAGCATACCAGTGTTTGCAGGATTTTTAAAAGCCTTGTCACCAAAGATGAGGTATTTCTTATTTGCTTGAGAAAAGGCCAATCCTTTTTTCTGTAGTAAAAGGTTGGGGAATTTTTTTCCCCTCCTGCCTCATCTGCTTCTGGAACATCTATCTACTCTGGGATTCTTCCTGAAAGTGACTTATTCCATGTTTTTTTTTCCCTCATTGCTGTACCACTTTATCTGGTCTGGAGGCAGGCTTCCCTGGATTGGGAGAGATGGGGTTTGGACTGTCCTTCCTGCATTTATTAAGTGCTTACTATGTGCAAAGTGTCAGATTTCATATTCTTGGGCTCAAAGATCACTGCAGACAGTGACTGTAGCCATGAAATTAAGACACTTGCTCCTCGGAAGGAAAGCTTTGGCAAATCTGGACAGCATACTAAAAAGCAGCCATCACTTTGCTGACAAAGGTCTGTATAGTCAAAGGTATGGTTTTTCCAATAGCAGTATACATCTACGAGAATCGGACTCTAATGACTATAATGAAAGCTGAGTGGTGAAGAACTGATGTTTTGAATTGTGGTGCTGGAGAAGACTTTTGAGAGTCCCTTGGACAACAAGGAGATCAAATCAATCGATACTTAAAGAAATGAATTCAAACCATTCACTGGAAGGTCAAATACTGAAGCTAAAGCTTAAAGACTTTGGCCACATAATGAGAGACTGGAATCATTAGAAAAGACCCTGATGTTGGGAAAGATTAAAGGCAAAAAGAGAAGGGGGTGGAAGAGGATGAGATGAGTAGAGAGTAACGTGGAAACAATGAGCATGAACTTGGACAGACTTGGGAAATAGTGGAGGATTGAAGGGTCTGGCATGCTATGGTGGATGGAGTCATGAAGAGTTGGACATGATTGAATGACTGAACAAAGTAACGCACTGGGTATACAAATTGAAAAGCAAGTTCTTGTTCTCAAGGAACTAACATTCTAGTCGGGGAGGCAACATACACAGAAGCACATAGGTGCCACAGTTTCATCCAGAGGGACTGGGAGATTGTAAGGTTCTTGAGGGCAGGGATCGTATTTCATTCTTTTCTATCCTCTAGTACTTAACCTCATGCCGTGAACCCGTACTTCAATCATTTAAAGAGCCGTAATTTCATCATTGTGGGAAATTCCTTCACCAATAAAGATTGCAAAGATTGCAAGATGACTAAATGGATTTTTTGTTGTTTCTGTAGTCATAAAAATTCACCTCCTTCTGGTTATGAGGTGCCGTATGTGGCAACATGGAGTTGTGGAAAGTCCTTGATTTGGAGACAAGAAGATTCCTATTTCTGATGCAAAGCTCTGAGCATATAATTCATCCCATAACTGCTACACAGAAAAGTACCAACCATGTCCAATAGCTTATACCCATGGAATGCTCATGAGATGCAAGGCCTTCAACTGTATTTCTCTAGCCTACCTTTCCTATCACCTGATAGGAAACCTGATAGGTTCTCACATACCAAAAACCTAGTTAACTAACACTACTCATGGTCTAGTGTTCAGCTAGCTTTGTGCCTCCCCCTCCCTGAATTAGCATACCTATCCAGTTCAGTCCTGCTTCTCTCTGGTTTCAATTCTCCCCTGCCACACTCCCTTTTGCTATACCCTTTGGGATTCCTGCTCTACTATTGAAGAGCTCCCTTTTGTCCAAGATCAACGTGCTTCAATATTCTTTCCATTTTGGGGACCTCCTAATGGCTAAATCTGATTTTTCCCCTCTTAGTCCTCATTCTCCTTGACTTTTCCCCCAGCTTTCAACATTATTGACCATCTTGTGCTCCTGGAGAATCCCTCCTACCTCAGCTTCTATGATATTGCTCTATCCTGTTCTTCTCTTAGCTAGCCAACTTGGCCTTTCTCAGTAACCTTTCAGAGGTCAACATCCATTTCTTACTCCAAAAAAAATTTGTGTAGTGATTCTGATGGGGAACATAGAGGAAAAATAGTCTAAACATTATGCAATGCAGATGCATAAGGAACTGATCAGCCAAACTGATATGAAGAAGCCACCTACAGAAGATGTAAGCAAGGACAGGTAATAGAAGGTGAATACAAAAGCATGATGCAGTCCTATAAAAATTTTAGGAGTGTGAAAGCTCAGAAAAAAGTATGCATAGTGAGGAAATCTAAAGGCAGCAAAAACATTGCTTGGAGGTTTGGGAAAAGTTTTTTAAGGTAAGACCACTGCTTGGGAGTTGATGTGACAATGATTACATACTGGAGAGAAGGCAAAGCTGCCTAGTTTTTATTATACATCTGTTTTCTTCCAGGGGGATCATTTTTGGACTAGAAAGCTCAAGATGGAAATAGCTGGTAGTGAATGGGTACTTAAGGAGAGGGAATAGTAAGGGAACATTAAGTGGTACTTGATGTGTTCACATCATGAGGTACAAATAAGCCATATCCTTGAGTGTTGAAAAAACCAGTAGATGTGATTGTTTGAACCATTGGCAGGGACTTCTAAGGTCTCACAATGTCATAACCTAGTTCGTTTTGTTTCCAATACTCATTCACCTAAGAGCATGAAAAAACAAGTGAAAAGAAGGCAAAGAAAAAGAACTGCCTTGCTCCTGGCCCCATAAGGATCTAAGCGGGGAGTGAGGCGGCAGCTAGCTGCAGGAAGCTGCTGCCTCCGCCACTGCTATAACATCTTTACCACCCAGAGGCTTACAACAGCAGTCCTTACCTCAGGAGCTAGCAGGGGAGAGGACTTCCTTTAGTCATGTAACATCCTTTTCAATGCACACTCAGTTCTGGCTCAGGAGGCAGCTAAAAGTCCTTTTTTTCACCACAGGGTAGTCCTAGAGGAAACAGTCAACAGAATATCTGATTATGCTTTGAAGTCTATATGTGGGATTGCATCAAATAGAGCCCACTGCATATGCTTTTAAGGACAGACGTCTCATTGGCCGGTCCGTCGTTAGAATAAAACCCAGGCCTTCCATGAATTCATGGAAACAAACTATTGTAAATTTAGCTGTCCATTTAACTCTCCTACCATACGTTCTTCTTTGAATAGTAAAAGTTGGTGCTCACTTTTTTTGGTCACAATTTCAGTGCTCTGAATGGTATCCAGGCTGCCTTCTCAGCCTAATTTCTTATTACTCTTTTTTAAGTGTCCTATATTCCTAGTTATTATGGTGACTGTGGTAGGCTTCCATTGATATATCAAATTTTTCTCCCAAAGATCTTCTTGACTATTGGTGATGATGTCCATCAGGACAATCCAATCCAACAAGTATCTACTAAGTGCTCAATATGTATAAGAGAAAGGGAGGGAACACTAAAAACTAAAAAAAAAAAAAAAAAAACCAGGAAAAAATTCCAATAGGAGGTACCTAGGTGGATAGAGTGCTGGGTCTAGAACAAGAAAGATTTGAATTCACATCCAGCCTCAGACACTTACAAGCTTCGTGACCTTGGGCAAATCACTTGAACTGTTTGCCTTAGCTTCCCCATCTGTAAGATAGGGATAATAATAGCACCTACCTCCCAAGATTGTTGTGAGAACAAAATAGGGTAATATTTGTTCAATGGCTAGTACAATGTCTGGCACACAGTAGGCACTAAATAAATGCTTATTTTCTTTTTTCCTTCACATGAGCTGAGTCTTGAAGATAGGGATTCTAGGAGGCAGATGTGAGAAGGGATTATATTTCTGGTTTGAGTAGTAGCCTGTGTAAAAACATATAGGCAAGAGATTACATACCAAGTCCGGATAATAGCAAGTAGGTTGGTTTTGCCATGGATTCGGTAAAGGAATAATGTACAATAAGTAGGAAAAGATAAATTGGAGGTAGGCTGTGAAAGGCTTTAGAGGTCAAACCACCAATGAGTTGATATTTTATCATAAGAGGGAATAGGGCACTGTTGAAGCGTCTTGAGCAATGGAGTGACAAGATCAGATTTATGCTGTAGGAAGATGATTCTCTCAGTGGAGGATGTATTGGAGAGATGAGATACTGGAAGATGTGAGCCCAATTCCAAGGCTGGTGGCAATAATTCAGGTGAGAGGTGACAAGGGTTTGAATCAACCCAATCAACAAGCATTTGTTAAACACGATGTTTAAGGCACTGCACTAGGCACATGGTATATAATGACAAAAATGAGACATTCCCTGATCTCATAGAAGATTCTATCAGGGAAACAACACATGCAACTATACTATGTGTGCATACACACATATACACATATATATGATGTATGTATATATGCACATATAAACCATCTATACATGTATATACACATGCATATGTATACATAATATACATATATACCTATATAACAGGTATATATACACATGTTATATATACACAGAAGTATATAAGCTTTTTTTTTTTTAGTGGTAGTGGGGTGGTAGAGTCTCCTAGCAGCTGGTGGTGGTATCAGGTGGTGGCCATATAAATAGAAAGAAGGAAATTGATGCAAGAGATATGGAGGGAGATTTATCAAGACTGGACAACTGGGAGGGGAAAAATGTAGGATGATTCCAAGGTATCTTGGGAATCTGGTTGACTAGAAGAATGGTGGTACCCTTAATAGAAACCAAGAAGTTTGGAGAAGGGATGAATTTGGATGTGAGGTGGGAAGATGAGTTCCATTTGGACAATATTTTAACTTGCTCTAAGTATGCTGCTCAGCACTGCCAAGTGGTTAGCATGATTCTGGAGTACTTGCACAAGTAGTTTGTCAAATTGGAAAAACACTAACTTTCAAGATGGCTCCTTTTGTCCATGAGTTCACCTTTATCCCCTGTTGGCCCCTAAGGTATCCCAAGATCAACATTTGTCTTCTCTTTTTGTTGTTTTAAACTTACTGATAGAGTGTGTAAACTAAACACCCACTCCTTCAGAGAACATTCCATCAAAACAGTTTACTTAGGAATTGTGAAGAGGATGCCTCCTTTAACTCTGGTAATCTGGTGTTAATATAACTGTCATATTTTCTACAGCTGTATTGCTTTTTAAAAAATATTATTATAGTTATTTATATCATTCTTTTGACCATTTCCCTCACTTTGTATCACATCATCCATGTTTGCCATATTTTTCTGAATTCCATAGGGTATATAATATTCCATAACATTCTTTTTTAAATTAATTTATTTTGATTTATCAATCACTTCCATATGCTTTTGAGTTTAAAATTTTTCTCCCCCTTCCTCTCCACCACCCTCCCCAAGACAGCACACAATCTGATATAGGCTATACATATACATTCCTATTAAACATATTTTCACATTAGTGATTTTGTAAGTAAAAATTAAAACCAGTAGGAGCAACCATCAGAAAGAGGAAACAAAACTCAGAAGAGGAAAAAAAAATAGCAATTCAACTTCCATGGTTCTTTCTTTGGGTGTGGATAGCATTTTCCATCACAAGGTCTCTGGAGGTGTCTTAGATCCTTGTATTGCCAGGAAGGGTTAAGTTTATCAATATTAGGCATCACACAACGTGGCTGTTGTGTACAAAGTTCTCTTGGCTCTGCTCACTTCACTCAGCATCAGACCATACAAGTTTTTCCAGGTTTTTCTGAAGTCAGCCTGTTCATCATTTCTTATAGCACAATAGTATTCCAACACATTCATATATCACAACTTGTTCAGCCATTCCCCAACTGATGGGCATCCTCTCAATTTTCAATTCTTTGCCACCACAAAAAGAGGTGCTATGAATAATTTTGTACTTGTAGGTCCTTTTCCCATTTGTGTGATCTCTTTGGGATATAGCCCTAGAAATGTTATTGCTGGGTCAAACGGTATGCACATTTTTATAGCTCTTTGGGCATAGTCCCAAATTGCTCTCCAAAATGGTTGGATCATTTCACAACTCCACCAACAATGCATTAGTGCTCCAATTTTCCCACATCTTCTCCAACATGTATTGTTTTCTTGTTTTGTCATCTTGGCAAATCTCATAGGTGTGATGTGATACCTCAGAGTTGTTCTGATTTGTATTTCTCTAATCAATAGTGATTTAGAGCATTTTTTCATATAACTATAGATGGCTTTAATTTATTCATCTGAGAACTGTCCATTCACATCCTTTGACCATTTATCAATTGGGGAATGGCTTGTATTCTTATAAATTTGACTTAATTCTCTATATGTTTTAGAAATGAGGCCCTTATCAGAGAGACTGGTTGTAAAAATTCTTTCCCAATTTTCTACCTTCCTTCTAATCTTAGTTGCATTGGCTTTGTTTATGCAAAACCTTTTTAATTTAATGTAATCAAAATTATCTATTTTGCTTTTCGTAATATTCTCAATCTCATGTTTGGTCATGAATTCTTCTTTCTCCATAGATCTGACAGGTAAACTATTCCCTGCTCTCCCAGTTTGCTTTATAGTATCAGCCTTTATATCTAAATCATGAACCCATTTTGACTTTACTTTGGTATATGGTGTGAGATTTTGGTCTATGCTGAGTTTCTGCCATACTCTTTTCCAGTTTTTCCAGCAGTTTTTTTTTTTCCCCAAAGAGTGGGTTCTTATCCAAGAAGCCTGGGGTCTTTGGGTTTATCAAATAATAGATTACTATAGTCATTGAATACTGTGTCTTGCATATTTAACTTATTCCACTGATCCAGCACTCTATTTCTTAGCCAGTACCAAGCAGTTTTGATGATTGCTGCTTTATAATACAATTCACGATCTGAAATGGCTAGGTCACCTTCCCCTGCATTTCTTTTCATTAGTTCTCCTGATTTTCTGGACCTTTTGTTCTTCCAAATGAATCTTGTTATTATTTTTTCTAACTGTGTAAAATAACTTTTTGGTATGGCACTGAATAAGTAAATTAGCTTAGGTAGAATTGTCACTTTTACTGTATTAGCTCAGCCTACCCATGAGCAACTGATGTTTTTCCAATTATTTAGATCTGACTTTATTTGCGTGAAAAGTGTTTTGTAATTTTGTTCATAGAGTTCCTGGGTTTGTTTCGGGGGGTAGACTCCTAGATATTTTATAATGTCCACAGTAAGTTTAAATGGAATTTCTCTTTCTATCTCTCGCTGTTGGGCTTTGTTGGTGATATACAGAAATGCTGATGATTTACGTGGGTTTATTTTATAGCCTGCAAATTTACTAAAGTTCTTTATTATTTCAAGTAGTTTTTTACTTGATTTTCTGGGATTCTCTAAGTATAACATCATGTCATCTGCAAAGAGTGATAGCTTTGTTTCTTCTTTGCCTATTCTAATACCTTCAATGTTTTTTTCTTCTCTTATTGCTAAAGCTGACGTTTCCAGTATGATATTGAATAACAGTGGCAATAATGGACATCCTTGTTTCACCCCTGAGCTTATTGGAAATGCTTCTAGCTTGTCCCCATTACATATTATGCTTGCTGAAGGTTTTAGATAGATGCTATTTATTATTTTAAGGAAGACTCCATTTATACCTATGCTCTCTAGTGTCTTTAATAGGAATGGGTGTTGCATTTTGTCAAAAGCTTTTTCTGCATCTATTAGATGATCATGTGGTTTCTGTTAGTTTTGGTGTTGATGTGATGAATTATGCTGATAGTTTTCCTTATATTGAACCAGCCCTGCATTTCTGGTATCAATCCTACCTGGTCATAGTGTATTATTCTTGTGATAAGTTGCTGTAATCTATATGCTAATATTGTTTAAAATTTTTGCATCAATATTCATTAGAGAAATTGGTCTATGATTTTCTTTCTCTGTTTTGACTCTTCCTGGTTTAGGTATCAGTACCATATTTGTATCACAAAAAGAATTTGGTAAGATTCCTTCTTTACCTATTTTATCAAATAGTCTGTATAGTATTGGAATTAATTGTTCTTTAAATGTTTGATAGAATTCACATGCAAATCCATCTGGCCCTGGAGATTTTTTCCTAGGGAGTTCACCAATGGCTTGTTCAATTTCCTTTTCTGAGATGGGGTTATTTAAGTATTTTACTTCTTCTTTTAATCCGGGCAATTTATATTTTTGTAAATATTTATCCGTTTCACTGATTGTCAGATTTGTTGGCATATAGTTGGGCAAAATAATTCCTAATCGTTGTTTTAATTTCCTCTTCCTTGGTGGTAGTTTCACCCTTTTCATTCTTGATACTAGTAATTTGGTTTCCTTCTTTTTTTAAATTAGATGAACCAAAGGCTTATGTTTATGTTATGATCAGTTATGTTAACTGATTATGTTATTCCCTTCTTGAGTCAGATCTGATGAGAGTAAGGTTCAAACAATGCTCATCTCCCTCCCTTCTTTACCATTAGCAAACCTGTTGGATCTGAGGGGAGTCATTCTTCTTTGTAGGGCCCTGCTAGGGTAGATTTTTTGCTCAGCTACATTTTTGCTGAAGGCCAACAGGAGAGAGCCTTCATCCATTGAGTGAAATGTCTATCCTTTCTAACAGTGAACTTGAGGAATCAGAGTTGCCATTCTGACAGCATGGTGTGCTGGTTGCCAGGGTGACAATTCTCTCTGAATGATGAAAAAAATCATTGCCTCAAATCTACAGGTAAAGGTTACTTGGGAGACAGCCCCTTTTTCTTCCTACCATGTCAAGGGAAAGGGGAAAGAAGAAAAAGGAAATCAAGGTTTACAAGGATAGCGTATACTTAAGATTCTTCCTTGGTCTCCCAAACAGAAAGCAACTCAGTAGAAAACCTAGCTTGGTGTTCCTTAAGCACTGCCTTGATATTGTTGCAGAAAATCTATTTCCCTGCTGTGCTACCAAACACTGTGAAGCTAAATAGCAGATTTCTATATCCTATTATTTGTGGTTTATTCCCAAATAACACTCTTCCTCATCCCCCAGATCCCCAGACTGAAACTGGGAACTCTTTAAAAACACACAAAATAACTAAAGTCAATTTCCCCAGCTCAATCAAGTCAATTAATCTGAGAACAGGCATTTATTTTACTTTTTAAAATTTTTTAAAATTTATTTTGATTTATCCACAATCACTTCCACATGCTTTTGAGTTTAAAATTTTTCTCCCCCTCCTTCCCCACCATTCTCCCCAAGATGGTGCATAATCTGATAAAGGCTATACATATACATTCTTATTAAACATATTTTCACATTAGTGATGTTGTAAGTAAGAATTAGAACTAATAGGAGGAACCACCAGAAAGAGGAAACAAAACTCAACAGTAGAAAAAAAAATAGCAAATAGTATGCTTCGATCTGCATTCAAACTCCATAGTTCTTTCTTTGGATGTGGATAGCATTTTCCATCATGAGGCCTCTGGAGATGTCTTAGGTCCCTGTATTGCTGGGAAGGGTTAAGTTTATCAATATTAGTCATCACACAACATGGCTGTTGTGTACAATGTTCTCTTGGTTCTGCTCACTTCACTCAGAATCAGACCATATAAGTCTTTCCAGGTTTTTCTGAAGTCAGCCTGTTCATCATTTCTTACAGCACAATAGTATTCCATTACATTCATATATCACAACTTGTTCAGCCATTCCTCAATTGATGGGCATCCTCTCAATTTCTAATTCTTTGCCACCACAAAAAGAGGTGCTATGAATAATTTTGTACTTGTAGGTCCTTTTCTCATTTGTGTGATCTCTTTGGGATATAGCCCTAGAAATGTTATTGCTGGGTCAAACGGTATGCACATTTTTATAGCCCTTTGGTCATAGTTCCAAATTGCTCTCCAAAATGACTGAATCATTTCACAACTCCACCAACAATGCATTAGTGTTCCAATTTTCCCACATCTTCTCCAACATGTATTGCTTTCTTGTTTTGTCATCTTGGCAAATCTCATAGGTGTGATGTGGTACCTCAGAGTTGTTTTGATGTGCATTTCTCTAATCAATAGTGATTTAGAGCATTTTTTCATATGACTATAAATGGCTTTAATTTCTTCATCAGAGAACTGCCTGAGAATAGGCATTTTTTTTGACTAGGCAATGGGGTTAAGTGACTTGTCCAGGGTCACACAGCTAGTAAGTGTTATGTGTCTGAGGCCAGATTTGAACTCAGGTCCTCCTGAGTCCAGGGTCAGTGCTCTATACACTGCACCACCTAGCTGCCCCTGAGAATAGGCATTTCTAAAGCACCTATTGTGTACCTAGCACTGTGCAAGGCTCTGGGGTTACAAAGACAAAATTAGACCATGTCCTCAAGGAGCTTACATTCCACCTAGGAAAGGGGAGAGGGAGCCAACAATACATCCACATGTGTGGATTACATGTGCCAAATAGATAAAAGATAATTTTGGAGGAAGATGCTAGCAGCTGAGCAGATCATGAAAGAAAGAAAGAATGAGACAGAATTTTCTAGAGGATTATCCATGTCAGCTAGGAATGTGAAGATCTTGTCCACAGCAAGAAAGGATGCTTCTAATTGCTTGACTTTCTACTGCCACAAGCCTTGAATTTTATTACATTATTAAAGGTATGAAAAAGACAGTGTCCGTCTCAGTCTGGCCAGTTTTAAAGATGCTTTCTTAGCAGTCCCATAGGAAACAAGTGCTTGGGGAACAGCTGAGGAAGGGGCAGTGATAGCTAAGAGTCTGCTGCAGGCTGATTCAGCACTTGGAGCACCTGAGATGCTGGCTCTGGGGAGCTGGGAGTAGATGGGCCTGAGGGAGCTGTCAGAGCCAGCCAGGTCATAGGATACCACAGAAGTACCACCAAGAAGGAAAAGGGCCAGACTTCCTAGAGCAGCATCATTTGGTGTTGATTGAACAAGAGACATCAGGGGACTCCATATTAGAGAGCCTAATTCAGTTCTGAATAGGGAACAGTATGACACAGTAAGAGTAGAATGTACTGATCAAAGGAAGATGCTACACCTATCCCCATTTACAGGGGGTACACAGTGTCCATGTGAGGTGATGCGGATGTGAGACAACCTTTATACCTATGTTTGGGTACAAATTAAACTCATTCTCTAGCATAGTATATGGCACATAGTAGGCATTCCAAAAGTTTGTTAGATTAATTGATGAATTCATTAATCAGTTGGTAAAGTCATATACCTCCCAGGAAGTGTATGGAAACACTTTAAATGGTCAGTGTTTTTATCTGTATGAAAGAGTTTCAAATCCTTCTCTGAGGACTGGTTTTGAATGGGTGAGAATACAATGTGATTGATGTTCATAGGAAAGAAGGAAGGCTGTAGTATGCTGGAAAGAGCAATGGCTTTGGTCCTCTGATTCCGAGGACCTGGATTCAAATCCCATCTCTGTCATGTACTGGCTCTGTGACCTTGGGCAAATCATCTAACCTCCATGTGCCTCAGCTTCCTCACCTGCAAGGATAACTCACAATCTGTTATCCCCCATGGAGCCCCAGGAGTCTAACTGCTAACTTCAAGTCTGAATTCCTTTGACTTATCTAGCAAGTAAGTAACCTGTAAGTTATTCCAACATTTTGTGTCTTGTGGCTTGGGACACTCTCTTTCTTATTATAGCAAGGATCTTCCTATCTTTTATTTAAGATGTGATAATTTGATTTGGTGTGCAAATAAAGTTATATATTTTTGGGGTAACCTAATGCCTCCAATCTTGTTGGGTTCAAGTACAGGAATCAATGGGTCCAAGATTATAGTTTGAGTTCTCATGAATTCCTTACTAGGCAAATTCAATGGAAAATTCAATTCAAATCAAAATCTTTGACCACTTATATATTAGATGACTCTTTAAAACTGTATATATATATAATCTATATCCATCAATATATGGATCTCTCTCTCTCTCTCTCTCTCTCTCTATATATATATATATATGTATATATATATATATATATAATCTTGGCTATCAAATCTTTATCAGAGCAATTTACTGCAAAGATCCTTCTTCCAGTTAATTGTTTGCCTTATAATTTCAGCTGCATTGATTTTGTTTGTGCAGAGCTTTTCAGTTTTATGTCATAAAAATTGTCCATTTTATCTTGAAATATTTGTAAAAATCACTTAACACAATGCCTACCACATAGCAGATGTGGAATAAATGCTTATTACCTTCCCCTCCCCCCTTCTGTTATTTTCCCTGATACTTTCTATTGTTCTCTAGTCAGATCTTCTCCCAGTCTCTTTTCTTTTTTGGTATTGTTGGAGCTTAGTGAAGAGTCTGGCACATAACTGCTTAATAAATGTTTGTTGATTTGATTGTGGGTAGAACTAGGATTAATGGGTAGAAATTACTGGGAAGCAAATTTCTGCTACTCCTAAACTCCCTATAAAATGAGGAAAACTTTGCCAATAATCAGTGCTGTTTAGAAAAGGCACGAGCTTTCTCAGAAAGGAGACTCTCCTGCTCAAAGAAAAATGTGTCTCTGTCTTCCATCTTGGATAAAATACAAATGCTTCTATTTAACTTTCAAGGGCCTTCACAATCTGACCTCCAGCCTACTTTTTTCTGGGCTTGTTGCACATTATTTTCTTTCAAGAACTTAACATTCCAGCCAAATGGAACTACTTTCTGTGCCTGGGATGAAATCTTCCATTTCTTACCTCAGTATCTTTGCACTGGCCTGGAATGCACTATTTTGTCACCTCTGCCTGATAGAATCTTGAGCTTCATTCAAAACTAAGTTCAAGCATCGCTTGCTGCAAGATTCCTATCTTGATCTATGCTGTTGGTAGTGCCCTCCTCCCAGAAATCACTTACTCACTTACCTGGGCCAGTGTTCTTGTTGGGGGAAAAACACAGTAAACAACTTGTGGAAAGGTGTCTTACTTTGGTTTGTAAGAAATCTAGTTGTTGGTTCCTGTTGGTAGCCCCCATGCTTGGCAATAGATACAATAAAACACTTGTCAATTGATTTTTTTTTAAATTCAATTTTATTTTATTTTCAGCTGTGAATTCTCTCTTCACCTCTCCTTACTCCCTCATTGAGAAATCATGGAAAACAAAGCCAAGTTGCAAACATGTAGTGTCAAGCAAAACACGTTTCTGCATTAGTCATGTTCAAAAAAAGAACTATGCCTCTATCTCCACGCTGAGTCCATCACCTCTCTTCCTGCATGTTTTATCATGAGTCCTCTAGAATCGTGGTTGTTCGTGGTATTGATGAAAATTTCTAAGTTCTTCAGAGTTGTTGGTCTTTACAACATTGTTTGGTATTGTATAAATTGTTCTCCTGGTTCTGCTCACTGTACTTTGCATCAGTTCATACAAGTCTTTGCTGATTTCTCTGGAACCATGTTTAGTTTATTTCTAAAAGGGCTTTTGTAGGCATCATTCAACCGAACTTGTAGGTATTGTTCCTATGAAGAGGCAGAGACACAGTGGAGAACCTGTTGGACTTGGTATCAGGAAGACAAGGGTTCATATACCACTTCTGACTTTTATTAGCTAGGTCATCCTTGACTTGACAAGGCATTTTAGTTCAGGCAAAACTCTGCACTTAAGCCAGGGATGGTTGATTTACTCCATGCTGAAGAAACCTTGGGTTCTTTATCCTACTTCCTAAATTATGTTTATCAGAGCAAAGTGAGTTTACTGAACCTGGATAATTGAAGTGAAATGCAAAAATTAAATATTTGTGCATAAAAATATGTGAAGAACCTATAGACCATAGGCCTTTCTATTTTATGTTTAGGTATTTGGAACCTTTCAGAAACTGACATTTCATCATACCCAAGGCTTGGTTGATCTCTGTATTGTTTTAATTTTTCTATGTCTGCAGCCAAAGCAGGCCTGCTTGTCAGCTTCCTAATGAAAGGCTGGGATACACTTCTTTTATGTCCTCACTGTGCCTTGGCACTGGGATGGACATTGATTGCTCAGCAAATTACGGCTTTAATTTGACAAACATTTAAGTTCTGAAAGTTGGGGACACTGACTTATCTACAAAGATTTAGACCTAGAAGGGACCTGTTGTTGTTGATCATTTGTTTCAGTCATGCCCAACTCTTCGTGACCCCATTTGGGGTTTTCTTGGCAGAGATACTGGAGTAGTTTGCCATTTCCTTCTCCAGCTAATCTTACAGATGAGGAAAGTGAGGCAAACAGTGTGAAGTGACTTTCCCAAGGTCACACAGCTAGTAAGTGTCCAAGGTCAGATTTGAACTTGGGAAGAGGAGGCTCCTTGATTCTAGCACTACACCACCTAGCTGTCCAGAGGGGACTTTACAGATCAACTAATCCAGTCCCTTCATTTTATGAATATCCTGTTAAGTTCAGATGAGAAAAATCAGGCTCAGAATGTGACTTGCTTAATATTACACAACTAAAAAGTCATGGATCTGGTGTCCCAAGCCAGGCCATCTGCCTCCAGACTCCGAATGCTTCTAATTTATCTTTGCATTCCCTAAAACCTAGTGTGCAATTATAGAAGGGATGTGGCATGGGGTGGAAAGAACAGGTGATAAGGAATAGAGGATGTGGGTTCCAATGATTAGCTGCGTGCCTTTGGGCAAAGCATTTCCATTCTCTGGGCCTCGGTGGACCCATCTGTAAAGTGAGGACACTGAAATGGATGATTTCTAAGATCTGTTCCAACTCTATGAATTCAGCAAATACGAACTCCTCTGGTGTTCACAGCTCTTCATGACCTGCCCCACCTTTCCACTTTATACTCCCTACTCCTTCATATTGTATGATCCAATGACCCCAGCCTCTTTGCTATTCCTTGAACAAGAGACTCATTTCTCAACTCTGGACTTTTTCACTGGTAGCTTCCTACCCCACATGCCTGGAATGCTCCCCCTTCTCATCTCCAGCTCTAGATTTCTCTGGCTTCTTTCAAGTCCCAGATGAGTTTCCACCTTCTGTAAAAGGCCTTTCCCAATCCCTCTTAAATCAGTTTTTACTAATTTATTTTGTATACATCTCTTTAGTACATGGTTGTTTGGATGTTGTCTATTCCATTAGACTGTGAGAATAGAATCTTTTACCTTTCTTTGTATCTCAACAGTTTAGCACAGTGCTTGGCAAATAGTAGGTACTTAATAAATAAATGTTTATTGGATGACTTCAGGGGTTTTATGTGTGCCTGATGGGTGGAATTAAATAATGTAACAATTAATTTTGAGAGCAGAAATCTCAATCAACACACAATTTAAGAATTCCCTTAATAAAAATTCACAGTTCTTCTCTTTTTCTGAACCTTGGCAAGACTGTGGTCCTTAGCTGCAAAGTATATGTTCTCTGTGAGTTAACACTTTTGTTCTCCTGCCTGCTATTTGTCAAGAATACCTTAACTGGTGTCACAGGCTCTGGCCTCACCCTCTGACTACATAACCAATTATCTATCCTTGGCTGGTACTTTCTCTTCTGTTTAGTCAGGTAGGTGGGGGAGGGGATTGATTATGAGATACAGAGTCAGTGAGGAGACTTGAGTTACAATCCTGCCTCAGATACTTCCTATATGACCTTGGGGAAGTCACTTAACCTCAATTTCCTTATCTGTAAAATGGAGATAATAGTAGCACTTGCCTTGCAGGGTTGTTGTGAGGATCAAATATGTAAAGTGCTTTGCAAGCCTTAAAGTGCAAGCCTTAAAATATTAACTATTATTCTTTGACTCAGTGTCCTTATCTGTAAAAGGGGTGGGATAGGGGTGGGGTGGGGGGAGAAGGAGAATGGACTTCATGGACTCAGGCATTTTCTAGATCTCTGTTCCTGTGGTTTCTAAGGTCTCTTCTAGCTGTAAAATTTCTATTATTGTAAGTATACATTATTTCTGGTTCAACCTATCTTGGAAAATTGCATATATGATAAAAATTAGAAGGTACAGCTGAGTTGAAAGGGAGGCTACAGCATGGACTTCCAGCCAGAGGACTAAAAATGTCAAAATGGTTTTATTAAGCACTTACCACATTCCAACTCCTTAGCTGGAATTCAGCCCCTTAGGATTATCAGTTGCATGGGGATTGTAGATTTAGAACTGGAAGGAAACCATGGAGGCCACTGAGTGCAGCCATTCCATTTTACAGGGAGGAGATCAAGGCCTAGGGAAATGAGCAATTTGTAGGGATTTTTGTTGTTGTTACACAGCTTCTAAGCATCAGAGTTAGGATTTGAAGTGTTCTTCCTGACTCAGGGCTATCACCTACAGCAAAGCAGCTGCTAAGTAGCTTTGGCAGAAGGAGTTTCCTCAGATACAGTCCCTCCTTACCAATGAAATCAGGAATTTCCCAAATTGTATGAGACGTGACATGGACAAAGTTGAAAAATGACATCGTCCCTGTCTTCAAGGAATTTATAGTCTCCTGGTGGAGAGGAGAGAAGGATAAGACATGCATACAGGTAAGTTAAACAGAAAGGAAGATGTGATGAGGACAAAGGAGAGACTCACAAAGCTCTAGGACAGTTTGAGGCAGAGAATCCCAAATGCCGTGGCCAAGAATAGTACTTTTGTGCATACTGGGGCTTTCCACTGTTTGAGCTGCAGTCCACAGCTACCCAACTCTGCCTCTTTTTTTCTACCTGCTGAAACCCACATAAATCTAAGCCTCGAAAGACCCATTTCTCTGTGCTGGAGCTCTGGGAACTCAGGTGAAACTTTTTTAGGTTTTTTTTTTAGTTTTTAAATTATTTATTTTTAGTTTTCAACATTCACTTCCATAAGCTTTTGAGTTTTAAATTTTCTCCCCCTCTTTCCCCTCCCCAAGACAGCATGCAATCTGATATATGCTCTACATAGACATTCTTATTAAACATATTTTCACATTACTCATGTTGTAAAGAAAAATTAGAACTAATGGGAAGAACCATGAAAAAGAAGAAACAAAACAACACAAAAAAAAAAGAGAGAGCAAATAGTATACTTTCATCTGCATTCAGACTCCATAGTTCTTTCTCTGGATGTGGATAGCATTTTCCATCATGAGTCTTTTGGAGTTGTTTTAGATCCTGGCATTGCCGAGAAGAGCTAAGTCTATCAAAATCAGTCATCACACAACATGGCTGTTACTGTGTACAGTGTTCTGATTCTGCTCACTTCATTCAGCATCAGTTCATATGTCTTTCCTGGTTTTTTCTGAAGTCTGCCTGCTCATCATTTCTTATAGCACAATAGTATTCCACTATATTCATATACCACAACTTGTTCAACCATTCCCCAATTGATGGGCATTCCCTCAATTTCCAATTCTTGCCCCCCCCCAAAAGAGGTGTTATAAATATTTTTGTACATGTGGGTCCTTTTCCCATTTTTATGATCTCTTTGGGATATAGCCCTAGAAGTGCTACTGCTGGATCAAAGGGTATGCACATTTTTCATAGCCCTTTGGGCATAGTTCCAAATTGCTCTCCAGAATGATTGGATTAGTTCCAGGTGAAACTTAAAAAAAAAATCTGGGGATGGGGAATTGCTGGGGGTGAGGTGGGGAAGGGTGGTCAAGCTGGAGACAATTGGGAATTGATGGGCAGCCTGGAAATAAAAGCAGGCCCAGGGAGAGGGGCAGTCTGGGAATTGTTCATTCCGACAGTTTGAGAGAAGGTGGGAGGGTGATGGTGGAAAAGCTGGTGTTTCTAGGCTGAGATTTTTGTATTCTTAGTAGCAGAAAGGAATGTAAAGGACAATTAGAATACCCAGTGCAAGATTCCCAGGGTCAGGGTTCAGCTGAAGAATCCTCAACAACCTTTAGGGAAACCATATCAAGTTTAGTTTTAGAGTCAAGCCCCTCTTACAGCTGAGCTTCCTTCTTAGTTTGATTTCTTGCATTGCCTGCCTGCTCAAACGTGGGAATGATATCTTCATAGCCCAGGGGGTGCCACAGTGAGGGTCTCTGTGTTTCAGTTTGTTACTAAATTAACTAGAGGAGATCCCATGGTTTGGAACCCAAGGCTAGGCAGACTCCCTGAAGGGCAGCCTAGAGGGGAGAATGTGAGCCTATGTCCAAAGGTGATTTTCTTTCTACCTTCTTCAGAGCAAACCTTTTCCTTTTAAGGAACTCCCTATAGCTTGTGGTTCCTGAGTTTCCTTTTTTTTTTTTTCTTTTTTTCTCTAGGGTTGGTGGGTAAGCAAAGAAACTCTTAACTAGGTAGGATCTTTTCTCTGGGGAAACCAGGGGCTAGAGACTGGAGGTCCTTTCAGCTCAGTCTGATGCCTCTCCCTCTTCTTTCTCTTGTCTTTTGGTGACAGGAAGCCAGAGGAATTTATTGAGTACAGGGGTGACATGGTCAGACCTATGATTTAGGAAAATCACTTTGATAGCTGAGGAAAGGATGGATTGGAATGGGCAAAGATTTGTCATCAACAGGCTGTTATACCAGGTGTGAGGTGATGAGGGGCAGGGTCAGAGGAGAGAAGGGGGCATAGATGAGACATGACACAAAGGTAAAATCAACAGGAGTAGGCAACAGACTGGATGTGGATGGGTGAGACGGAATGAGGAATTGAGGATGGCATCTACGTTGTGAGCCTGGAGATCTGGGAGAATGAGGGCATCCTTCACATAATAGGGAAGTTTTGGAGGAGGAAGAGTTTAGGTGGGGAAAGATAGTGAGTCCAGTTTGGGACATGTGGAGTTTCAGATACCTACGGGACATCTAGTTTGAGACGTCCAATAGCATCTTAAGAGCAAAAAATGAGAGCTGGAAGGGAACATAGGGGCCACATAGTCCAATTCCTTTGAGGAGGAAAATGAGGCCTACGAAGACTGACTTTCCCAAAGTCACACAGCTCTCAGGTCAGACTAACTCAGGTGCCCTACATCAAAGTCAGCATTTTCCCTTTAAGACCAGAAGTAAGCCCTGCTCTGCAATGGTGGAAGGGTTTCCTTACAGGGCATTCTCTCTCACTTCAGGTCCATATGACAGTCCAATGACTAGGAAGGATACACAGATAAAGGCATAACCTTGCCCTCACAGAGCCCGTACTTGAAGGGTGGGTGAGTGGAAAGAATGGAGAAATGACACATTCAGAAAATATGCAATATTCTTTAATAACTACAGTACAGAACAGAACAAGAGCATAAAACATATACAAAAAGGTATTTGAAATTAGAGAAAAGAAATCTAAAATAGAATGGAGTTTTAATCCTACTTCATACATTTACTAGTTTGAACCTGGGCAAGTCACTTAACTTCTGCCTGCCTCAGATTCTCCCTCTGTAAAATGGAGAAAACAATAGTACCCACCTCCCAGAGATGTTGAGAGGATAAAATGAAATATTTATAGAGTGCTTTGCAAACCTCAAAGCATCATACAATGCTATTATTGCTATTTTTATTATTAGTATTATATCCAACCCCTTAGTTTGACTACAAACAAGGGTCCTTCTGGATGACTGGACAACAGATTCTCTTATTAGGTCAGGAGAATGATTTTCAGGCATGGGAAGTTCTTTGGAAAGCCTTAGTCCAGTGAGTGCCACGTCCAAGGGGGGGCATTCCACAGCTAGTGTTCATAGTCTTGACAAGGTCCTGGGGTAGCTGTCCTTCAACAAAGTATGTCCAACCCTCTACCACTGCTTGGCTTTCTTCACAATGGTGCCTACAGCTGAGATGACTGTGGCCTTAGAGCCACTAGCACTAGTTGTCACTGTGACAACGGCTGGCACGGAAGTTGTTGTGGTAAGGATGGGAGGCTGGCCTACTGTAGTCACTGGGATAGCAGAATCCCACTTGCTCTTTGTCTTCTGAGCATCCACAGCCTTGGTGCTGGCTGTGGCGGTCCTAGTGACTGCGGCATTGGTTGTGGCGCCCCTCTCCATGCCTGTCACAAACTCCATTTTTGTCCTCCCCTTTTTGGCTTTTTCCAATGTGTCCATTTCAATCTTCTGCGCTTTACCTAGTGCCTCGTAGTAGGAATCCTCAGCCCACCCATGGGGGTCAAATATATCCTTGGGATAACTGGTGCCAAGTTCATCAATTGAACAGTACTGGATAAGTTTGTCATAGATGCTGGGATTCTGAAACTCCTTCTTCCTCTGGATAATGTAGTTCATATCCATCCCTTCCTTTATCTTCCACTCATAGAGTTTCTCTATCTTGTCCTGCAAGTGACTTGAGCACTTGCAGGGTGGCTCTGGGGGGATCTGAATCTCCTCTGGAGACATGGTCCTGACCTTCTTGGAGAAGGTGGCAAGCAGATCATCTTGATCACCCTTGAGTCGAGGAACACTGCCATCTCCAGAGGCTTCAGACACCAAGTCGCCTTGCTCCTACACCGAGGCGGCATTCCCTGTGTCTTCCACTTCAGCCTCTGTGCCGCCTCAGGCTCTGAATTCGAGTAAACCGCTAGCTATGACAGCACAGTCTTCTTGCCGGCCATCTCCCTTCCTCCCTCGTCTCTCCCTCTTCTAAAGATATAAGAGGTAGGAGCCTCTTCCTAACCTATTTCCTGATCTAGAAATTTAAAAAAAATACCCAAACCCTCTAGACTTGTGCTCGATACAAGTTTTGCTCTATTAACTTTAATCTTTTTTTTGAAAGTTTATCTAAGTGTTTTATTTAAAACAGTTGCACCACACAGAAGCTGACTCTCCCATTCCAAATTAAAACTAGAGACAGAGATACAGAGACACGGAGACATGGAGACATGGAGACACACACACACAATGGGGGTAAACATTCAACAAGCAGGGAACAGCTCCATTGTGTGGAGACCTCCCTCAGCTACTCAGCATGGTTGGTGTTAAGCTTTATGTACAAGGATAGTTCTGCTATGAAATGTTAATCTCCCAAAACTAATGTCACTAAAGATATGATGATCTTAATTTGGTATGCTGGGGAGTATAGAACTTCTGTCAATACTAATGGGGTGGGGAAAGGTGGGCTGACTGAGAGGGGGAAGCAAAAGCTTTACACTGAGAATATGGCTCACCCCCTTTAAAAATAAACAGACTAGTTTAAAGTATGCTTCCCGTCCCCCCAGCCCCAGTAATAAAAAAGTAGTGGGATCTACAATCCCAGATTTGCTTTTCATCCTGACCATTTACATAGAATTCTCCAATGACCACTGTCATCAGAGTTAAGGATAATAGTTCATTCTCTTTGAGAGGCTACCCTACTCACTCCTTCCTCCTCTTCTTGACTTCATGTTCATGTTCCTTAGGGCAGCTGCTATCCGAGGGTCTTTTAGACCCTCCATGCTGTTTGGCTTCTTCCAAAAATTTGTCCAGACCAAAGGGATCTTCCTCGAATTGAACTGGTCCTTCTCGGCCTCTCTGCCTACAATCTGAGCCAGAAAACTCCTTATCGGGAACAAATCTGTTGGTCTTTATTCGGACCTCTAGGTCATCTCCATACATGTCTTTGTCCAGATTTTTACTGGGTCTGTAGATATTTTGGGCCATGTCTTTGCCACTTCTCCATGGTTGATCATAAACATTATAAATTTCATCTTCTCCACCAGCAAAACCGCTGTCCATGCCCTTAGTCTGGTTGAAGAGCCTCTGGTCATACTGAACTTCATTGGAAGTCCGAGGATTGGGTACACCAAGAGCAATGATTTCACTGATATCTCGATTCTCATTTCTCTGTAGTTTTGACCTCTTATCTGGAGCCGCTCTGGAAAGATTCCTATCATGTTGTCTCCCTTTATGTCTATCATGTCTTATTTCATCTCGTTTCCGAGCCTCCCCATCCTCTTTTTCTACTTGAGTCTTGATTCCAGCTCTTCTCTCTCGAGCTTTCTGGGCCATTTCTCGAAGCTTCTCTTCGTGTTTTTCCTTTTCCTTTTGGGCCATCTTTCTCTCCACTTGAGCCCGCATCTCCACTGCCTCACGAGCCTTTCTGTCAGCAATGTAGAGAACTTCAGCAAGTTTGGCGAAGTTTTCATTTATGTGGACTGTCTGCAGTTCTCTCCCATCAGCAGCCAGACGTTTGTCTAATGGAACAGTATAGCCCTTTGCATTTTTCCAGTTTGAAATACAAGGTGGAATTTTCCACTCTCGCTGCTCTTTCACGGTCATCTTTCGGCTAGGAGAATGCATGACAGGTGCAGGAGGAGAAGGAGGCCCACGAGGAATTTTCTTATTAATTTTGAATCTTGGAGGCTCCATTGGATCCTTCTGCATTTCCACCATCCGAATAACTCTTTGCTTAGCTCCAGAATTGAAAGCTACTCCTTGCTGAGACGGTGTGTACTGGATATACTGAGCTGGAGCTAGTTTATCTGCAGCTGGAACTGGCATAGCAGCCGCAACCTTCTGTGATACAGATTTCTCTAGGGCTACCCGTGTCTTTTCTGTAATCTCTTTAATGGCTTCTTCATCAGGTCTTTGCAGGTCTGGGTCATCTTTGGGAACCAGGTCAGTGTACTTGCTATAAATGACCTTGTCTTTTGATTGTCCCTGTCGAGCAATTGCATCATATTTAATTTTTCCCTCTGCATCCACCTGAATGGCCAATGCATTGGACATTTTCTTCTTTCTTCCCATATCCATTGGGTATTGGGCCACATGTATTTCTGGAAAGGCACCTCCATCTCCAAAATCCTCTAATAAACGAGGTATCCAACCTTTTCGATATCCGTAAGGGGGAGGTTCTCTTCTTGATGAGACCAGTGCAGTCTGCCTCGATCTCTGTGATCTTGCCCTTTCCTCAGCCTCAAGCTGGTCCTGAGAAAGCTGAGTTGGAGCTGGTAAAAAACTGGTCAGCGCCATCTTCTTCCACCGCTCGCGGTGGCGTAACTTTAATCTTTTTGAGGGTGTCTTAGTCCTCTCATTAAAAAAGACAAAACGGTGCAGACGTGGGCGCCGGCCCTCCCCTATTGCTGACAGAGCTCCTGGTTCATTCCCACAGGGTGACCTGGGCCTTGAACACGTGCACCACTTCTTCAGGAAGCTCTCGTTTCAGCTTTCTCAGGACCCCTGTGGAGTCTTCGGGGTTGCCCTGCACACGGTCTTGCACACAACCTCGATCACGGCTCCCAGACGCCCTGGGCCGCCAGAAGCTGCTGCAGCTCCGGCCTCGGTGCTCATGCGCTCTGGTGCAGCCCGGCCGCAGGCTGCCTTTTATGGGCGCCAGAAAACGGAAGTCCGAAGCTGGAAGCAGCTCTTAACCTGTGAAAACTGAACCTGTGAACACCCCTCCCCCCACCCACTTCAAAGGGATGGCTCTAAGTAGCTGGAGCTACAAGATACTTGACAATTGCGGTGTTAGAGCATCCAGATGCTCCTGGAGACCGACCCACCCTCCTAGAGTCTACACTTCAAAACCAGCTATTCCTGATAGGGCTCTGGGACCCCTAAAAAAAAAATAGTCCTTGAACTTCCTCACGTTTCAGCCCTGGCGTTTCCCACCCCAGCCCTCCTTGATTACTTAATTAGCTTGCTCGACGCTCCTTACTCCCAGGCCCGTTTCTGAATTACCTCCGGACCCACCACCACTCCTTGATCCATCCAGATTTTTCTCAATATTTCTTTGTATAAAGGTACCAGTTTTACCCCCATTAAATTTCAGATTCCTTAGGAATCTCGCCCCCCTAACTGGGTTTATAGTAAAACCTCACTCCTCTGACTGAAAGAAGGTTCCAGTGGCCGAATTCTTTTGAGGTCCTACTCTTCCTGGGTGTTTTTACCCTCAACTTCAATAATTCCCTTCCAAACTTTTTCCTTTCCCTGAACAACGAGGGATTGGACCAGGTGTCCCACCGTCCCTTCCAGCCCTAGCCATCCAGGCTCTGTGCTTTCCTAGTCTGACAAGATCTGACTTGGAGCCAATGGGTCAGAAAGCTAAGGCAGCCGGGGGCTCTAGCACCTGGCATAGGGTGGAAGCTTTTCCCTAAACTGTGAACTTTCCTCTTTTAAATGGTTTTCCTAAGGTTGCTTCTGGTGACTGTAGACTGCATCCTTTCTCTGCCCGTTACTGACTTTGTTTTTAAATTTCCAAGAGTCCATTTGGTTTCTTTTTTGGTTTTAGGATGATGACTTCTAGACACCAATCAGGCAGGGCTGGGAGGACTGGGGGATATGGAGAAGCCCTCTGGGTTGGCCTGATCTGGCCAGTAGCAGCAGCACTATTGGCCTTGGAATCCACCCCATCAGGTGCTTGGGTCTGGGGCAGGAGATAGAAGGGAAAAAGAGACAGAGCTTACTAGGCCTGAGCCTTTGGCACCATTGCTGCCACCCCTGTCCTCCTCTTCACATTGCTGGGCTCACTGAACAAAGAAATAAACCCACTGCAGCCTCTTTCCTCCCCTCCCCCACCCCAATCAGTCTGGATCACCAGGCTAATTGATCAAAGTCATAATGGCCCACTCTTCCCCCACCTACCCCCATGACTTGGTTACTATAGATTTTTGGCTGTTGTCTTGTCCTTGGCCTATGGCCTGTGCTCTGGAGGCTGACCCCAAGCAACATTGGGGGAAGTATATAAATAGTATATAGATACTTTTTTCTATAGGTACTATCACCACCTGTGGCAAGTGGAGAAAAAACTTAGGGACCAAAAATACAGGATCTCAAAGATGAAACACACACTATAGTCAAAGTCCTTTAGATCATGACCTGATGAACAGCTCTTAAAATCAGTCATTCCCAAAGTGGAATGGGCTGCCTCTGAAGATTGGGGGGAAGGGGCATTCCCATTGGATTCCTATGAGGGGAGGCAGAATCACTTTTAGTTGGGATCTTAAAAAGGCAGTAATGCTGCAGTGAGATCTATTCTCGAGATTCTGATTCTAGTTGCCACCCTGATTAGTTCTAGAGGGACTGGAGCTTTTTTTTTTTTTCTCCTCTTAGGCTAGTTAAAGGTTGTGTACTGATAAGCAGCAGCTGTAAACATTGGTGCTGATTTGGAGTCATTTTTCACCAGATAACTCGAGGATCTTTTGAGTTCCCTTTGCTTTGGGAAAGGTATTGGTAACACAGAGACGAGGCTCAAGATTCATGAGCATACCAGTGTTTGCAGGATTTTTAAAAGCCTTGTCACCAAAGATGAGGTATTTCTTATTTGCTTGAGAAAAGGCCAATCCTTTTTTCTGTAGTAAAAGGTTGGGGAATTTTTTTCCCCTCCTGCCTCGTCTGCTTCTGGAACATCTATCTACTCTGGGATTCTTCCTGAAAGTGACTTATTCCATGTTTTTTTTTTCCCTCATTGCTGTACCACTTTATCTGGTCTGGAGGCAGGCTTCCCTGGATTGGGAGAGATGGGGTTTGGAGGGAAGGTGTTACACAGACATTGACTGACTTTCTCGAAATGGTAGCCTCACCCTAATGCTGCTATGTCAATCAATCTTTATCTAGTATCTAAAGGCTAACAGCAGTACTAAACCTAGTAATGGGCACAGGTTTTTGTGGGTAAATTAGGGAGGCAGGCTAATACTAGCTCAAATGCAGAAGGAAGTCTTGGGCACTGGGATATATGAAACAAGAACGGCAATTCCCTGAAGAGTGAGATAAATCTGGGACTTGGATACTTAGGACTTGGACAAAGTACAGGGCATTGATCCCAAACAACCAAATAGTTCAGTTACTGCAACTGGACTGGCAACAAGGCTGGCTCGAAGTGTGTGGAGCTTGGTTCTTATGAGTCTATCTTGCCCTTTCTTAGTAATGGAGATGACCTTCCCTTCCTCTCCCTGACCCCCCTCTACCCAGATCCTCATAACTGCCTCCAACCATCTTCAAATACTCTGCAGCTGCTGAGGTATAGTGGCATATCTAGATTCGAAGTCGAGGAGCTGCCTTTGAGTTTGAGATCCAACTTGATTTCCTCATCTGTGTAATAGGGCATCACCTAGCCCACCTGACTTCTAAGCATTTTCTGTGCCATAGCAATATGAATGAGCTACTTCACTACTCCCTTAGACAGAATGTATCCCATGCCAAACATTACCTAGTCCCCCTACCCCTTATTTGTACACTGTAACAGACAATTTAGCAAATCCATATTCAACTTTTTTTTTTTTTTGAAAGCCACCAAATTCTCTACCCACTGATTGTTCTGGATCCTTAAGGTTGGAAAATATAAAACGTCTTACCTACGTAGCAAAATACTGCCTTTTAACCAGACCAAAAAAAGTTTCAGGATGATTGTGAAAAGTTTCATAAAATTTCAGTCTTGAAATATTTTAAACTTGGTCAACTCTTCTTTCCCACTCCCCCCACCCTTTTGTTTTTTTAGCCTCCCCCCCCCCCCCCCCCCCCCAGAAAGAAAAGAACTCTGAAGAACTGGGAGAAAAGGAGGGAGGAGGGCAGGGAATGACTCCTTGTGTCCTGGCAGAAACTTTGGGTAATTTTTTCTTTATATGGAGGAGTAAGGGAGAAAGGGGATGCCGTAGAAGGAAAGAGTTGGAGAATTAAACTGTCAACAGCTCAGGTCCCTGTGACTAAGGCATCTTGCCCTCCTTGCTTAGGGGCTAAAACCTCTGGGCAAGTCCTGAGGGAGCCCTCTTTTGATGAGAGCTCCTTTTGGCTGTCGGACAGGGAGGCCCGCTGCTCTCAAATGGGCAAACCCTCTCTTTTATCCAAAGAACCACTGGTACTGACTTTCTAATACACCACTGTATGCAATACCCAAGTAGAGTAAGACTTAAAATCTTTTTCAGATATTCTCAACATTCCTTGGTGACCGTTAACAGCCGCATTCATAGAATTCTTTTCACCTGAAATGGAGGATGACAGTCTTACCTCTAACTGCCATATGGGGACAGGCCTGTTTTCTTCATCATAATGAATCATGCTCAACCTAAATATCAACATAGGCTTTACAACTATTGCCATCCTTTCAGCAGAGAATGTGACAGGTACACCTAGTGACCTGGATCATGGATATAAAGGCTGACAGGCCTATGTTGACTCCTTTAATCTTTTGACTAAGGCTCCTTCAGCTGTGACCTCTAGCAGATGTAGAATTCTATCTAGTGAAAGGAATTGCAATTTGGAAGGTGCTTGACTTTTCACTGTGCCTTCTCTGGTGTTGCCCCTCTATTTTGAAATACAGATTGGAGGGAGAAGGCCAGATGGGATCCTGGGGCTCTGCTAATCCTGGAGACTTCAGGCCATATAGGATTTATTAATCTCCTGAGATCTGATAGACTTTGTTGAAGGTGACTTGTATTCCTACTTACCACTCAAAGCTGCTGGCTTGAGGCAGCTTGGCTATTATTCCAAATCCCTTCTCAAAATCACAGGTGTCTCTAAAGCCATTTGGTCTTCAGGAAAGTGTTTACTAGAGCTATTTTGCTGGCAAAGTGCATGAGGCCAATCACTGCCTTAGGTCTAGTGTCCCCAACTTGCACAAGAGCTGGGTTTCTTCCAGGAAGAAACATTTTCTTTTTCTGGCAATTCACAGAGTCTAAAATTAAAAAATAGAAAAATCATAGGAGGTAAACATAGGCTTGTCCACAATTAAGAGGTTATAAAATTGAGCTAGCCCAAACTGCTTCCTCATGCTAAAGTCCATCTTTTTTTTTTTTCCTTTTAACAATATTCCCTCAGTTGAGAAGCAACTTGGCCTAGTAGATAAAGAGCTAGCTTTAGAATCAGAAGTCCTGCCTAATACATGCATTGATCACTCAGCCAGTAAGTCATTAAATTATTGATGCCCCTAGGCAATTTTTTCTCTATATTAAAAAAAAAGACAAAACTACATAGGGAGCTCCCTTTTTCAGGGTATGGGGAGGGAAGGGTAGATTTTTTTAAGTGGATTCAGCCAATGATTTGGCTAACATATCAAGAGGAGCTTCTCCAAAGTCTGTGCTGTCCTTGTGACAGCACCCTCCTGTCATCAGCCAGAATATATCCTAAGCACTTAAAGGCCTTTTGAAATTTGTGTCTACTGCAGCTTGCATCTCATAAGGTGATGGTGTTAGCTATCATGAAATCTTGACACTACATGGCCAAACAGTAAATTGAAACCTACACGTGGTTGTGTATATTGCTGTAACCTCTACCATTTTAAGTAAAGGAATTTTGCAACTTGGTGTAATTATATCAGTGTGCTCTGAAGGCTGTACTTTCCCTGGGGAGCTGACTGCTATGTTCCAAATACTTGCAGGTCAACTTCCTCTCTCCTTTATACCATTACATAAGCTTGACTTTGGGCAATGAGATGGCACAATGGATAGAGTGCTGGTCTTGGAGTCAGGAAGAATAGAGTTTAAAGCCTTGGGCACTTACTAGGTGTGCGACCTTGGTCAAGTTGCTTAATCTATGTTTGCCTGAGTTTCCCCATTTGTCAAATTGGGACAATAATAGAACCTATCTTCCAGGATTTTGTAAGGATTGAATGAAATATTCATAGAGCACTTAGCTAATATTTATGTAGTACTTAGAAGTGTGCAATCTTAATCAACTAAAACTATAGTATTTAATTATGCAAAATCTAAGATTACATAGATTCTATACTCAATAGTGAGGAGTGGCATGGGGAACTACTTATGCCCTGATACTCTTCAAAGGTTAATGCCTTGAGAGGCAAGATAGCTGAAGAATCTGTCTTTAAACTTGTGATCTCATTAGTAGCCTTCCAATAAAGATCCCAGTGCTTCTGCCCTATCCTGTGATTCTTGTACATTTTCCCCTCAAGACCTACCTAGTACCTTAGTATTCTTACTATTTGGGGGTTACCAATATAGGTAGTACAAGGGATAGCACACGGGGCTCAGAGTCAGGAAGATCCAAGGTCAAATCTGACCTTGGATACTTACTAACCCCATGGCCTCTGTCCATTTCCCCATGTGTAAAATGGGAATAATTATAGTACCTATCTTTCAGGGTTGTTGTAAGGATAGAATGAGAATAGTTGTAAAGTGCTCTGCAAACCATAAAGCACTATGTAAATGCTAGCTATTAGCATTTGGCCTTTACCTTATATGATCTGTTCTTTCTTCTGGGCATGCATGTTCTAATAGCTAAAACTAGCATTTTGTTGCATTTTGTCTTCTGCCTTGTCTTTGCCCCATTTGATGCATGAACTTCACTTTCCCAAAATAGTGTTAGTCTATAAATTCTAGCTGTGTAGTGTCACTAGGAGAGTGATATTAGACATGGATTTGGAAAGCAGTGAACCCACTGGGATCAGTAAAAGTGCTTTTAAAATGAAAACTATTGCTTTTCTTCCTATTCAACTTTGGGCCACATGCATTGTGGCCCACGTAGTCCACATGCGGCATTTGCTTGAAAGGTTGGACTACTTTGACACAGCTTTGCTTTAAACTGTAGGTAATTTGCACCATATATCATTTTCCTGGGGTGGTTAATTAAGCAGACATTTCTCATTGTTATGGTACCTAGCTGAGAAGGCTCTATAGCCTTCCAGGACTTAAGGCAATTGGCAAAACATCCTATGAATGGCATTTGGAGAACCAGAGGGGAAGGTCTCAAAAAGCCTATCAACTTTTTGAGGATCGGCAATTTAATTGATGTAGAGAGTCTTCTAATATCTCATGACTGCCAGCTCTGTAGATGGCCTTGAGTTGCTGCTAAACTTCTTCCTCAGATGACTCTTTCCTCTTACTATGCTCCCTTCATTCAACTTGCTCAGTTTTGTTTCTCTCTTTTTTTTTCCATATTTTGTATCTCAATGGCCTCTTAGCACCTTGCAGGCCACCATCTATCTCTTCTTCAATGACCTCCCTTCTAATCTCTTCTCTAATCCCTCCTACATAGTTTTCTCAAATATTCTTAGTCTTTGGTCCGACCATCTCTCTTGCTCATGAGCTTGAGTAGCTCTGTCAGGCTAAAATACAAACTTCAACTAGTTAAAAGCCTGCCCCAGTTGACTACAGTCCTTCTTTACAGGCTGATAAACACATTAATAACTGCTATTTTACTATGTTTGTGTTAAATTGGCATGGTTGCCATGTGGTCCCATGCAATGTTCTATTTCCTGTCTCTGGATAGACTGTCTGACACCTGGAATGCTCTTCTCAGACTTCCTTAGACTCCCTTCAAGGCTCAATTCAGGTGCCACCTCTCACACTAGGCCTCAGCCTTTTCTCTTTGAACAAGTTGTACTTTATGTTATATTTGTCCACGTACATATTGATAGCCTTTATTTCCTAGATTATAAGTGCTGAGGGATAGGCATTTGGTTTGGTCATTGTATCCTCAACACCTCACAAGGTGCCTTGTATTCTAGTAGGTACCTACTAACTTGGAGGAGCTCATGGAAAATGATACGTGCCAATGAGCAATCCTCTCAGACCTGCATTGCCTCAGTCACTTCGTGGTGCACTAGATAGGACTCTCAGCTGGCTTTGCCTATCCCCAGTCCTTTGTCCCTGGCTTTTCCCATTATCCCTTTCCACTAGCCATAGTGGTTCCTCATGTCATTTCCCTTGTTTTGCCTTGTGTTTGGAAAAACCTTGGGCATGGGAGCTGTAGGACCCTTGTTGCATCACTTCATAGAGAATGAGGAAGCACCCCACTAATTCTCTTTGAACAGAAGGCAATTCTCCCTTACAGCTCTGATGTCAAACCAAGGGCCCCCAACCCTAGTGCCAGGAACATCGCTTGCTCCTTTCCACTCCATACCAGTCTTGGGCAATGATGACTTGGAAGCTTACCATCTTCTTATTCTTTCCTTGCATCTGGACAGCTTGTTTCACACAAAAATAAAGCACCTTAAACTTGTAGTCCATGGGCTTGAATTTCTGTAAAGTTCCTTGAAAACTGGTTGGGGCCCTTTTAATGACCTAGGAGTACTTCCTTCATATTTGGGCTGAGGTAGATTGGGAAGGCACAGCTATCCTTGACATTACTGTGCCCCAGGAATATAAAAGTAAACACCCCCTGCTTCAAAAGCTCAGCTGAAACATGTCCTTCTGACATCTCTTACGAGTCATTTACATCCTGTAGAAGGCTTTAAGATCTCTTCAGCCTAACTTTTTAGTCCAGAAATTGCTTTCTAACTATCGATCTATGTGGAACAAGTCCACCCTAAAATGTCTTTTGTGAACTGAGAACATAACTTTAAAGGGAAATCTTGAAGGTCTGCCCTCAAGCATTCCTGCAAAGAAGGTAGACCTAGATGACCAGCAAACCCTTGTCCTGTCCTCTGCCAGGCTTCTAGGAACAGAAATGTTTTCTGCTCTCCAGAAAAGAGACAAAGATCTTGCCTCTATCTCAACTCTAAGCACTATATTCAGTCGAGGCAGGTTCTACAGAACGTTGTTGGTAGCCTTGGCTTTCAACCACAAGGGACCCTTGTTGGAAGCAACACAGCTTTTGGCATTCCAAGCTCTGATGAGGGTCAGTTTAGGCTCTCTGCACCATCTTGTCCTTCTCTCTGCTCCTCCCACACCAAGCAAGTCCCTTTTGAATGAAAGGACCTTCCTAAACAAAGGCTACTTCCCTCATCTTGTCACTTGAGGAGGCAGTTCTGTTTACTTTCCCAAGACTTGTTTTGGCTGGAGCAGAGTGGAAGAAGGGTGAAGGTGACAAGATATTGAATTACTGATGAAGGATGACCAGAGAGGCAGGCTTCTAACTCTACAAGACAACACTGGGATACCTGACTAAAGTTGGACCTACAATCTTATATTTGCCTATCTTTTAAAGAGTAGACCAACCACTACCTAGACTTCTGCTCTTTAATACCTAAGTGGCGACTGTTCAGGATTTGGTGTTGGAGGACCTGGGTGCAAATTTCACTTCTGTCACTTACTACCTGTGTGACCTTGGGCAAGTTATTTAATTTCTCTGGGCCTTAGTTTCCTGATCAGGAGAACAAGGGGCTTGGGCAAGCTGACCTCCAAATTCCCTTCCAGCTCTGATTCTAAGGCTCTATGACTTGAGAGCAGTCAGTTCATGGATAGTTACTACTTCCTTCAAGCAGCTGGGTAGTATAATGGATAGGGCTCTGGATAAGAGTTGGGAGGACTTGTTCAAATCTTGCCTTAGACACTTGCTAGCTATGTGACAGTATGAGCAAAGTCAATTAACCTCCGCTTCCTCATGTGTAAAATGAGGGGAATAGACTCTTAAGGCCCTGTCTAGATCGTAATCCAGGATCCTGTGAGTAGCATACACGGGTATGGGGTTGCAGCCATCTTTGAGTTACTTTGGTTCCCCCTTCCCCACACCCTGCCAAAATCGCTTAGCATTTAAACCTGGATCTTAACGTTGGTCCTTGGATGGCGAATGTTACTGGTTTACGCCTGAGGTCTTTCTTGTTCCAGATTTGCAGGACCGTCAAAGTCTGGCTTCCAGCACCCATAATCCGTGAAAACCAGTGTTGCCCCCATGTTAAGATAAAGCATCTGGACAGGGCTCAGCTGAGCATGTGAAACATTTGTATACCCTCTGAAGAACCACTCTTGCTAATTTTTGTTGGAGTATATTGTTCATTAAGCTTGATGAAACCAGGAATTAAAAACCTATCTGTTCTTGGTGAGAACAGACAAAATGGAAAGTGTCCTGGGCTAGAAGATTGTGATCCTGATCTGCTTAGCTTGAGCAAGCCCTATGTTTCCTCTCCCAGAATAAGAGATCAATGCCCTTAATAGGGCTTAACATGCCTTGCTGTACCTAGCTAGACAGATTCTCTATCAATGAAGAGTCTTATGCCATGCAAGGCATTACTACCTGCTGAAGAGAGAATGCTGCCCTGGAGAAGAGGGAGACTTTAAGAAA
This sequence comes from Vombatus ursinus, assembly GCF_900497805.2. NCBI lineage: Eukaryota > Metazoa > Chordata > Mammalia > Diprotodontia > Vombatidae > Vombatus > Vombatus ursinus. Next base: position 58,491 of record NW_020945237.1, on the reverse strand, counting down.
CTGGAGAGTTGGGGCCTTGGTAGTTCTCTGGGGCATGTAAGCATATAGGCTTGCTAAGAAGAAACTGTCAACTTCAGGCTAAGTTGGGAGTCACTTGGGACAAGTTCACTCAGTTCATTTAAATTGGAAATTGAATGGTGAATGCTAGAGTATTACTTTGAAATATGAACTTTTCGATGACCATTTGCATGAGGTATTTTTTTGGGGGAAAGGGGAGGTCAGGAAGCTGTGTTTAAACACTTCTCCTTCTCTAAGCCAGATGGAGAGGTCTGGTTTCCCATGAACCTCAAAGGGGGTGCATCCATCTATTCCCATTTGTTGGGATGCTATGAAAGCTTCTCAGCTGTGGATTGTGGGGAATTGGCAATGTTCCTTGACAGCTTGGATTCTCCTTTAGAAACTGAGGAGTAGGTGACATAATATTCACCAAGAAAAAGGCCCTCCACTTTTTCAGAGTAGAAAAACCACTTCCCAAGCTGCCTCTAAAGGATAAGCTGACTTTCTGGGTGTCTTTGAAAAGTACTCCTTGTTCTCAAACTCTTTGACACAGGTTTGAGTTGGTCTTTCCTGGCCATATAAGTTAATAGGAAGAGAAGCCCTGAACTGCTAAGGACTTAAGGGATATAGCTTCCTTTGAGGAAAGTCCTGTCTTGTTGATAGGAGGACTGTGTGTAAAGCTTGAGCCAGTGGGATGGACTAGGAGGCCAGGCAAGGCTTTAGTGGCTCTTAGGAGGAGCAGGGTTACTCCAAATAGAGATGAATATTTGGAGAGTGCATTATGTGGGGGAGATATATCTGGGGGAGCAAATGCTGGGTAACGGGGATGGGAGAACAAGTAAGGTGGGGGGTAAACAGATGTCACTGTCTTTTTGTCCTTAATCAATAGGAGTATTCATAGAACTAGCACCCAAGTCTTACATATGTTTATCAATTAATGACTAACTGAATCTGTCCAGAGATTGGGGTAATTCTGAGCAAGAGGATGGCCAGGTTCTGAGTATAAGGAAGGAGAATACCCTTACAATCATCCTTGGTAGGATGATTCCCTGTGAGCTTGGATTTAAATTGGTCACACGTAAAGCTATGTAAATTGGTGAATGACTTGAAGTGGTAATTCCAGGGCAGAGATTGGAATGGCACCCAATGGAAGGGTTGTGGAAAGATGAATGGCACATGATGGAAAGTGCCCAAATAAGGAGAAGAGTGGGGTTGAGTGTACTCCTCAAACACATTATCCACACCTTTACCTGGAACAGTACATCAGTGAAGTGCTTGAATAAATCCAGGCTTCCTCTATATTCTCTGCAGCTCTGGAGGGCTGACAGGAAGGGGGTTCCAGGAGCAGGACTGGCTGCATGGCTATCTTCATATTTGAGAGCCCACAGTCCTCATGTCACAGTGAAGCACTGCAGTAGGATTTGGTGCAGAAAATTAGTCCAACTCCATTAGTACATAGCGCTCATTAGGTGTTCCGAGTATTGAGGATCATAATCGGCCAACTAACCTTTGTTGGTAGGGTAATGACACCCCTTGTAAAACTTACGAATGCAACTGGTCAACATCAGTGTTCCCAGCCTGACAACTGAAAGTGGCCACAAGGCTCACTGTCGGTGAGGCGCAGGAGTCTAGGAAGAAATTTGGTTGTATTTGTCTTTAAACCATTGACACTATTCCCAATGAGCACTGGGCTTTAGGGCTGACTTGGTCACTGGCTACAAAAACAGGCATTCAGATTATGGGACCTTCTAAGGAAGGTTTGAAATTCCAACTGGAGGGTCTGACCTACCATCTGAATTACAGTTTTTGGAAGGAGAGCTAGTTTTGGTTTTGTTTTTTGTTTTTTTTTTCCCCCAAGTAAAAAAGCATGGCCGAAGGAGGAGGCCGAACAAAGGAATTTGACTACAGAGGCCATTTTCTACAGACCGTGGAAATCACTGTTCCAAGGCCTCCTCGAGGAAGTTCTAGCGGTGGCTTCTTGGAACATCCTCATAGCCTGAGAGGCAGAATAGTGGAAAAATCACTAGATGTGGAGTCAAATGAGGGTTGGGATGCCAGTTCTACCACTTATTCCAATAACCTTGGGCAAATTGTCTAACTTCTCTGATCCAGGCTTCATCTGTGGCACTTGGATAATACTTGTACTGCCTACCTCATGAGGGTAAAATGAGAATTTACTGGCCTCTTTGTAAAATGTGAAATAGCCACGAGGAAGCTATTTATTATCCTACTGGTTTGGGTTATGACTTAATACATAGAAAACCCTTTAATTTCTTAGAGTTCATCAATCTTCTTTTCCTCTGGCACTCTTCTTTATGGTTCCTGGGGGTGTCTTTATGGAAGAGCTGGTTTTAGCCAGGCCCTTCTACCTCTGCCAAACCTCTTTCTTGTTTGTTTGAATCGTCGGTGCATGGTAACCCATGGCTGGCTGTGCTGCCAATTCAGATGCTACTGTGGCCATGATGATAGAACATGAGGCTGCCGATGGACGCTTATTTCTGAGGAGCCCTTCCATTAAACACCATTTTACCTCACCACTCCTGTGTGTGTGTTTCTGTGCTTGGTAATTAAGATCTGAGCACTTGATTGCTGTAGTCTATCAGCCTAATACAATCTGGCACTGTTGAAGAGTCTAGACCTGACCAGGCCCTGTCTGTGAGGCATCAACCGTAGATTTCCCCCTTGCTTTTCTTTTTTCAGTTGGGAAAGCCAGATACCCTCTGACTTCTGCTTGGTTTAGAGTGTCTCAAATAATTAATATTCTAGTTTAGTATAAATAGCATTCTAATCAGTAATTACTTAGGTGTTTCTAGCGTCTGGGGACTTAGACCTGAAACTACTGTGGAGTATTTCTGGTGACATTCTTACCCAACCTCATTTTATCTATTATTCCTATCAGTTTAAACTGGCCCCTCTAAAACCCCCATCATAAGCAAGTGCAGTCCCCTTTCAAAGTTGTTGTTGTTTTTGTTGTTTTTTTTTTGTGGCCCAAATCACATCCTTTTCCCAGGTTCCCTTGAAATTTGTGAGCTAGGTCAGCTTACACTCCTACCAGGATGCTCCTTAAAGTGTCCTGTTAAGAAACTGTGGCAACTTTTTTTTTTTTTTTAAAAGCTCAATTCTGGCCCGTGGCTCTGCTGAAGTCAATTGGCTCTAGCATCCCCCTATCCTAGAGGGAGGTGCTTCTCTTATCTTTGACTATTTATCTCAAACAACATTATATAAAATAAAAACAAGTCAGAAGAGACACTGACAATAACACATACACCTTTGGTTGTAGCTCTTCACCCAGAAAAGAGGGGTGAGGGTGGGGATGGGGGGCATGGAGTCATCAAAGCAGATTGTACATCTGAGCATTTCCAAATAGGAGCTCTACTGACCAGTTGACTGAATTGATCTAAGACTCGTCTTCTAGTCCAGCTTTCCTACGACCTGTCAATCTTTGAAGTCATAGAGGTGGCCATAATTCCAGGTTAACTACCTGTGGGATGTGATTCCTGTGGGTCAGCACACTACACAAGCTATCCTACAGGATCCCTGGAGAAGGGGAAATCTAATGGAGTAGGAATAGCACTTTCCCATAGCTATTCCAACCTAGAACAGACCTGGAATGGAGGCGCAGTGCTTCCCAAGAAAATCATTGGGTAATCCTAGTACAAATTCACTAAAGGAAACTCTACTCTAGTTCTGGCTCAACCCTGCCAAAGAGGTCAATTAAGTGGTGTTTGCTAGTTCAGTTAAAGATGGACTTATGGTCTCCAGGTGGCTAAAAGTCTACCTCCATTGGAAAACTTTGGGATTCATGCGCCCCTTGACTGTTACCTGTGAGTTCATTGATCTAGGGAATTTCCAGATGAGGAAACTTCCTCTACTAATGTAGGTCAGTATGTTCTCTACAACCTATAGTCTTAGAGATTTGCCTAGAGCACTGCTGGGCTAAGTGACTTTGCTATGACTGGTTGTAGCCATGATGTCAGAGGTGGCATTTGAAACTAGGTCTCCCTGGCTCCAAGGCCAGCTCTCTATCCCCTACACCACGCTGCCTCTCAGTGGATCCCTAAAGGAGACTAATCTTGAGCCATGATTTGTCATCTTCTCAAGGTATTGAGAAGGCTGTTGGTTGCTTCTATATTATGTGCCTTAGGGTCTTGAGCAACATTTTGTTCAATCCTTGCTGTTAATCTGCCAATGGAAAACTCTCGTCACAGAGGGACTTACTCTTCATGCAGAATCTCATTCGTTGTACTCTTTGGGAGCCCATAGGAGGCATAGGGCACTGAACCTGACCCAACAAAGGCAGGGGTAGAGGGAGAGAACTAAGTGTCTTCAACTTATTGAGAAAACTAACCTGGAAGAAATAACCCCTGAGTCACTCTTGTTAGATGCCTTCTCAAGGCAGCTAATTAGATGCTGTTCTGATATTTTGGCAGATAAAGGTGAAAGTTAAGCAGCAAATTCACTTGTGTAGTCAGTCTGCTCTTATCCATGTATTTGAAGAAGCATTTAAGTGTCTACTAGGAGAGAGACAAAGAAACTGCTCTCTGCCTTTGAAGAGTTTACACTGTCCCAGAAAGATAATGTGTACTCAGAAGTACACAATCTAGCTACTGTGTGCAAAGCAATCTGGGGGTATCGCCAGGTGGGTGAATTGGAAAAAGCCTCATAGAAAACTGGTGCTAGAGCTGAGCCTTCAAGGGAATTTGGGGGTAAGAGACAGAAGGGGAAGATAGCTTCAAAAATAAAAGCCAGAGGTAGGGGATGGAATGGCTTATCTTGGTGAATACCAAGTGAAGGTGACATACGTAATCGGCCTAGGAAAAACAGGCTGGAGCAAGACTGGGAAGGGCTTTAAATGCCAAACGGAGGATGTTTCTATTTGATTATAGGGCCAAGAGGGAACCACTGCAACCCATTGAGTAGGGATGTGGCATGATTATACCAAATTACTGAGCTTAAATAGTATAAACAATTTCATTCCTGATAATCTCCCAGACCTTTACTAGTGAAACATGGGAATATTTTAGGTTTGGGTTAAATGAGATGTTGGTGTGCTCTGTCATCTAACCTGGTTTAGGACTTCTACCTGAATAGATGCTTGAGGTATTTGCAGAGTACAATGCAGGGACTGATTTATGCTTTGAGTATGTCTCAAAGTTATTAAAGGGAGCACCTACCATATCTGATAAAGTGCTTGGTTGTAGCATTGACTAACTTAGAAGCCGTGGTAGTTCAAAGGGAGAGTGAGAATCTGGAGTGGGGCACGTGGCTGATAGTGTGCTGAGTTGGGCTTCAGGTATGCAACTGAGCATGCAGATACATTAGATGTATACTGTCAGACTAACACCAGAGGATTCGAGTGAACATGGCAGTTGGCTTGATCTCTGCTGTCAGGTGAAAGTTGGCTTTTGAGCTTATGTGCTCATTAAAGTTGCCCTGTGATCAGTAATTTTCTGGATATATATATATTTTTTTTTTTTTCTTTCTTTACTTTCCACATCCTTCCAGTGATAAGAAAATTAGTCTCTGGAAAACGATCTTTGCCTTTTATCCTAAAACTAAACATCAGCCTCTCACTTTAAAGTGTTCATGTTTCAAATTCTCAAGGGAAGAAAACTACTTACCAATATTAGAACCTGCCTGAAGGTTGCTCCTGATGCTGACAGTTTACCTAGACTGGGGTTCACCCCTTTGCCAATAACCTTTTGTGTTGCTGCTATGACTTGGAACATGAACTTTACCACTTACCAAGGGAAGAAGCCTAAGAGCTTCAATCTCCTTCTGGTTTCTTCTTTAGAACAACACTCCCTTGTTCTGGGTTATTGCAATGGCTTAGGCTCTTCTCCCTACTTTCTTCACTCTCTTAATTAGCAACAAGCTTATTCCAGAGCAACTACTGGTTTAAAATCAGGAAGCCCTATGTTTCAGATCTTGCCTTAAACACTTACTGAGTGACCCTGGACTAATCACCTAACCTTTCTCATCCTTGGTTTACCCATATGAAAAATGGGTGTAACAATGGCACCTACCTCACAGGGTAGCTGCTAACAGGGCTGTTAGCATGAGAACCTATAACGAGTTGTGCAAACCTTAAAGAGCTACATGAATGCTAGCTGCTATTAGCAACCAAAAAGTGCTACTGTAGTTACTTGTATAACTCTGATTTTAAGTTTTACATTATTTAACTTCATATGGTTGGATGTCCTTAAGTAATGAATGCTCACCCTTTGTGTCAGCGGCTGAGTCTGCTAGCTTATAGTACCTTTTTTTTTTTTGTGAATGGTATTCTGACATCTTCAAGAATTCTTCTTAGATCCCATCAAAAGGACTTAATGGTGGACTGTACTCTTTAATGTACCCAGAGACATTCTAGGCTGATTGACTGAGAAACCTGTTTAGAATGACTCCTGCTTACAAAGTGGTAGTCATGACCTCCCACCTCTATCTACTGGACATAGAGACAAGGTACCAGGTCAGTCCTGAACTGGCCACACCACACACTGGGTCAACTACTGTGCAACCAACCTGGTAGCTTCCAGCTAATGGAAAGGTAGCACCTCAGCTGCATCTCTTCTCTTGCTTTATCTGGGCCGTGTCTTTTTTCTTTCTTTTTTTTTAAGGCAATTGGGGTTAAGTGACTTGCCCAGGGTTACACAGCTAGTAAGTGTCAAGTGTTTGGTCTGAGGCTGGATTTGAACTCAGGTCCTCCTGACTTCAGGGCCGGAGCTCTATCCACTGTGCCACCTAGCTGCCCCGGGGCTGTATCTTTTTATGAACAGGTATAGAAGCTGTTAATGCTGCCATCCCCCAAACCCCCATCACAAATGGAAGGCCTCCTCTTGAGTTTCAAACATTGAGCCCATGGTATTGCCATGCCAGTGTCTCATCCAAGTTGGCTTTGGTATTTAATCTGCCTACCCCAAGCTGATTTTGGGTTATCTTCTGGGTAGTAAGCTGATAAAGGGTATCCGTCTCTGAAAATTTGAAAGGTAAGAGCCATGATCAAAAGCCAGAGAAGATCCTAAGCTTTTTGTAGGGAGGCCCTAAATGGTAGTTTCCTTGTGTCCCTTCCACCCATATGTAAGTTGGTGTAGTTTAGACTGAGCTGGGGAACTTGCTTTATAGGAATGCCAACATTTGCCCACTTGGGTTTTAGATCTGATTCCAGCTTCTCTGTCCATTAGATCTTGTTGTAGAGGCTTTCAAGCATGTATCAAGAAATGGCACAATGCCTGGGGCATCAATACCGTGTTTTCTTCAGTCTCCTAAACTAGGGCATCCAAACTTGGGGAATATTGAGAAGTGGTTTGTGATACATATGCTAAAGACTTAGGAAAAACAAAGGTTCTTTGTAGAGTGAAGAAACTGGAGACATTCAGTTACATCTCCTTGGGAGCAAGAAGGCAGGGCCAGTTTTTACTGGGCAAGGAAGACATAAAATCATCTACACCCTTAAGAGTAATAAATTGTGTGCTGTGGGAACAGCATATTTATTCTGTTATCTTAGCATTGAACCTTTCATAGGGCCCTAATATGCTTCTGATGTTGATCTAGTCCTAGCCCAAAACTCATTTGGGGGTAGCCTTGGTGGCATAATGAGGTCACTGTCTGTTTCCAATGGCTGCAGTCACAGGAAATATGAAACTCAATAAAAAAACCTTACCAGGTCTTTGTCCAATGTGGCTTTTAGGTGGTTGGTTGATACAAGCTTTTCTTTTCTTTTCTTTTCTTTTTTTAAATGGTATTTCTGGCCATAAATGGCTGTTGTGACTCCTAAAGAATTTTCTCCTAGGTGATGTAACTTCAAATACTTCAATTAATGATCTTCTCAATTCAGAAGTTGCCTCTAACAATGCAGATCGCAAACCCTTTATCTACCCATCCCGTATCACTCAAGAGGCAAATAGATGGTATTAGGCTTAGAGGCCTTGATGAATTTCCCCTGACATCATAATAGTACTAGTGAAATGCTCTAGCTGTCAATCTGCCATCCTTTGCTCTTATCCTGTGATCAGTCCTTGTGCCATTATATAATTATATGATAGCATTTCCTCTAGATCCCCCTTGACGGTATGTAGCTTGCTTACTTTCACTAGGAGCCTTTCCATTGCCCTGGGAGTCAGTTCTTTAGAAATCATTGTATTCAAGAGAACTGGGGAATGATTGGGGGGGGGGTAATCAAAAGCAAACACCTCTGAGAAGGGACAGGGTCAAAAGAGAGAATAGAATAAATGGGGGGGCAGGATAGGATGAAGGGAAATATTGTTGGTTTTTTCACAACATGACTACTATGGAAGTGTTTTGCATAACTACACATGTATAACCTATATTTACTTGCTTGCCTTTTCAACGAGGGTGGGTGGGGAGGGAGGAAGGGAGAAAATTTGGAACCCAAAGCTTTAAAAGCACATTTGAAAAAAAATTTTCACACGCAATTGGGAAATACGAAATACAGGAAATGGGGTATAGAAATCTATCCTTCCCTACAGGAAAATAGAAGGGGAAGGTGATAAGAGAAGAGAGGAGAGAGAGAAGGGGAGGGCAGATTAGGGGAAGGGGTATTCAGAATGTATGCCATCTTGGGGTGGGGGGAGGGGTGAGATGGGGAGAAAATTTGGAATTCAAAATCTTGTTGAAGTGAATGTCAAACTAAAAATAGAAATCATTGTATTCAATGTCCTTCTGCCATACACTAACATGGGTAGAATGGTGACACTTTGACATTAAAAAAGATGGGCAGGGCAACTAGATGGTGCAGTGGATAGAGCACAGGCCCTGGATTCAGGAAGACCTGAATTCAGATGTGACCTCAGACACTTGACACTTACAAGCTATGTGACCCTGGGCAAGTAACTTCACCCCATTGCCTCAAAAAAAAAATAGGCCCCTATTTTATAGGAATCTTAGGATCCAACTTGTCCATCTGTATAGTCCTAGATCACATCTAAATGGATGAGTTCTATAGATTAACCATTTAGTTGTATGTGGATGTAACTTTGTAGTGGCCAACTTGGATGAGAAATTGGCATAGAATACTGTGGGCTTGGATGTCTCCTTAGACCCTTAAGAGAAGATGGCTCGGTTTGTGATGAGATAATCAGTTTCTGATAAGCATTTACTTGGACCTACTCACCTGCTTTTTTGTTGGCAAACTCAAAACAATGCTGGACTCCATAACCTTCATGGCCTTGACCTCTGGTACTGAGAATTTTCAAATTTTTCAGTAGCCTTGTCATTGTGGAAGAACTCCAGTATTAAGTGGTCTTGAAGCCTTTGGGAAAGATGGAAATGGAGTTCTTGGAGTGTGTATAGGCAAGGGAAAAAAGGTGAAACAGAGGAATGGTGGTAGAATGCTGCCTACCTCTAGTTTGGCAAAGTCTATAGAAGGTGATATATAAGCAATGCTGAGTAGACTATTTAAAGCAAATTAGGATGTCCCTGTCCTTCATTACACACAACACCATTACACAACTCATACTTCACCTAACACCCTAGATCCCAGGGTCACTGAACATCACAAACTTCATGACAGTATTTATACTAGGCAAAGCCTAGAAGGCTCTCTCCTGCTCCCTTCCCTCCTGATTTCCCACCCCCCCCCACCTCACACAAGATTGTCAACTGCAGGCCTACTTTTATAAAGATAGCTTGTCCTAGTTGGCCCAAGAGATAGAGGCTAAAGGCAGAGTATTCAAGCTACTGAAGTTGCCTGGAATTTTTACTTATTTCTATGAACTCTCGAATAGCCTGAGTTCTAGATCTGTTGACGGTGACTGTAAAGCCACTTTTGCCTTTGATTTCATGCTTCTCTAAACTCTGGCTTTGTGTAGAACAAGACTGCTGGCTCCCATAAAGTGACCCAGTAACTTGCCAACCAACTCTATGTAATTTAGACCAGGCATTCTCACTACTGCTCCCAAATGAGGACAAATGGTCCTTTTGCAAAGGCACCAGTACTCACGCTACCATATGATATCCTTTTTGCTTTAGAATTTTAGGCATATCCGGGGAATGGTGGCCTTCCTGCTTTGCCCAGACATTGCCTGGCTCTTGTAGGCCAAAGGTGGATCTCGGCTAGGGCTCCAAGTTGCCAGACACCCCTTTTTCTTCCCTCCCCTATCCACACTCATGCATTCTTCTTGGCCTGTAACCACTCATGATCTATACCAACCCCATACAAGCTTGAAGCTTAGTAATTTGACTTTGTATATACTTAGTCAGAATTTACTATCTTCTGAGCTAGGCTTAGTACACAGAGCGCTTCTGTCCTTGGAATTTACATTTTACTGAGAGTGGGGAGAATCTGTCTTCTACAAAGAAACAAAGCAATCATAACTGAGTGCTTGAGGCTTCCAAGTATGAAGGAAGTGGTCTTCATGTTGTGTTTAGAATTGGATCCTTTAAAATCTTATTCAATTATAAGCACTTGGCAGAGAATGTAGTCCAGCTTAAATTAACTGAGAGGTAGACAGAATCACATAGCAGATAAATATTCAAATGAAGGGGTCACTCTAGGTTAATGCCCTCCTGCATGAGGCAATGCCACGGTACAGAAGAAAATCTGTTGTCTTGGGGGTTTCCTTGGGTATGTAAGTAAATATCTAGAACATTGCATGTTCTCTCTAGTAGCCTTGCTCTACACCTTTAATGACCTACTTTTGTTACACTGATTTTTTTTTTTTGGATGAACAAATGAGCTGCTCTTCCTCTCCCACCCCCTCATGTCCCCTATTCATTCACATTTTAGCTATTAAAGTTTAAGGCCTGCTTAATTTTTTTCCTGTAATTTGTCCTCCAACCTTGGACCTATTTGATAAATGATGAAATTTGATCATTTATCATTTGCTTTTCATTCTAGATGCTACTACAGGCATGGTTTCCAGACTGAACCACCAGTCCCACAAACAACAATGCAAGTAGAGAAGGGAGCAGGAGACTGTCCCAAGAGGGATGGGGAAGGAACACACTCAACATTCCCCAGATTGGGAATAAAGCCTGTGTCAAGAGGTTGATGGGCATGTCAGTCACGCAGAAACTTTAGCCATTTCAGGTACTTTAAATTCCCAAGTTTGGTGTTTTGGAGATGGATGGTATTCAGCAGTATCATGGAACCACCATCCTGAGCACAGCAGAGTACCTAGAAAGTACTAAAGATAGAGGTGAGGATATATCCTCTGGATGGAAGCAGATATCTACATTCAAAGAGGGGTTACCAATGACATGTGCCATTAATGACTGAAACACAGAATGAATGCTCTGTAAAACAAGACTAGGCCAGAACATCTCACCATTCTAGGAATTCAGCCTTAGAAAACTCTGGTTCTTATGAGTGGCTCATGTTTCTTGTGTTCTTTATTCTCTGCTGCTCTCTAGACCAGAACACCATTTATCCTTCTCTGAAGCTATTCAGAAAGAGTAGATGCCCCAGAGGGGCTGTCCACCATCTCTACCTTCACCACCCAATATAGTTACTAGGGAGGTAGGGAGGAGAAAGAAGAACCCTGAAGACCTTGTTATCACCCTGCTTGGCTTCTCTGGCCCTACCTGCTGCCCTTCCTTGATACCTAGGCTATGACTCTCTCCAAACTGAATCTACTTGGGGCTGTATGGGGTAGTCTGGGAAGTGATGCAAGTGGGTATTAAATTGAGTCTTGAAGGAAGGTAAGAATGGGAGACATGAAGCTTGAGGGGAGAGTACACTCCAGGTAAGATGCCTCATTTACCCAAATACATGAAGGCAGGAAATGAGCATCAATTTTTTTGGGGGGGGGAGAGGTGAGATTTTCTGGAACAGTGTGTGAAAGGGAAGTAATAGAAGTTTGGGGGGGGGAAAGGTGGAGTTGGGCATTTAAATACCTAGCTGTATAGGCTCTGTTAGCTTAGGGGTAAAAAGGAGACAAGACTTTTTTAATTTAGACTTAATCACTAGTTAAATGAGCATTTCTATGTAGGAAGTAAAATAGAAAAAAAAACTTATACATGAAACAATTATTCTACTAGCAGTTTATTCTTAAGAAATAAATTCAATTTACAAAACTATACTGTATGTATGTGACTTTAATGACCTTAGTTCTCTTACCTTTGTTAACTCTAACACTAGCTTTCCACTTTTATTGAAAAATAAGGGGAAAAACCACACTCCTGTAATGAATGTTCTCAAGCAAGATTTTTCATATTGGTCATGACAAAAAAAACTTGGGGGTTTTCGTATCCTTAGTCTATCACCTTTTCTGTCAAGAGGTGGATAACATGCTTCTTCTGACTTCTGGAATTGTGGCTGATCGTTGTGTTGATCAGAGTTCTTAAGTATTTCAAAGTTGCTTTTCTTAATATGCTTGCTTCCCTCTGTATCTGTTGTAAATCTTCCCAGGTTTCTCTGAAATTTTACCTTTTTGTTTTTAACAGAATATTGTGGCACTTAAATAGATTCGTATACCACCACAGCTTGTTCAATCATTCCCCAATTAACAAGCACCTCATTTGTTTCCCATTTCTTCCTTTTCTTTTCTCTCTGATCTCTTTTGAGTATAGTCAGAGGTATGCTGGTAACCAGCTCTCTGAAAAGAAAAAAATACTTATCACTTAAGTTTTGTCTGCATTCTTAACTTTTTCTCCATGACTTTAAGTCTAATAAATCAAGCCCTGATTTGTAGCATTTTGACTTCTGAGGTAGAAAAACTCACACTGAAAATTTAACGATTGACTCTTGTGAGTTGATTCAAGCTAGCTCCAGCACACCCCTGTGTATGGCACTAATAGTGGTATTGTTGGGTCAAAAAGTGTGCTGTTTGAGGACCAAAAACTTTTGAGTAAGTGTCCATGATCAAAGATTATTTTGGCAGTGGTTCTGAAGATGCATTGGGGAGGGGAAAGAGGAGGAAGCATGAAGCCCTGTTCAGAAGAGAAATGAGGGCCTGAACCAAAGTGATGGCTATAAAGTAGCAAAGCTTACACTCAAATCTTCTATTGACAATTGGCCATGTGGGATATGGGAAGAAGTTAGTGAACTTGTCTGGGAGAAAATATTCTCAATAGAAGTAGAAAATATTGGAGGAAAATTGGGGGTAGGTTTAATTGAGGCATTCTCTATATATAAATGAGAGGACAAGATGGAAAGGTCCAACAGACTGGTGACAGTGCTGACTTGTCATTCAGAAGAGTAATGAGGAGTGACTATATAGGTTTGATAATAAAGGTAGAAGCGATTTGAATCCATGGGAGCTAGTTAGTTTATAAAGTAAGGGAATGTAAAATGCAAGGCACCAAAAGGTAGGTTGAGAGCCTAGAAAGGAATGGTTAGGTAGGAGAAATGGGATCATAGCTGGAAAGATGGAAGGAACATAGTCTAGACCTCTTATCTTAGAGATGAAACTGAGACCAAAACGATGAAAACTATTTGCTTTGACATTGCCTACATAGAAATGGTAGGGTTGGAAGAGCACAGCATCACAAGCCAAATAAGAATAAAATATCTAGGAGAAGGGAAGACAGATGGCCATTGACCAAGAAACCCCAAGAGGGCAAGGGTTGATAAAGGTCAATGTTAACTTTAGGGCAATTATAGTAAGATGAAGTCAGAAGCCAAACTTCAAATGCTTGCATGGGAATGAGTATTCTTAAAGAATCCCAGAGATCCACTGAAAAAAAATAAGTAGGATATAAGACAGTCCAAGATGTACATAGGACTTCGGAGTATAACTCTTGGAAAAAAAAAAAAAACAAATCCCCTACAGACATAAATCATTGGGATGAGATTCATTGTTTATGGTAGGACCATATTGGTCATAAACTCAAGTATTGTCACTTATTGATTTAGCACCAAATCAAACTACTAAGGAGTTAAATTTTATTATTCAATACTACATATGATCTGGAAGAACAAATGACCAGTTCCAAAGATAATAATGGGGAGGGAAAATTAAGAATGAAATTGTACCAAGTAATTTTGTTAATTGTTGCTAACTATGTAGTCAAAGCCACAGGAATACAAAACAAACATGATGAGTCAAATCAAGGAGTCTACATTCAAATGGAAGAAAAATACATGATCTAGAAAGTAGTTGAAATGAAAACCATGGGGAAAAACTAATCTGCAATAAACAATCTTGATTTCAGAGGTCTTGTAGGGAGTGATAGATGCCTTGCCACTTGGCAGTGGCCTATATAGGTGTAGAATGAGATGGGAATGAAACTAGACATGCTCACTGAGTATTGTTTATCTGCATTTAGTGAAAACAAAGATTTTATGTATAGGTGTAGTCATTGGGAAATGTCAGAAATTTAAATTTTTCAAAAAGAAATGGGAGATGAAGCAGAGAGAACCAGACTTCTTTCTAGGAGATTAACAATGAAAAAAGGATAACTTGAGAGGGCAGATATCTTTTTCTTAAAATAAAGATTAGGGGTGACCTGGGCATATTTGTAGGTTGTAGGGAAGGAACCAATGGAGGGAAGTTGGGGTAGGGGAAAGGATGGGATCAGGGCACAGGCAGAGAGGAATTAACATGGAAGAAATGCCCCATCTGGGGCAAAGGTAAGGATGAATCAAGATATGGATAGGGATTTTGAGGTGTGGAGTAGGAGAGGAAAGAGTTCAGTCCAGAGAGCCTCTGTCTTCTCAGTAAGGTGTGAGGAAATATAATTGCAAAAGTGAGAGAAGTGATTTGGAACAATGAGTCAAACTATAGGAAGGGTGTCCCTTTCTCTACACTTGCTCATGGATTGGAATAGGCTTGAGAGCCTCTCCCTCTTAGTCCCAGAGCAGAATGTCCAGGCTACTGACAGGCAAGTGTTGCTGACTCAGTCGAAACAAGGCTGCTGGGGTAGGCAGAGGCCCAGCAGCAGATGAGCTATTTGAGTGACCAGACCCTGGAGCATTTCCTGACTCTTCCTGAAATTGCAAGCTTTTTGGATCCTTGAAGGATTGGACCCAGAATTAATCTTTTGTAGTACCCATATGATCTAGTCTTGCTGGCAAATGAATTATGAAGCAATGCAGGCACCATTGCAGAAGCAAAATCTAGCTCCTCCACCCCTATTAATGCCAAGGAAGGTAGGAATGACTGAGAAAAATGGGTAGAAACCAAGCAGATGGGAGTGAGGAGTTTCATAGGGATGCATGACTATTGGAAGTTGTGCTCAGGATGGGAAGACATTACCTTTTTCTTCTTTTTCCATATAGCTACATAGAAGATAAAATGATGACTGAATCAATAAGTTCACTTATGTATACCTCTTGATGAAATAAAAGACTAGTTCCTGCTGCCCTATCTGGTTTTCTGGTAGCCTTACCTTAGGCCCACTGGCCGGAACTTCATGAGTGGGCGGAGCAGCACAAATTGAATCAGAAAAGGAAAAGGATTGTTGTACATCAGTGCCCATTTGAGACTAGGGAGAATGAATATAGTGGAAATAGTGGTTGTGTGACTATCCAGTGGTGTTCTCATCACAAAAGAGGGGAAGAGGAAGTCCTTCAGAAGCTGACCCAGATCATCTTTAAGGTGTTTTCCTTTAAGATCTGTAATTCTATGGCCAATAGCCTCCAAATGGAGCAGTTGGGAACCATTACTGAAGCACTCTTGGCTCACTTGGGGTTAGCCAATGAGTTGGCTTCTGAGAAGCCTGGAGTAGGGAAGGAGGGGCAGGGCACACATCTAAGCAAGCCCGTGGGGTGAACGAGGGAGAGAAGCTGAGGCAAGATAGGGTGGAATCTTGAGGCCAGGACAAGATGGTTCTTGGCTTTCTCTGTCTTGGATTTTTTTTAAACATTTGTTTCTCTTCTCAGTTTTGTACTGTCTTAATTATGGAGAAACCTCAGCTCTTACAACTTTACTACTACATTCTTTCTAGAATACAGTGGGAGTAAACTAATCTTTTTGCTTATGTTAAAGTGGCCAGATCAACTCTGAGGTTCCACACCTAGCATATTAGTAGTCAATAGAAAAGGAAAATGGGAAAATGACTATGCTGAGGCATTGTTGATAGAGCTGTGCATTGGTCTAGCCATTCTGGAAAAGCAATTTGAAATGATGCCCAAAAGTACCCAACTGTTCATTCCCTTTTGACCCAGCTATAATGCTACGATATAACAAAGATCAAAGGATAAAAAGAGATGTGCAAAAACTTGTAGATCTATTTGTACTGTTGAAGAATTGGAAATGAAGGAGTGGCCATTGGTTAGAGAATGGCTGAACAAATCATGATATGTAAATGTAATGGAATACTATTGTGCTATAAAATCAAGAAACTTTCAGAGAAACCCGAGAAGACGTATGAGTTGATGCACAGGGAAGCAAGCAGAAGTTAGAATATCAACATTGTAATGAACAATTCTGAAATCATTAAGAACTCTGAAACACAATGATCAACCAAAATCAGAACCAGTGGAGAATTCTTACTGTGTATCGTCGGAGGTAATGGATAAATTTGTAGGATGAGATACTTTTGGACATGACTAATGTGAGAGTTTGTGACAAATGGGCATAGTCAAGAAAAAACAAAATTTTTATCTTTTCAAGGAAGAAGTGAGATGTATAATTGGGGGAAAAGTAACTTTAAAAAGAAATGAGTATTAAAAGCATTGGCAAGTTATGAGCAATTGTTTCAAAACCTGCTTTTTAAAATATTCAAATGTGTATAGGACAGAAAGTTCTTAAAACAGAAGAAAAAGATTGTTCCATACTCCTTGTATATAAATGTCTCACTTGTGAGCTCCTCCAGTATTTGAGTCTCTAACTTCTCCTCTAGACTGCAGGATCTAAATTAATTCTGGTGGATCTGGTGGATGAGCAACAGACACTGGACGAACACCTTTAGGGTCACTTCCATTTCTAGGGAGACATCTTTAATTTTTATGAGCAGATCATAGCTCCAGCTGAGGCATGTAGAATTTGGTCTTAAAACCCAAGAGATTGCTCAGTTGGAGCAGGCAAAGGGATAGATGTTATCTGACTGAAAACCCAGAAATATAGAAGCTGGAAGCTTCTGGCCCGAAGGTGGAACTTAAATGTGAACACCCATAACCTTCTAATAGGTAATATCCCTGGGACAGGAGACCAAGTAGGGAAAAGTTTGTTAGAGAAACTTACTCAAAGATCTTTTCCTTCTTCCTGATGGACTGAAGGGGATTTTTAAGTGAGCTATTTTTGCAGTGTTCTATGCTGAAATGTATTATAGACAGAGTAAAGAGAGTTGAAAGACTGTTGCTGCATTCTTAGCAGACCAGAGTCATTGTTGCTTTATAATGCTTTCTATTGAGTCCAGAGTCATTCTGAATTTTTCCCCCTTTCAATATGTCCTAGTTTTAGCTACTTTTTTAGATGACTTAGCTTGTCATATAGCACATGAAAAACAGTTAATTTGAGACAGGTAATGTAGTGGAAGGATCACTGGACTTGGAGTAAGGAAGACTTGATTCTAATCTAGCTTCAGATCTACCTACTAGCTATGACCTTGGACAAATCACTTCTCAGATTGCTTTTTTATCTGTAAAATGGAGATCCTAGAACCTACCTCCCTTACATAGGGCTGTTGTGAGGATCAAATGAAATCATCTATGCAGATTTGCAAAGCTCAAAGTGCTATATGAAAGCTCACTATTGGAAACACTGCACCTAATTTCTACAGAATGCTAAACGCCTAGTTATAGACACATTTCAGATGATTTATTGCCCTTAATCCTGAAGGCAGGTGTTACATTACATTTTATTGGAGGGACTTTTGGTAGCCGTTTGGGCTCTATGGTAGATTAGTGCTTGGGATAGTAATATTTTGGAATTGACTGGTGCATGAACAGACATCTACAAGCTGTTTAAGTTGTATCCCTTATACATGGGTTGGAACTTCAAAACCCCAGGGTCATGAATAAAAATATTTGGAAATTGATGAATGTTCAGACATCTGTCTTGTGAAAGAAGATGACTGAGAGTCTCTGATATAGTAGAGTAACTTTATACAATTAAATGATCTGGGTGAGAGGGCTCCCTGGAACATGTCCAAGCTTTGTTGAGAAATGGTTGAGGGGAGAGTACAAGTCATAGAAAAAAGCTCCAACTGGAATTTTCATAATTCATCCTTTCATAATTCCAGGAATTTTCCCTTTCCTCAAAACCAAAAACTTCTGGTGGCAAAGAGTATTTTAATGGTAACTACTACTATTAATAGTAGCTATAATTACATGAGGTGGCAAAGTGGAGAGAGTGCTGGGCCTGGAGTCAGGAAGACTCCTCTTCCTGAGTTCAAATCTGGCCTAAGAGACTTCCAAACTGTGTGACCCTATGCAAATTGCTTAATCTGTTTGACTCGGTTTCTTCATATGTAAAATGGCTATGGGGGAGCAGCTAAGTGACAGGGTGGATAGAGCACTTGGCCTGGAGTCAAGAAGACCTGAGTTCAAACTGGACCTTGGACATTTACTAGCTGTGTGAACCTTGGAAAGTCACTTAATCCCATTTACCTCAGTTTCTCACCTGTAAAATGGGCTAGAGAAGGAAATGGCAAACCGCTCGGATATCTTTGCCAAGAAAACCCCAGATAGGGTCACAAAGAGTTGGATGTAACTGAAATGACTAAACAACATAATTACATATACTGTAATTCTAGTTTTACACCTTCCAAGTTTGGCACCCAAGTCTTGGGTTTATCCTTCTCCATGCCTATTCTTTGCTCAATTTCAGTTGGAATATAAATTAAACTGAAAGAAAGCTAGCAAGATCATTTACTCTTATTTCTATGATATGTCCATGAATGTGGGATTGAAGCCACACTAACACACTAACAAATTTATTAAAGTCAAGAATATTTCATTTCCCTAAGGACCATAGCCCAGTTGTTACTTTGGAACCAATTTATTAACTTGGTAGACGCCCCCATATTGTGTGTCATCAGAGAGCTCTAACCTTTGTTAAAAGGCCCACCTGTTGCTAATGGGAACCTCTCATTGGGTAGCATGAACTAGCTAGGTGAAACTGGAACTTCTTGGGGTCAAGCCTTGATTGTTTGCCAAAAATGCTTCTATTTCTATCTCTTGCTATTAGCAATAGTTATTAGTCTTACGCCATGGTAATGATGGGGAGCTTTGTGTGAATTTGCTTTGCTAGTGAGTTTTGCTGTTTTCATGATACTAGACTAGTTGTACTAAGTGGCACAGGGATTATGCTGGGCTTAGAGTTGTGAATTCAAATCCTTCCACAGATTTATTGGCTATATCACTCTGGGTAAGTCACTTAACCTCTGTATACATTTAGTCCTTTATAAAATAGGACTAATGATATCAACCTTTCAGAGTTGTGAGGATAAAACGAGATAATAGTAATATTAGCTAGCATTTAGAGGGCTCTTTAAAAGTTTGCAAAGCGCTTCAATAACTAAGGGTTACTGCTAACACAGGCTAGTTGAATCTCTCTGGAATTGTTTTTTTTTTTTTCTTGCGTGAATTTCCATTCTCCTTGAGTACACAACCAGGAATGCATGAATGTATCCATAAATGGGAAAAGACCTTGGAGAGTAGTGTGGTTCCCTGGGAAAGGTGCTGGCTCTGGAGTCAGAGCGTGCCTTCAAATCCTACCTTTAATACTTGGGAGTGGTGGAACCTTGAGCAAGGCATTAAGCCTCTCAATCCATTTCTTCATCTCTAAAATGGAGACGATGCCTCACAGGGTTGTTCTGAGGTTCAGATTGAGACTACCTGAACCAGTCATCTTAAAGTACATGTAAATGCAGCTGTTACTAGAACTTTCCCTTGTCAGGGGCTGGCTTCAATGGCTAATGACATCCAAGCTAGATGATAAAATAATGATCCTATACTTGGACAAATTGTATTTGTGCTAAACTTTTGAGAGTTTACACCTCACATGAGGTAAGAAGAATTCTGCCACTACTTTTATTTCTGCCTCTACTTTTCCCCTACCCCATCCCGATCTCAGTGGAACTAATAAGATAGTATAAATCTTTCCCTGTGAATTTGGTTTTATTAAGATACACATGAGATCTAAATACTTAGAAGAGAAACATTATTATGGAGACCATGAAATGCTCATAAGTGGTCTCAAGTGCAGGTGAATGGAATACAGGACAGGGGCTGGAATTGGTAAAATTTCTATTTAAGAGTACCCTAGTATTTTATATAGTGCTTAGAGATTAAAACCTCAGATGGTATTGCTGCTTTGCAAACATGTTAATTTTAGTTCTTCTAAATATTGTTTCTGGGCAGCTAGGTATTGCAGTGGACAGAGCCTTGGGCTTGGAATCAGGAAGACTTATCTTCCTGAGTTCAAATCTGGCATCAGACAGTTATGAGCTGAGTGACCCTGGGAAAGTCACTTAACCCTGTTTGCTTCAGTTTCCTCATCAGTAAAATGAGCTGGATAAGGAAATGGCAAACTACTCCAGTAGCTCTGCCAAGAAAACCCCAAATGGAGTCACAGAGTTGGACACTATTCAAACGACTAGACAATAAGGAGCTTCCGGGATGGTTTTTGCCACACAGGACATTCTCTGCTACTAACCATGACACAAGTGTCTCCTACAGGAGAGGTTGGGAGGTACTGCTGATAGCAGCTCATTGAGCTGAAGGGTTGAGTGGGGGCATTCTCCAAGTTTCTTGCCTTAGAAAATAGTCACTGTGGCCAGTTTATGGAAGGAAGCACTTTGCCTCCTGCCCATTTTGATGCTTACTGAACCTTTCCTTTGATGCTCTTGATTTCCTAGTTGATAACTTCCTATTTTGGCCCTAGCTCTATGAGAATTATTCTACTTCTGGAAGCTGGCCTTCTAACTAGGCCCACCCTTACAAAACCACATTCTATCGTCATAGATCTCACACAGAAGCCAACTAGTCTGATACTTTTATCTTACAGGGAGCAAAATGAAACACCCCAAAACCATCGTGGAAGCCTATTCAGAGCCTGCTATTAAAGCAAGATGTAGTAGTTTCTTTACTCTGAAGAAACTTAATTTTAATGCTATATCATTTGATTGTTAATATTAACTAGTATCATTCCTCTTTCTATTCAAACCTCCATCTCTTAGCTCATAGATCTCTTCCCTAGCTGAGGAATGCAATAACTCCCAGCTGCCAAGGCATCTGTCTGGACAAGGACCCTCAATTTTTTTTATCCCATAAACAAAAGCCAACCAGAGCTTGTCTATGCTACTAAGAAGGCAACTCTTAATATCCTTGATTTCTAATCAAAGTTAGGGTGACCTGGCCTACAAAGGAGAAACTAAGCCAGAGAGATCCTGAGTAGGTTGGTTTTCCTTGCCCAGATTGTCGGAGACTACTGAATCTTATGACCAAGCCTTGTTCCTTAATCGATGACCCCCCCCCCCCACTTTCCCAATGATGAAGTAATCAGGAAGAGCTGAAAGCTCTTAGCTCACATTTTTATTTTTTTTAATTAATTTATTTTGAATTATCAACAGTCATTTCCATAGGCTTTTGAGTTTTAAATTTTTCTCCCCCTCCCTTCCCACCTTCCTCCCAAGACTACACACAATCTGTTATAGGCTATACATATGCACTCCTATTAAACATTTTCACATTAGTGATGTTGTAAGTAAGAATTAGAACCAATAGGAGGAACCACCAGAAAGAGGAAACAAAACACACAACAGAAAACAATATAGCAGATAGTATGCTTCGATCTGCATTGAAACGTCATAGTTCTTTCTTTGTATTGGATAGCGTTTTCCATCATGAGGCCATTGGAGATGTCTTAGATTCTTTTATTGCTAAGAAGGGTTCAATTTATTAATATTAGTCATAGCACAATGTGGCTGTTACTGTGCTCACTTCACTCGGCATCAGACCATACAAGTCTTTCCAGGTTTTTCTGAAGTCAGCCTGTTCACTTCTTATAGCACAATAGTATTCCATTACATTCATAAACCACAACTTGTTCAGTCATTCCCCAATTGATGGGCATCCTCTCAATTTCCAATTCTTTGCCACCACTAAAAGAGCTGCTATGAATATTTTTGTACATGTAGGTCCTTTTCCCGTTTGTGTGATCTCTTTGGGATATAGCCCTAGAAGTGCTATTGCTGGGTCAAAGGGTATGCACATTTTTATAGCTCTTTGGGCATAGTTCCAAATTGCTCTCTAAAATGACTGAATCATTTCACAACTCCACCAACAATGCATTAGTGTTCCAATTTCCCACATCTTTTCCAACATTTCTCATTTTCCTGTTATGTTGGCCAATCTGATAGGTATGATGTGGTACCTCTGAGTTGTTTTGATTTGCATTTCTCTAATCAATAGTGATTTAGAGTATTTTTTCATATGACTATAGATGTCTTTAATTTCTTCATCTGAGAACTACCTGTTCATATCCTTTGACTATTTATCAATTGGGGAATGACTTGTATTCTTATAAATTTGACTTAAGGGTCTCATTTCTAAAATATAGAGAATTATCAGAGAGACGGGTAGTAGAAAACTTTCCTTTCCTTCTAATCTTGGTTGCATTGACTTTGTGCAAAAACTTTTCAATTAGATATAATCAAAGTTACACATTTTGCTTTTCTTAATGTTCTCTATCTCCTTTTTTTAGTCACGAATTCTTCTGTTCTCCATAAATCTGATAGGTAAACTATTCCTTGCTCTCCCAGTTTGCTTACAGTATCAGCCTTTATGTAAATGATGAGCCCATTTTGACTTTATTTTGGTATATGGTATGAGATTTTGATTTATGCCTAGTTTCTGCCACACTCTTTTCCAGTTTTCCCAGCAGTTTTTGTCAGTGAGTTCTTATGCCAGAAGCTGGGGTCTTTGGGTTTATCAAATAATAGATTACTATAGTCATTGATTACTGTGTCTTGCATACTTAACCTATTCAGCTGATCCACTACTCTATTTCTTAGCCAGTACCAAGCAGTTTTGATAATTGCTGCTTTATAATACAATTTACGATCTGGAATGGCTAGGCTACCTTCCCCTGCATTTCTTTTCATTGGTTCCCTTGATATTCTGGACCTTTTGTTATTCCAAATGAATTTTGTTATTTTTTCTAACTCTATAAAATTATTTGGTAGTTTGGTATGACACTGAAGAAGTAAATTAGCTTAGATAGAATTGTCATTTTTCTTTTATTAGCTCGGCCTACCCATGAGCAACTGATGGTTTTTCCAATTATTTAGATCTGACCACATTTTCATTTAAATGTTCACCAATGGGGGTTATCTTTCAATTGTCAGGGGAGGTCTCAGTAATTGGCTATCAGGAATGCAGGCCTGGATTTATGCTAGCCTGGGAGGTTTCCTTGGAGTCTTTGGTCACTGAGAGTGATCGATGACCTCAATTTATTGAGTATTTGCTAGCCTAATTAATTGATTATACTTGGAAATCTGTCTATGAATTGCATAAGCCACAATTCATATTCCATGTCAAAAGGACACTGATAATGCTGGTGAGGGTTCTCTTTTTGAGAAGACATTGCCATCTCTGCATTAGAAACAGATGGAAAGAGTATATCCTTTAAATTAGGAATATCATCAGAGAATGGAATGAGACCAGAGCCATAGAGGGCTGGTGTGTTTGCCTCAAAATGAGGCAAGTCCTGATCTTGGTGGGCTTAGCCCTGCCAACCATTGTATCTGAATAAGATCCAAGCATTATGTCCAGTATAATAAGAACATTTGTAGGGTGAACTTAGAGCTTAAGCAGCAAAGGAATGCTGGGAATAAAGTACTGCACTTGGAGTTGGGTCTAATCTTGCTTTAGATAACTTATTAGCTATGTGATCTGAGCAAATCACTTAAGTTGCATTCTCCATTTCTTCATCTGTATGACGGGGAATAATCACAGCACCTCCCTTACAGAATTGCTTTGAAGATTAAATGAAAGGTGTAAAAATGCTTTGCAAACACTAATGGACAATATGCTTATTGGAAATGCGCGTTTAGTTTGCTGAGTCAGCATGCCCTACAGGCCACACTAACAGGCAAAGCCTCAATCATAGCAAACGTTCTCTTTGGGTGTCATGGATACCTTTTATCAGGTTGGTGAAGTCTATGGGTTCCTTCTCAGAATATTTTTAAATGAAGGAAATTCTGACTTTCAGTTACAGGTTAATGAAAGAAAGGAGGAGAGAGAGAGCTACATGTCTCTGTCCCTCATCAACTCATGAGATATCTAACTACTTAGCTGTTTAGTTCAATGAGATAGCTGGCATCCACAGACCCATCTTGGGTCACCAGAAAGAAATGGCTTGAATTACTAGTTAAAAAGTTAAGATGTTCTTTTGACTATATTGCCACCTCTCATTTTGGTGAGACCATACAAGCATTTTGCCTGTTCCCAACCTTTCATACCATTTTATACATCTCCACAATAGAAATATACTACTTCCTAGGTAGTCCTGGATCAAAGCACTGATGGTATTAATAGCCTTTATTGTTTCATAATTCTTATAAAGAAGACCCCAGACTCGGTTCCAAAGACTGGTGTCTCAAGGACTTTTTATTAAAGAGGTTGAAGTGTGTCCTTTTGATTCTCACAAGAAGTGGGCACACCCCCTTTGAAGGGGAGAGTGTGCCAAGTACAGAAGCAAGAGCAAGCTTTGTAGTTAGTAACTCCTCCCTTCTGGATCAGGATTGGTCCTAATCCTTCTGGGTTACAATCTTATTTAAACACCCCACCCTTAACATACATTATGTGCCTAGAATTGTGTTGTCACTCCTTCCCCTGGATGGAAAAGTTAGCCTGTCTGTGCTGATTTCTTATCTACTTATGTGGAAACTTTTATTTCTCACAATTGTAAATTATGGTTTTAGGCAAATGATATTCAAAGTTGGATTTTGAGGCATAGAATGAAATAGACCTTGTGTCAGGTATGTCTGATTTTTTTAGCTTGGCAGAATTGAGAACAGGCTTCAAGCTCCATATTAAGGATTTGCTAGTTTAGATATCAGCTACACCCTTCACACATACAAATAGTAATTGGTGGATATGATCTTATCTAATGTGTATTGACCAATAGTCTTTTTCATACCACATATTGAGTGGGGGTGGGTGGGTTACACTCTATGATATCTGTGAGATAGTATTTCATATTCTTGCATACTATGTATCTGAAGCCAAAATGGGCAAAACAGGGATACACATGAATGTTATATTACAAGGACTCTACCCATCTCGATGTCCCAGATGCAGTGGGAGACCTCAGACTTCTTAAGCTAAGGTCTTTCCAGGCCTTAGTTTAGCTGAGGCAACATTTATTTAGTGGTTAAGGCTAGGTAAGAAATGAGCCAAAGAATGGCCTCTTTTTTACCTAGTGGAGAAAAAAAACAAAACAAACCTCAAACTCCAACAATCTGGGGGGGAAGACCCTTTGTTTCAGGCCAAAAGAGAAACAATTGCTATTTATGTCCCCTCTGAGCAATAGGGGCCTAAAAGATGACAAAGTTAGCCTTGGGCAGGGACCTATTGTTGGCCAATCAATGAGAGCCAAAGTGACTTGTTTTTAAACGCAAGGTTTTTAAAGAAGTCTAGTTTACATTCCTTTGGGCAGAGCACCTGAAGGTGAGGGTATAATACTCTTCTGATAAATGGAAGAAGCCTTGCTGCCTAAAGAGCTCTGAGGGCATTTGTTTAATATTTGTGGGAAAATATTTTATACTGACTTGGATTCAGATTTTGTTGAACTTGAGAAGTGAGTTGATATTCAATGGTCTAAGCCAGGGCTTCTTAAACTTTTTCCACTCATGACCCCTTCAGCGCTTCTTAAACTGTGGGTCATGACCCAACAGGGGGTTTAAGAAGCTCTGAAAGCCTTGTGCCACTGAGCATGTATGGTATAATGGACTATTTCAGATTTGAAGCACTAGCTGTGAAATAATAGGCAAGTCATTTGAGACCCTGAGCTCCAGTTTTCTTCTCTACAAAATACAGTTAGTACCTGCTACCTCACATAACTCTTGTGAAGCCTAAATGAGAGAATGCATGTAAACTTTCAATGTAAGCACTCTCTGGAAGGGTCTATTTTATTTTAGTGATATTTTTATGGCATCACTGCTCACCTGAATCAGAAGAGCAAGGATATGCTAAATACCGAGCCCCACTGACAACTCTGCTATTAGGTTTTTATTTTTATTAGGTCCCTTTAAAGGCAGAGGAAGGTGTACTTGGGTGTCTCAAAAAGCACTGGAAAACAGGAGTTTTTCTTGGGAATGGCTGCAATTGCCTACAAAATGAATAGGAAGTGAATTTCACAGCATTTACAGCTAGGTCTTTAGGTCTCTAAATCTGACAGCTCTATGCAGGGAGACAATGTAGATCAAAGCAAGCTCCTGAGCATCTTGATAAATGGAAGGAAGCTTCCTCTGTTCCTTTTCTCTCAAGGTAATCCAGTGTTACCAGCAAACCAAATCAATTTACCCCCTTACATTTTGATGACCCTGACTTAGGATCCAAGATGGTCAGAATATTGATATAGTACTGATGTAGTTTGGGGTTATAGGGACCACGAAATACTGAGGTTCAGGGAGGAGTTGTCTGGAAAGAATTCATATACTCAAGCAGTCTTCCAGTGAAGTGGCAAAAAGTTTTATAACATTTATACGGCAGGCAGAGCTCCTTTAGGGAACTTACAACCTAACAGGCATGGTAAAGCTAATATGGGAAAAGTTCAGTTATTGGTGTGCCAAGTATGCTAATTAGGTGGTGAGTAGGTAGTTTCTGTACCTTGGGCAGAGGCATCATTCACTACTGGCATGGCCTGCAGGAAGTTCTAAGGAGTCAGTATGTCTATACATCTGTAACAAGGTAGCCTTGGGAGTTGATGTCCATAGCTTGACCTCTGACTTGTGTACAGTAGCTATGAGAATTGGTACATGATAGTTCTGCTACTATATGATAGTCCTGTTCTTACAAGGAAAATTCTACAGAGGTCAGCTTGTTTTTGTCACAGGGAGAGATAGTTTGCCTCACTGTGGCCTACTTATGAGTTATTGCCAGAGATGGGGGTCTTTGGGTTGGGGAGATATATGGTCCTAGGGCTGGGGTTCAAGCACAAGCACCCCATCAGCACCCTCTTGTATAACAGGTAAATTGGGACTAGGTGCCAACTGAACTCATGAAAATCCAGGTTCTTGCTCCCAAACACAGCTTTCGCCATCAACTTTTTTTTTTTCAAAAGGGTTGTCCAAGAACTATGAGAGGCAGAGATGATTTTTGAAGAGGCAGTATGGGATAGTGCCATTCTTTAATGGTATGCCATGAGGTTGCAGGAATTCTGTAGACTTTTGGATGCTGTTGCAGATAAAGTTGGTTTAACACATTCTACTTAACCATCACACACACACACTGTTATCCCTTCCATGTTGTGACTTTTCCCCTTGCAATTGTGATCTATCACTGGTTGGCACAAGAAACTAAATGGGAATTTCTTGGGAGTTTTGCAGAAGTTGCAGACGACACAAAGTTTAGAAACTCAGAAATGCATAAAATGTATAGTATTGTCTAATATCGACACATTCTATCTTTTAATACCATGATAATTTCTGGTATGAAGGGAGGGCCAACATTTTTGTGTGGATTTTTCTAGATCATGGGGACCCTGCGCCCTTAACCTCCATGATCTGGAAGGGATAACTGTACTGTGGTAAAGGATGGGGAGAAGGAAATGAGCATTTATTAAGTATCAACTATGTGCCATGCAGTGGGCAAAGTACTTTACAAATCATTTCAATTGTCCCTCACGACTACCTTGGGATATGGGTGCTGTTATCCTCCTTTTAATAGTTGAGGACAGTCCCTATCTCCATCTGTGTCTTCCCTCGAATAGGGAGCCACCTTTGTGGGGAAACTCCCTTTCTTGGTGCAGATCAGTGCCTTCTATGCAGCTTAGTTTTGGAGTCGCCTAGGGACTTGCCAGGGGCACACCCCCAGTAAGCTTTGGAACCAGGGCTCCCTGGCTTTGGAGGCCACCTCTCTCTCTCTCTCTTTCTCTCTCTCTCACTCACACACACACACACACACACACACACACACACACACAAATGATAAGCATTATATTTATAAAATAAAATTTTGCATATCACATTAACAAAGCATTTTGAATTTGGGGAAAAAAAAAAAAAAACTTGATCAAAGCCACTGAGTTTATTGAGGAGTAACTGTGCCCATGAGTCTCCAGTGCTCTTCTTACCAGAGTCGTCATTAGCTATACTGAATATTGTGGGGTGAGGGGAAGAGTTTGAGAGCTGTTGGTGTAGACTTGAAGGGGTGGGGAACCTTTGGCCTTGAGGACACGTGTGGCCCTCTAGGTCCTCAAGCACGGTGCTTTGACAAAATCCAAACTTCACAGAACAAATTCCCTTTGTTATGTAAAACTTGGACTGGACCAAAAGGCCACATCCCAGGACTAGAAGGCCACACATGGCCTTGAGGCTGCAGGTTCCTCACCCTTGGATAGAGGATAGAGTGTTCAAGTTGGCATTGGGAAGATCTGCTTGAGTCCCATGTGCACTGTGAAAGTCTGTGCATGGTCTCCTAGGCAGAAATGCTAAGTGTTATGTTCTCCATGATTCTGAGAGCAAGTGGCACTAACCCTTATCTTTGCCTCTATGGGAATGTTACAGACTCACTGTCAAGGGGATAAATTTGAATTTGCCCAATCATAAATTAGATCTGAGTTCTCACCTGCTGGCTAAATGCAATTTTCATTTCAAAATGCTCTATTCTGGTAAGCTTTAGTCACCGTCATTCAACATAATGGTAGGCAGGGACAAGTGTGCTTGGATATTAATGCTGTCGCATATAATTTTTACCCTTAACATAGAAATGGCAAAACTTATATACAAGAACAATTCACATACCACCAAGGGGCAAGGTGTCTGCCACTCTCCCAGACAGTTCAGAAAGCAGTTACAAATCCAGGATTCTTAGGGAGGTCCATAGGAGTTTGCTTACCTCTCCTGAGCTGGTTCCCTTTCCTACTCTGCTAGGAGCTGGCAAAAGAAGTACACAAATCAACAGTATCAACTAAGACATATTTATTAAACACCTTCTATGTGCCAGGTACTGTGCTAAGCACAATACTTATATACTGAGTAACCCTTGCAATTTAGCCTGGCTTTTCTTCCACAATTTCTCTCTCTTTCAGAAGAGAAAAGTAGCCTTGAAGAGTATCAAAAGTTATTTTCAAATGTCACTGAAGAGCATTTAAATAAAAAATATGCTGTTTGGATATTACTGGGTAATATCCATTCTGCTGAATTGAAGGATCTAATAGATTATTTTTTCCACACAAAAGATGGGCAATGTCCTCTCTAGGTGACTTATTTCTTCAAAAAGGGTGACCTTCTCTAGAAGCTGAATTATCTGCATACAAATTTCTATTTCTTTCAAGTAATATGACATATTATACATCCCACCCCTCCTTGTAGATCTGATATTGCCCAGTTTCATGGTCTCTGTTCTCATTGTGTTGCTGAGATTCTTTGAAGGTATCTGAAGCTTTCACCACTATCCTTAAGAGGTCTTCCAATTCCTGAGGAGATACAATTCTTCCTTGCTGAATTTTATCCTTATAGAAGATAAGATGGCTTCTATAGACTTGACCAAGTGTATCAGAGACAAAGAAGTTCCCTGGACTTCTCCTATTTGCTTTCTCTGCCCAATTAATGGCATCTTCAAAATTATTTGCATTAATATAAAAATGTCTTGCTGAACTTGATCAATGTATCATCAAATTTGATAGTTCCTTCTCCTAAGACTTTCTGAACCTGATCATTCTCTTCCTGTTTCTGGATGTCCACAAGAAAAGGAGAAAATAAAATATTTAACTCCTTCCTTGGGTTCAGTGTTTCTTTACAGTATTACTTCTTCCTTTTCAGCAGCAGCATCTGTACATTCTGTATAAATTTGTGTCTTTAGTGAGTTTCAATTCTTTTAAACAGCTACTGGCAATTAAGGGGTGAATGATGTGGACTCCTTCATACCTCCTACCATCTACCACTTTGGTATGGATAAGAATTGTAGAGAAATTCCCCATTTTGTCTTCCAAGCACCTGCTGCTCCAATATTCTCTTTGGTTGGTTTATCCTAGGAAGTTCTTACATTGTACCACTGAGATGTCAATCAAAAATATACGAATTGGGCAGAGACAGGAAAGAAATTGTTTCCTTGTCAACATTCAACCCTTTCAGGATGTTTCACAATATTCTCAATGTTTTCCCTATCAAAATTTTCTTTCAGGATCATAAAGGAACAAAAATCTCTACCACGTTGGTACTTTTCAATTTCCTCAAATTTGGAATCAAATGTTCTTTGCTAGAGTTTGTTTCACCGCAACACTGTCAGGCTTTTTAGCATCCTTTTCTGGCCTCTGGGATCTCATGAAGTTTAGAATAATTAAAGGTGTCTCCTACAGAATCTAAGCTCCTTCAAAGACTGAGTTAATGTGATTGTATAAATCAGGTATGTTTTCTTGTTCTTCAAAATCGTCTACCAGCAGGAGCACAGGCCAGTAGCATTGCTGATTCTCTGAGCAAGAAGTGAGTAAAGTCATCATGGGTGTTTCAACGTCCTCAAAGTTAAACACTGTACATCAGAATTTATTCTTCAGTTCCCAGAGAACATGTATCACTAATGTGGTCCCTCCACAGCCTAGATGATAAGAATTGATCACTTCTGCACAGGTTTCCCTAGGATAATTTGCTAAAGATTGTATCATCTCCAAGTTTTTTGATAAATATTCCTTTTGATAAAAGGTGAAGAACAGTTTTCAGAGGGAAAATAGAAGATTCACCATGAAACACTTCCACCAAGATGAAAATGTTCCTCTTGGAATTTCTGGAATTCAGTGAATTTGGTTTTTTATGTCTGCACCTTTGCTTCTTCACAGGATTTCCAGTACCATCATCGAGTCTTCATCTTTCTTCTGAAGAACAATAGAAGCACCATGTGATGGCAAAAATCTTGAAGGAGATTCAGTCTGAGGTTTTAGTGTAAGAATAGTGCTATTTAACTGTAAAAGACTTAAAGTAGTAATACATCTGTTTGTGAGCTCAGTAGTTGAGAATCTGACTTGCAAAAGATCTTTCCATTTCGAACCTATTTGTGGGTCTACTGAGACAGACAGTATGTCATCCATTTCTCCTAATTCTTGGTAGAAAGTAGAAAATGTCTCAATAAAAATCTTTCGGATCCTCTACTGGGGACAGCAATAGAAACACTACTAAAAACTTTTCAGGTTGCATTATGTGTTCACATGTAAGAAATGAAATTAATTTATGGACTTAGTGGTTCTCTTTTTAAATCGTGAACTAAATTGTAAAGGCTGATACTCTTCCACATTAATGTTGTGGTTTGGGAGTGCTAGGAACCTCAAAATGCAAGGGTATAGGGCAGGTCTGCCTCAAAAGAATTCTACCACTCAAGCCTTCTTTCAGTCAGAGTAGTGAGATTTTATTATACACCAATTAGACCAATAATACTTGTATACAAAAGACTGTGGGAAGATCTGGATGGGATTAAGGAGTGGCAAGTGGCCTGGGGTGGTCAGGAGGTAACAGAAAGAGGACTGGATGGGATTAAGGAGTGTCAAATAAACTAATTAAGTAATCCAGGTGGACTGGGGTGGGCCAGATGTCTCAGGTGAATGCCAGGGACTGGTTTCCTGAAATTTGTGGGAAAGTTCAGGGACTTTTCCTTTTAGGGGTCCAGATCCCATCCCCACCATCATTAATGTGTGACCTGCCATTGCAGAAGATGCAGTTGGGCTGCTTAAAGATTAAGATTTTCAAATTTTTTCAGTAACTGAGGTTATATTGTCTTGGTATTTGGAAAGTAAAGATTAGCTGCTTGGGTCTTTCTGTTTTGGTATGGGTGACCCTATGTTATTTGTGAATTGGGATCATTCCTGATCTTCTCTGAAGTCAAGATCTGTGGACTTAAATGCTGTAAATTAGTTATCCAACTTTAAAATTGGCATCCCTACTTCAAAGGTAAGGCATTAATGTTTCCTACCCTGAGGGCAGGTAAAGAGAAAGGTGTTGTTGCACAATCCCGAATTCTAAGGTAATCCACAAGTAAGTTTGGATTTCTCATTAATAAAACTGAAGCCTCTTTTATCAGTTAGCTCAGAGCCCCACCTTAGCTTTTTAGTTATTTAAACTGAAGAAAACTTTTTCCACAAGTAGGCGTTCACTTTTAATCAATAGATTTGTAAATATATTATCTAATCTCCAAAGATTAACTGCATAGTAAGTCAGTAGCAATATGATTTATTGATTATAAATAATATAGCAATAATAGCATAAATATTCTAAATTACTATTACTATTATAACACTTCAAGAGAGATTGTAACCAGAGATTTCTAACCATCATTTAGAGATGACTTAAGGTACCAAGATTCTCCTCAGAATTACCTTTCTGTTCAAGATAAAAAATAAAAACAATTTAATAAAGGCATCTCCATTGTTTCTCACTTATATCCACTTGGAGTAAGAAAAGTCTCTGCAACCTAACAAAGTAGTAAATCTCTGAATTTCCTCAATATTTCACGTGCCTTTCACAATTACGATAATTATAGACTTAGGAGAGGTTTTTAAAACAGGTGTTATACAGGTCCAGGTCCCAGGATTTCCTTGTGTTTGCAACTCCGTTTCTATTCTTCCTCCTAACCAAGCTGCAGAGGTAATGAATATCTGTTTGAAAGAATTTTCCATTGTTGAAAATGTGTGCTTGTATAGTAGCATTTTAAACTTCTAAGCATTTTTTTTTAAAGCCCACCTGTGACTTTCTATCAGAATGCCATTTGGGAAGAGGCCTGTCCTTCCCCTGGGAATAAATGAGTCATGCTGTCATGAAGACACAGGAAATTAGCAGAACTGGCTAGTATCTTAATTTAGCCAACCTTGTCTTCTCAAAAGGAAGTTTAGGTTAGTTTGTCAATTTTTTTTACATTTAGTGTTTCTAGGGGCAACTACCTGGAGGGAAAGGACAAGAGGAAAGTTTCCCTGAAGACTACAGGATCCACTAGCAGGGGATAGTTACATAGCCCTTTAGGTTTTGCAAAGCGCTTTACATCTGTTGTCTCATTTGATCTTCAGCAACCCTGGGAGATGGGTACTATTGTCATCCATAACCTCTGATCTGATCTTCCTCTTCACCTGTAGGATAAGTGACTTGTCTGAGGCAAAACTTGAATTCTGGTCTTCTTGAGTCCAAGTCCAGGACCCTGTTCTCTATGGCTCAATCCTGCCAAGGTTTTTTAATTACTCTGGAGATTTTCTTCCCCCACCAAAAGAAAACCCTATGGCACCAGGAGCAGGGTTCTGGGACTTCCTATTAACTTGCCTCCAGGTGTTAAAAGTAGGGATCTCGAGCTAGACTTCTTGGGATAGGTTAACGTCTTCCTTGGCCACTGGGGCTCTTCTATTTGTGGATCATCTGGTCAGATGGGGTAATCCAGGCATCAGGTTTCAGATAGGAAGATTATGGAAAAAGCAAATCGGATTTCAACTCTTTGAGGGCCTTTTCCCCACCCTAACTCATGCTGGAGATGAAAGGAGATTTTTTGAGTTAAGCCCCTTCCCCTGCCAGGGCCTGGGAGCATAGAGTAGTAGCTACTTGGCAACAATATACTGTCATCTCATTGTATAGACTTTGCAAGGCTGGACTTGGGACTAGTTAGTTCCAGGTGCTGATTCTGCCAGGCAAAACTGCTCATAGCTTGGTAGAACTTTCCTTAAGGCTGTTGGAGTGTTCACAGTATAAAGGTAGGAGTGGACATTCATAGCCCTGTTCTCATTAGGGATCTGTGTTCAGAAGTGGAGAGCAATCCTATAGCAGGTATGCAGGAATAACTATTTCTTTATGGTTTTGCATCTCTTCCTGAAAAAGGGAGCAGTAACTAATATCTCCCATGCCTAACTTCTTTCCCTGAGAATTCTATGATACTCTTTTTGGGTGCCACATCTTTCCCATCCCATCATCATACGTCATTGACAATAGCTTGGCGTTGTCTTGTTTAAGAGCACTTTAGGGAAAGAAATGCAAATAGCAATATTTAGGTAAGTGAGGGAAGTCAGCTGTGCATGATCCTGAATAGCCCATCAATGAGCCAATGCTCTTTTAGGGCTCCTTCAAACATGTGTCTGTGGGACTTGTGGAGCCCTGGCATAGAAAGGTGTACCTGGCCTCAGACTGTCCAGGTTCTGGGTTTTGGGTTTTTTTTTTGTTTTTTTTTTTTTTTTGCCAACTAGATTTTTTTATTTCAGCCATAATCTCCTTTGGCAGTGCCAGAATGATGCCTCCAGCTCACTTACTTGAAATGACTTTTGGTGAACCTTTCTCCAGTTAGAAGAAATATGAAGCTAAATGGATGGGATGAACAGGGAGGTGCTAATGGAGAATTTTAATTTCAATGAATTAACTAAAGTGGCTACTGAACACACTAAGGTGGATGCATTGATGTTCAGCAGTGGGTCCATGTTGAAATTGCTTTGCTAAAAGCATAGCAAAAAGTGGCCAAGCCCTGAGATTCAGGGTAATTGCCTTGTCATCAAGGCTCAGATTAAAACTAGAGAAGTCTGAACAAGAGAGAGAACAGAGCAGGACAAGTGGAGTAGGTTCTAAATTTATCCTCAATATGACAAGGAGACAAAGGTATGGAGAACAAAATGGACCATCTAACGTGGAAATTTTTTTGTTCTTTGTATGTTGAAAGGTTAATGTTAATGACTAACAGATTAAGGATTAGACGAGGCAATGCTGTGCTAGCATTGGAAGTATAAGATGAATAAGGCAGCCAAGCTATGCTGAGAATATTCTATTTAAAGTAGAGATGTCTCTTCCCATGTTTTCCCATATCTAAAAAAAAGTGGGGGGTGACATCTAATCGTATTTAGTAGTCTTTAGGCAATACTTTCTGTGGCTCTATTTCAAAACTCTTATCCTGTGATTTCTCAACCAGCTAATTGATCCTAAATTACCTTCTTGGTCTTGTAAGTTAGGAGGGATCTTTGTGTTTGAATGTTGGCATCAACTTCACCCCCCTGAACCATGTAACCTTGGTCAAAATAATTGGGCAAAACGACTTCATTGTTGACAGAGTCGAGGCTTCTCAGTCAATATGTACTCCATTCAACAAGAATTTAACATGTCAAATACATTCTAGGTAATTCAGTCTTAGAAACATTGACAGATGCAGCTCATTTGGCTGAAATCTTCCTAATGGCATACAGTGATTAATGTCCTTTTTTGAGGACAACATCTCTGGAGACTTATTTCCAGGATAGCGGCTGTTATCTAAGCCACCATAGGATCTATGGTCATGGCTTAACATTCATTGGAAAATGACATTAATTTATTAAGATGAAGTCAGCTGCTGGGCTCCTTCTCAGGAAAGGGAATAACATCTTTATACTAAGTTTACGTGGAGCTCCGTGGATGACAAGAGTTCCCCAATTCCAAAGTTTATTCCTTAATGATCAGCTCATGGGTGTTTATGACTTGTGCTCTTGAGATATAGGAAATTCAGAACATGGCAAGTTTATAGTAACTTGGACCTTCTTATCTCACTAGTAGAACCACATGATTTTAGTAAACAATTTATGCCCATAGGGTGCAAACAGTCAAGGAGAATATACTCAGTTCTCTAATATTCTTATGACAGAAGTATAAAAGATTGGTACAAATAAAGGACTGTTTGGGATGGAAGGGAAGTAGGCTGGGAACTGAGAAGAATGATGTCAACTCTAGCTACTGCTTTGTTTTCAGCTTCCACAGGATAGGTTACCCATGGTAGGTTTCATAACATTCTATCACAATTGATGAGTTTTTCATATTTGGCCTCCTTTCTAGGACTGGATCCTTGCATGTCAATAGGAACATGAAGTTTCTGCAGGATTCTTGCCCTGCAGAGCTGGTATCAGTGCTGTGTTCTCTCAAAGCCCTCATCAGTACTCTGGTTTTATTTTTCCTTTTTTTTTTTTTTTTTTTCAAACTTGCATCTCCAGTGCTACTTGCAATCTTGTATTGCTTTCTGATTTCTCCTGGGGTTTTGTTATATCAAAGTTGAAATGAACAGAAAAATCCCTTTGTACTTAGTTTTGGGCTATTGAGGTTTTCCCCCTCATTTGCAGACAGACTCAGGTCATCATGTGTTACTACATGGTAAGTGGCAGGCTAGGAAAGACCCCAAGGTTGCTGTCACTTCTGCCCTGAATAAATTTTTTTTGAGAAGTCAGAAAAGTCATAAAGCCCCAGGGATGGCTGGCAGATAGCTCTGGGGTATATTGAGACTCATATCTTATTGGTTTTCAGGTTTTACCTGTGCTCTAAAATCCCACAGTAAGCATAAGGTTTTCCTAGGAAGACTTAGAGAAACTACTCCCACTTTTTTTCTCTTGTCCTCCAGAATACTATTGAAAAAATAATTGCAACTTCATGATGCCCACATAATCCTATCTGGGTAGATGGTCATAGTAAGAATAAGTTTTAGTACCTTACCATATGTAGTTGGAATGTTAAAGTAACATAACCTAGCTCCATTTTGTTTTAAGCCTCCATTGTGTTTCATACACTGAAGCTATAATTTAGCAAGTGTGCAGCCCATTACAAAGTTCCCAGGATATCTGGTAGTCATTCTAGTTGCCTATGATTAGCTAGTGCTATGATTGGAACCTTAGAGGGTTCCAATGTTCCCTGTGAATCCTAACCTATTAGGATTTCCCTTCTTGAGCACTTTGTCAGTAGTTAGAGCTCTTTAAATATAGAGCTCTTGAAGTTTTGATGTAGTTGCTGCATCTTTCCATGTCTCAGCGTTGCAGTGAACAAATAAAATGCCAATTCAGTAGTCTGGGTTCTTTAAAGTAGATGTGCTTTCCCATGCCTATAAACTTAATAGGTACCAAATTCAAAAAAAAAATTTTCTTAATCTCTAGAGCAAGAGTGTGAGGTATTATTTGTAAAAGAAATTACCTCCCCCTACCAAATACAAAAAAAGTGGGGATGATGACATCTATTCATATTTCATAGTTTTTAGGCAACACTTTCTATGGCTCTATTTCAAAACTCTTTATCCTGTGATTTCTCAACTAGCTAATGGATCCTCCATTACCTTCCCAGTCTTGTAAGTTAGGAGGGAACTTTGTGTATGGTGAATGTTGGGCACCAACTTCACCCCCCTGAACTATGTAACCTTGGTCAGAATGACTGCTTTGTCAACAATGAGGTTGTACTGGCCGCGCCGACCACTCCTCCTATAAGGAGCAGGCTGCCAGAGTCATACTCACTCATCAGTCTTCGGTACTCAACCGGATAAACACACAGAGACGAGCCATCGGGAGGCGCCAACACCAGAGCTTTATTCAGAGGCCATCACAGCAAGCCATCACAGCAAGGCCAAGCAGGAAGGCCAGAGCAACAGAGCAGGAGCTAAGAGAGAGCGCATGATCTGACCACACTCATCCTTAAGTACCTACTTAGCCCCTCCTCCCCAGCCCGCTTACTAGCCAATGATTGTAGGGTCAGATACCGGAAGGGGCTGTCTGAGTTTAGCACACCAAGGAAGAGGGAGTGACGTAGGAGGCTAGGACCGGATACAGGAAGGAGGCGTCTGGGATTAGTGCATAGACAGAGTACGTGACCTAGGAAGTCAGACTCAGATACTGGGAGGTGGTGTCTGGGGTCAGTGCTACACAAAGGGACCCAGGAAGTCAGGAAGGTCACAGGAAGGAGGCGTCTGGGGTTGACGTTGCATATAGGGAGGGGACTAAGCAAAGGGAACTCAGTCCTCTGCCGTCCCACTCCCACGTGGCACCACCCCTTGCCTCAGGAGCACAAGCTCTGGCTACTTCCTTGCACCCAGCTTATCTCACATAGTACTGCCCACTGCCTCAGGGCTTCTCCGTACCCAGCCCATCCCAGTTCACCACGACTCCGCCTACCACAGCCCCTGCCTTGACTTCCAAAAATACCCAGATCTTACCCTAATCTTGCCACAGCGCCCAACTGGCAACTGCTAACATCAGACAGTCCCTCACATGAAGTCATTTTGCCCGAGTCAAGGATAGCTCCCAGATAGTCAATATATACTCCATTCAACAAGAATTTAGCAATTTATCCAGGCTTTTAGTACTTTACTCTTTCTTTTTCTGCCTTTAGGCCCCTCAGACTGTGTGCTATATCTGGTTTT